>NC_041386.1:685272819-685329374 GCF_002162155.2 Triticum dicoccoides
TAGGTAGTAGTTTTTGGCGTGGATTAAGAAATTTTTTGTATGTTTTTGCTATTTTCTGAACAATAGATTCTTCCTAGGGCTGGTTGAAAGTGGTAGTTTTTTGTTTAATGCTCTACATATTGTAAGTAGGAGTGAAAGTTAAGTTTTGGAAGCCAATACGCAAGTCTAGTTACATAGTGCATATGTGTACACGATTGAAAGTAAATATCAACCATGAGTGACTAATATCTTGATGGAAAACTCGAAACTATGGAAATACTAGGAATTTTTTTGCATGGTTGGAAATACTAGCAATGTTCATGTGCATCGCAACGGATCATAATTAGAATAATACTTATTCACAAACTTGATACAAAACACTCTAATTTTGATATGCATATATCACTAGAGATATATTATGTTTCAATTAGAATATTTCCTTGGGCTGTTTTGGTGAGGTGAGGGAGGGATGCGGTTGGTTATAAGATACTAATTATGGGTTTTTCTGCAAATATTTAGAGAAGTGGGATGTTGGTGAGAAAAGGCAACAACTTACCTCACAGTCATTAGATGTAGGCCTAATGGTCAGAAACGACGGATGGAAGACACACCATCATCACCAACTTAGTCTTCTGTAGGAGTACTAGCAAGATCCATGCATTGAACGGAACATCAAGATGCATTTTTTTATAAAACACTTGTTGTGATTGACCCATGCGGGAGTAATCCCATGTGTAAAAACTAATGATATCTCGAGAAATAGGAGATAAGGTGAAGAGGAGTAGGGCGTGGTGGTGATTGGTGGTCGGACTGAGCGGAGGCATGGGGATTGACGATGCCGGCAGCGGCCACCAGGCCAGTTTGTTCCAGAGGCTTCCTTTCTTAATTGCTCAACAATGATGTTGTTGGAGATAAGGATGAACGAGGGAAGGCCTTGTCTGCAAATGTGGAGAGAGGTGCGGGTATCTTTTAGTTTAATTTCCATCCGTCAGATATAGATCGGACGGTCTATATTGCAAGATGGCACGCGTACCATCATCACCAACTCGGTTTTTTATAAGAGAAGAAATATAAGTATGGAGATACAAACGTATTATCGACACTTGTTTTCGTAAATTAGCATCTACATTCTATTCAATGCCTCAGCATGTGGGGCCTTAGCACAATGACTTCTCGACTGTGTAAAACAAAGGTTTTCCTGTCGCTGATAAGGAGGGGGTGATGGCGGCGCGCTTTTTGGCTTGCTCTAGTCCTAGTAGTTATACTAGGTGGTCTAAGCACGTGTAGATTTATTCTTTTTCACGTCTCGTGTTATGGTAAGTTATTCATAGGGAAACCCTTGTTGAGCGTGTTTGCGAGGGGAGAGACATTGTGCGTGTGTGATATGTCTAGATAATGAGGCAATGATAAGAGATTCTTGGTGTCTATGTGTGTGGAGGATAGAGAGTGACATGTACATGGGGCTTTATGTTGTGTAACGTGGAGACACATATACATAATTAGAGAGTGAGTGTGTGAGATAGACATGCAGACATGGGGAGAGATGAGGATCTAGATAAATGGGTGTTTGTGCGTGTCTGTGTGTATTTATGCACGCGTTTGTGTGTGAGAGGGAATGTGTGTATGTGGATTAGAGGGACCACTAATGATGTAAACCTACTATAAGGGAAGGGGGAATGGTGTGACATGTGTAGTAGCGGGATAGCATGGGTGCGGGCGAGGGGAGCATACTATTTGGAAGAGACATCGAGTGTGTGTGTGGGAGAGGGGTGTGAGAGCTAGAGAGAGAGAGAAAGAGAGAGAGCTAGCGAAGGAGAGAGAGAGAGAGGAAGAGAGGGGGCGAGAGAGGGGTCGTTTGTGTCCATAAATGGCGTATAGATAGGGAGACAATGTTGATGTTGTTCGAAATTGGCCTATGTACGGAGACGCAAGGGAAGCGAGTCATCGTGTGTGTGATAGGGACTCCATGAGAGATCTAGAATAGATGGTGTAGAGAACAATGTGCGAGTTTGGGAACGATGATACATTAGGGAGCTATGGAAAGAGTGAAGACATATATGTATAGAGGGAAGGAGCTGGGGTGGGTCCACATGTGGGAGAGATAGAAAGAGGAGAGTGGTGCACAAGGAGACAAAGTGTGCTTGTTTGCAGTGGGGGTGGTGTGTGAGGTGAGTGTGCGAGAACCACATAACTAGGGACATAGACGTTTGGGGGCGACGTTTTGTGTGTATGGGAAAGATACACTCTACATAGTGTGTGTGCTTCGGAAAGAGAGATGCCGGGAGACCTAGAGAGCGGGGGAAGAGATGTGTGCATGCACGAGAGACAAAGTGATAGAGACCTATATTGGGGTCCGGACTTTAGAAGAGAGAGGGTGTTAATGTGCTCGTGTGTTGGTGTCTGGGGGAGAGAACGACTTCTGTGTGTGTGTGGGGGGGGGGATGGGGGGGTCTTGGCTTCAGATAAAGAGTGAGGTGTCTATATTTGAGGGATAATAGTGTGTGCACTTATGGTTGATCAATTTGTTTTACAGTTTGGACTATGAGATAACGATACTTTTGAACATGCGTGATATACCTTGATGCCAAAATTACAAACCTAAGATTGGAATTTTGGAATTCAACTCTATCATTAGCTTTTGTAATTCATTTAAACGGAGATACATTTTTAAGCCGGGATTTCGTGATTTCAAATTCATATATCAAACCTAGAGATATACACATACGAGCATGTTCAAACTTTATAATCATCCACTTTATTCATACACATACAAATTTTTGCTTTTGTCATCATATTTAGGATAAACGCATATGGAATTTCATTTGAATTGGACCGTATGATGGTATTTGCTTGTACTAGCTCAATGATCCATATTTGAATTGAATGGACAATCTAAGTTTCGAGTTGGAGACATTGACTTTCGAAACTTGCACTTTTTTTGTGTGCAAAACAAACAAATTCTCGGCCATGATATCATAGTCGGCCATACAAGAGCAGAATATAATTTTAGGCGCCAAAAGCTTACAAAATTCCCGCTCACATCAAAATATCTTGCACCCGAAAGTTTAGCCCTGAGATATTCCTGTTTTACCCCTACCACATGAACGGAAAAGGGCTGCTTTGGTAACTCCATTGTTTTCCCCTCTTTGCCCCCAACATTCTTCCCCAGAGCCCCTCCCCTTCCCCTCCCCACCCCTCCAACCACAGCAAGCTGCCGAATCTTGTCCTCCGTCGCAGCGGTGGACCTCACACCCCGCTGGATCTACCTTCCGCACCTTGGAACCCCCAACTGCCAACTCACCACTTCACCGGAGCCGCTTCACCGACTGGCTTGTCCACCACTCCAGATCTCCTTAACCGCCATCATGGTCCACTGCACCAGATCTGCTTAAACGGTGCCCACGTCCACCACTGTGTAGGACCTTCACTGTGTCCCTCGTCCGCCCCATTGTTGGTCCTTCATACAAGCCCTCGTCCGGCGCAACGGATCTGCCTCACCGAAAGCACTGTACAACGTGCCCGCCGAAGCCTTCGTCCACTGCAGCGGACCCACTCCACGAATGCCATATTCAACTCAACCGGCCCTGCTGTACCGACGCTGCAGCCTCATCAGGTTATTTTGATTTGTACTCCTTCGGTTTTTCTCTTTATCATGCAACTATTCACTTACCACATATGAGCTTTCTTGTATGTCGACAGGCGACGCAACCGTAGCACCGGAGCCGCTTCAGCAATGCCGGCAGCCGTCCCAAACTCAACCGCAACACGAGCACCATCAATGATCCTTAGCTATCAAGTATGACAACGATGCCCATAGGCCGCCGAGAGTCAGGTACTATTATCCAACGGCCGGCGCCTACGTTCACTTTCTTAGCATAAGCACCGCACCTTTGAATTTCTTCAGGGCATCATTCAGTTTTTCATGAGATGCGTTATTCTGCTCGCACCTGTAGGGCCATACTTCTGGCAGTGAACATGTTACATGTGCTAAATTACATACCAGTGCACATATAGTTAATATGCTTTAGTTTTGTCCTAAGTATTACTGTACTTCCTAGATATCATTGTCTACTATTTTACTTCTTGCATGATATATTTATTATAATGGTGTTGTTCTGATGCCACATGTTGGGTCCATCAGCCTGCTTCATGTTCTCTATGCTTAATTACACATCAGCAAACTAGCATGTGGTTCCTCTGCTTTTTGTTCGTTTTACCTTACATTTTCTGATGCTAGCTATTACATCACTGCTCCGAGCCTGTGTTCATTACCTCTTTGTGTGTTCTTGATCTTCCCAAGTTGCATGACTAATTTGACGCTTCTATTAATTATGGAGCTGCCAACCCCATCAAGCAAAATATTTTTTCTTTTGGGGCTGGCACCTCGAAAAAGCATAAAAATAGAGGAAAGCAGATATATTGTCGTGTATGCACACACCCTTCTTTCATTAGTTTAGGTGAACCATTGATGATCAACTCAGACCAGTGCATACGATTAAAATTAATTTTACATAAATAGAGGGTGCAGAATAAACTACAACAACTAGATTTGCAAACACGGGATGCTGGCGATAACTTCAAAGAACATTGCAACAGCAGCGAGGCCTCACAGCAACATATGGTAAGCCAGTGTGTTTTAGTACATGTGAAATGTAATGCGAGTGGGCTGCTTTCTTGGCTTGTGCCCTCAACCTATAATCCTACAGAATTACAAATAGTTCAGTTGTCTGCTTTGCTATATTGCTTGATTCGAATGCATGTTTGTTACTTGTTACACTATACCTAGGTTGGCCAATATGTTAGCAGTGCCTGCTGTACTATCGTAAAGAAATGCATGCCTAGTTCATTTGAGTCCTTAACTTTTCCTCTGAACTTCATCACAAGATTTTCTTGGTAGTTTATATGAGGCCACACTGTTAAGTGCATTCTCAGATTATTTCAACTGCTTAGATGCCTTGACAACTTAAATATAGCGGTGGTACACTCCCTTTCAACTAGGGATCTCAACTGGGTCCTGTTTAATCCCGATTAAAGTCCACTACTGGTATGATAGTTCAAAAGAGATTTTGTTTTTTGAGGAAAATGAACTAGGGAGCTAGCAAAACTAACTAGATGGGACTGTGGATGTCCTTTATTTGCCACTTACATTCCAAGTTTCATCTTACCATTTTAAATTCTTTTCGGCTGATGCTGCTTCGAATCAGTTCAATATAGTTTGCCATGCTCGGCAATAATTCGTATGTCGTTTACCATGTAAGCTTACTGCCTGGATCATGCGATAACTATCTCTTACTTATGTCCAGCGGAAACCTTTCAGGATGTTGTTCACACTAGGACACAATGTACAACCCAGAATATATTTGTGGAAGTAGTGCGCCATCCATGTTACTAGATGGTAGCAGTTCAGAGGCAACATCGCCGGAGAGCAGTCTGAGCACAAATATTATAGTTCTTGAGGCTCTACTAGAGGCAGAAAGAGATGGTGTGGCTGCCATGAATGAGGTAATCTTTATCTTGAGGCTGGAAATTATGCAATTAGCGGCACGCATTATGCAAGCAAACCAGGAATTGGAGGAAGTAAGAATGTTGCATTTGCAGACGGAGGAGGTCCTGCTATTTTTGCTATCTAAAGCCCGGGGTAATGCCGATTCTTCTTTATATACCAGTTGAAATTTTCATCAGATTATTGTACTTGCGTGTTGTGTCATGTCTCTGAATGGATTATGTTGTAAGACCCCTATGTTGTCCATGTGTTGTAATGATCCGAATTTTTAAGGAGAGGTAATCCTCGGTACTTGTATGATTGACATAAGGTGAACTGTTTTTCGTGTGAGCATATTGTATTGGATGAAATAACTGTTTGACTCAAAGTGTATCCAACCTACTGAATTTGAAGATCATGACATTTCTAAATCATAATCATATATAAAGGTGGAATAAATCTTTATTGTGGTTTTGAATAAATAAATAACAAAACATATAATTATCTGTGGATATTCGTAATCGAATACAAATTGGATTTGAATTTAGTTGCCAGGGCCCAGGGCAAATGTCAATGCTAATTCTCCCAAGTTTTGAACGAAGCGGCTAAACACCCACTATAATTTGTGGGCTGCCCGAAGCAAGTGTTTGCGAGATGGAAATTACTGTCTACCCCTGACACTTGACATCCTTATCGACCGGATTTACACTGCTGTCGATAGTGGTAGACTAGTAACTTCAATCAGACGTGACACAACGGCCTCTGAGCCCATTCAGACGCGGTGGGTGCCAAACGTGGGCGGCAAAACACATTTCATTCAAGCTCGTCCAAAAGACATGTGTCTCGCCCTCCATTTCCCCATTCATACACGGTGGGCGGCAAAACAAACTCTCCTCGTCCGAAATCGATGAAGGCTAATATTTTAAATAGGGGCAGAAGTGTAACTTCCCTCAGACGTGACACAACCACACTACCGGTCAGCCCCGTTCATACAGCGTGGGCGCCAACCGTGGGCGGCAAAACACCCTCTCCTCGCCCGAAATAGTTACCAGGAAATATTTGGGAGATGCGAGATTACCGTCCTATCCCCAACCGACGTGATGTCCGAAATTTTAAACGGGGGATAAGTTTGTAACTTCCCCACATTTCAGAGAAGCGCATCACAAAGTTTGAGATCCCCCCTCCATTTCCCCATTCATACACCATCGGCGCCACGACAACCTCCCCACTGCGGCCAGCCTCCTCAGTCTGCCACCCCATCCTCCACCTTGTCGGAGCCGCTACTCCTACCCCGTCGTCCACTGCAAGAGATGGACGTCTCTCATCCATGACGCTGGACCAGGATCCTTTCATCGCATCTTCTCGCTTCATCGGCGCCTTCGTCCAACATGCCGTTGCTGCTCCTACGACCGCCTTGTCCACGGCAACAGGATTTATTCCCCGACTCGGCCGTCTGCCGTCTAAAGTCTTCTTCCCCACCACCGAGATCCATCGCAACCGTAGCACCCTCAACGTATCAGCAGAGGCTTACACGGCTTCGCAAGAGAGGTTTGTTTACTCTTCCATATGTGCTTAAGTTATTGATATCACCCAGAAAATAGATCGTAATTTGTTTACTGTACTTTTCTTGTCCGTACCAAATCGTAGTGGCTAGTTGAAAGCAAACATTCATTGTGAAGTAGCTTTGTCCGGTTTGCACCTTCAGATCCGCCATGGCACGAGCACTATACTCGTAAAGCTTATGGTTTCTGAAAGTGCTAGTTATCGACTAGAGGGGGGGTGAATAGGTGATTTTTATGAAAGTCTTCAAAACATGGAAGTTTCGAAGACAAACAATAGGAATGACCTAATTGATACGCAGCGGAAGATAAACTACAACAAGCAAACCATAGTCAAGTATGCAATAATGTGAAAGTACAAAGACTAATAGCAGCTTGGTAGTAAGGATCAGGATGGAAGATAGTATGAAGCCAACAAACGATAGTAGTCAAGCAATGAAGTCAAACAGGTACGACAAATAGGCAATGACTTCATGAAGACAAACTCAAAGTAAAGGGAGGGAGAGGATAGAACCAGTCACTTGTTGAAGACACAGGATTTGTTGGACTAGTTCTAGTTGCTGTGACAACTGTACGTCTGGTTAGGGAGGCTGAGATTCAACTCAGAAGACCGCGTCTTCACCTTATTCCCCTTGAGCTAAGGACACACAGTCCTCGCCCAATCACTCTGGTAAGTCTTCAAGGTAGACTTCCGAACCTTCACAGACTTCGTTCACCGGCGATCCACAATGACTCTTGGATGCTCAGAACGCGACACCTAACCGGCTGGAGGATACACAGTCCTCAAGTGTAATAAGTCTTAAGGCACTCAGACAGAAAGACTTCAGTGATGCCTAACACTCTTTGGCTCTGGGTGTTTGGGCTTTGTCCTCGCAAGGATTTCTCTCTCTCAAAGGCTTCGAGGTGGGTTGCTCTCAAACGACAAAAGCCGTGAACTAACTCTGAGCAGCCACCAATTTATGGTGTAGGGGGTGGGCTATTTACAGCCACAAGGCAAACCGACCTGATATGTCTGAAATGACCCTGGGTCACTAAGGAACTGACACGTGTTCCAACGGTCAGATTTCAAACACACACGGCAACTTTACTTGGGCTACAAGTAAAGCTGACTCATCCAGCTCTGGATAAGATTTGCTCTCATTGTCTTCGCTCGAAGACATAGGATTTGGGTTGAGCATCACTTCAGTCATTCTGACTTTGTTCACTTGAACCCCACTTAACAGTACGGTGGTTCCTATGACTCAACAAAGAAGAAAAGGAAAGAACAAAACAACACAGTCTTCATGCTCCATAGTCTTCACTCAATGTCTTCTCATGTCATAGTCTTCAATATGAATATCTTCACATACCACCATTGTCGTCAATGTCTTCATACATTTTTAGGGGTCATCTCCGGTAGGAAAACCGAATCAATGAGTGTCACACCCTAGCTAGTCATGCATTAGAGTGTTGCATCATGTTTACTCTTTCATCAGAAACTTGAAATGGGGATCTGTGAAACCCTCAGAATCATTTTGAAAATGACCCAAATAAAAATTTCTCCAAAAGGGTCCAAGAAAATGCTCATGTTGCTCTCTGAAAATATTGGACAGAGATAAAAATCAAACCAATATTTTTAGTGGCTCATGGACATTTATTTTGGGCATTTGGAATTAATGCATAAATATTTGCATTGGAAATATATTTCTATATATATTAATATATGTCCAAATATTATGCCAATTATAAAGGAGCTCTGGAATAATATATCTAGCCCCTGCAAAAATTGGCATAAGTTAAATAAATGATTTAATATATTATTTAAATCAAAACAAATGTCAGAAATTAGAAAACCGAAAAAAATAAAAGGGAGAAGCTTACCTGGGCTCCTCCCTGTGCAGCCCATCCAGCTGGCCGGCCCAGCCAGCAGGCGGCCGAGCCCGTCTCCCTCCTCTGTCGTCTTCGTCCCGACAGAGGGAGGGGAGTGTGGCCGGCGCGCGCGCGCCACCGCGCTACGCCACCTCTCTCCCTGCCTGCCTGCCCTCCCCTCCTCGCCTCGATGCCCCTGGACGACGCCACGCCTCCCCCCTGCTCTCTCTCACTCGCCCTCGGCTCTTCCCTCCTCTCCCTCGCTCTCTCTCTCACACAGCCGAACACCACCGTCGCCGACGTTCGCCATAGCAGCCATCTCCGGCCACCCCTCGCTCCCCCGACTAGCTCAGAAGCTCCGCCACAACCCCCTCCTCCTCCCCACCGCTTCACGGGCCTCCGGAAGCCCTGCATCGCCGCCACGTCGCCGTTCCCCTCTTCGGGCTCCGACCATCATCGCCGTCGAATTCACCGTCTCCAGCGCGTCTCCCAGCCCGCTTCGACGCCCACTCCAACCGCGGTGAGCCCCCGAGTCATTTCCCCCTTCTCCCCTGGTCTCTTTTGACCTCTAGGCCTTAGCCCCACCTTGGCCGAGAGCTCCACGCCGCCGGCGATGTCGCCGTCGTGGCCACGGTCACCGTAGCGCCCAACCGAGCGCACTATCGTGCTCCACGCCTCACTAGGAGCACGCAGCACGCACCAACGCCTCCCCAAACCCCCTGCAACGCCGACTCCGACCGCACCCGAACTCCGGCCGCCGCTCACGAGCTCGCCGTCGACGATACCGGCCACCCCAGGCTCGGCCACCACCACCGTTCGACGCGCGGGAGCAAGAGCTCTCCAACGAGCCCAAGAACGGCCTCGCCCGTGCCCTGTAGCGCGATCCCGCATCGCGCCGCCGTCTCGGGCCTCGCCGGCGTCACGTCGCCGGTGGGTTTGACCCACTTTGACCACGGCAGGACCCCCCTGAGTCCCTGACAGGTGGGCCCAGCCCTGTAGCTAATTAGGATTAGCGCTAACCACTGTTAGTTAACCCCCTGACACTGACCAGTGGGCCCCAGCGCCACTAATCCCTAATTAGGATTAATTTAACCCTGTTAAACCCCCCTGTCACTGACGTGTGGCCCCCACACGTCAGGTTTGACCCCAGACAGCCGTAGTTGACCACTGACGTCATGCTGACATCATGCTGGCGCAATAATTATAATTTCTGGATTTAATTTAAATCAGGAAATTCCAGAATAATATTTAAACTTCAAAAATTCATAACTTTTATTCTGTAACTCCAAATTGGACAAATTATATATGAAAAATGATCAGAAAAATCCAATCTATCCATCTGTACTATTTTCATGCATGATCAAACAAGTTAAATTGATGTTTCAAGCAGAACAAGGAAAAGCACTTTAAAAGGCCATATTTGAATTTGAAATTTGAATCCTTGATTCAAATTTGTTCAAACCCTTCTGGTTTTAGTTGCATTAGCCCAACACACTCATATTGCCATGTTTCATGCATGCATGATATTGTTGCACATTGTTTGGTGATGCTGTGTATCGATGTCCTTGCGACAGGTTCTGCCTCTGAGGAGTACCGTGATTACCCTAACGAAGAACCGTATCCGTGCATCGAACCATCAGGCAAGCAACCAGCCATTGATCATATCGATACAATCCCATGTTCTCGCTCCTGCTCTCTTTTACTGCATTAAGACAACGCGTTCCAAACTGCTGTGTGCTACGGTAGTTGAACCCATTTCCTCTGCATGACCTGTCATTGCCACAGTAACTAGATGAAACCCACTAGCATGTGTAGGAGTTGATTGAGCCATATGTATGTGTTGTTCCTACCTTGCTATGCCTGCTATGCTTAGAGTCGTGTCAGGTCTGGTTCATCTGGGTGATGGGCTAGAGTGAAATGTTATGTCGGTATTGAGAGTGGTGTGGTGAACACGATTTGGTAAAGGTATCGATGAGAGGCCATGTAGGAGTACATGGTGGGTTGTTTCATTGAAGCCGACCTTAAGCACTGAGATCTGTATGTGTGATTTAAGAATCAGCTACTACCATGCATTGGGCCCGAAACCAATGGACCCTCTCGGCTTCTTATTCACCCTAGTTCTCCGTCCAGGAGTTGCAAGTAGTTTCTGGTGTTTGTAGCCTACTGGAGGCCGTGGACAGCGCTGACCGTAGGGGTGGGCTGTGATGCGGTAGGTACGTGGCCGGGTGTACCGAATACCCGTTAGGTATCTCGGGAACCCTGTTCACATCATTCGGGGCCGTATGGGAAACCTCGGCCGGACTCCCTGCGGATGGAACCTGAATAGGCGATAAACCTGGACTGGAGGCTTAGGTGATTAGGTAGGTCATGGCCGACACCCACGTTGGGCTTCCGCTTGAAGGTTGCCGAGTACATGTCGTGTAAACGACGATAAGTGGTGAGAGCGTGTATGAAGAAGTACACCCCTGCAGGGTTAACGTGATCTATTCGAATAGCCGCGTCCGCGGTAAAGGACTACTTGGTTGCCTATACAGTTCATAGACAAGTAAATGGAAACTACTAAAAGCCTCAAGATAAGAGTGAGTGCCGAGGATGGCTCTTCCGTAGGAAGACGGAGGTGGATCCTCGGTGGTGTATTGAAGTGGTGAGTAGTGGACTCGTGTGCGCAAAACCATTTCAAGTTGGAGTATCGTAGGATAGCCTAGCCAAGAGTCAAAGCTGGCTTGCTGCAATAACTCCACCAACCCTTCTTGATAACATGCATGTATGTAGGATCTGATGTAAGACTTGCTGAGTACCCTTGTACTCATGTTGCTATAATCTACATTTTTACAGAAGACGCTGCAACCCCTTCTGATGGGTTCTATGTAGACGTTGACATCAACGAGTAGGCTAAAGACCCAGGTGGTGACCCTGAGCTTGTGAAGGAACACGTAGTATAGCTAGGCTTTCCAAGCCTCCTTTATTTTACTAGTTGTCTGTACTCAGACAAGTTACTTCCGCTGCTGGTTTGTATGACTGTATGACTTGTATGTTGGGTCGTGAGACCCGTACCTTTGTGTATGTTATGTATGGCTCCCTGAGCCTTAAATAAAGTACTTGTGTCGTAGAGTCATGTTGTGATTGCTTCGTTGTATTTGCACATATCGAGCATATTGTGTGTATGATTGAAATGCTTGGTATGTGTGGGATCTGACTATCTAGTTGTTTATCTTTAGTAGCCTCTCTTACCGGGAAATGTCTCCTAGTGTTACCGCTGAGCCATGGTAGCTTGCTACTGCTCTGGAACACTTAGGCTGGCCGGCATGTGTCCTTCTTCGTTCCTGTGTCTGTCCCTTCGGGGAAATGTGACGCTTTGAGTACCGGAGTCCTGTTAGCCCGCTACAGCCCGGTTTACCGGAGTCCTGCTAGCCCAGTGCTACAGCCCGGACCCACTTGCTGATGACCGACACGTTCGAAGCTGGGTCATGGATGCCTGTCCCTGTAAGTCTGTGCCACTTTGGGTTTACGACTAGTCATGTCAGCCCGGGCTCTTTATCATATGGATGCTAGCGACACTATCATATACGTGAGCCAAAAGGCGCAAACGGTCCCGGGCAAAGGTAAGGCGACACCCGTGGGGATACCGTGCGTGAGGCCGCAAAGTGATATGAGGTGTTACCGGCTAGATCGATGTGACATCGAGTCGAGGTCCTGACAATGAGGGACACTACCTGCGTTATCCTGCAATTCGCACAAACGCATTAGTCCCTCAACCAACTTTGTCGTCAATACTCCAAAACCAACTAGGGGTGGCACTAGATGCACTTACAATCTCCCCCTTTTTGGTGATTGATGACAAACTGGTTGAAGTTTTCAACGGGAATAAAGTATGCGAAATTGTAAAGGATAGGGTATTGTCTTCATAAGTGGCAAAGGCTCCCCCTGAAGATGCGCATATAAGTAATTTGCTTTTGGAATGCAAATGCACATGGCAGGTTATACTTGTAGAGATCCTCTTCAACTTATGAAGATAATTCATCATGCATGAAATGCTATAACTAGGAGAGTGACATGCATAATGAAAAATGGACGTCTGCAGAATGATCTAAGTGCGGAAGTTGTCATCGCACATGGAAAAGCAAATAAGTAGCAGACGACCATCGAGTTTAAGTGTTACAACTCAAAGAACGAAATGTATCAAAAGCAAGAGTTGTAATCACTAGGAAAAATATAAAGCAACTGCCCATATGAACCCGCTTGAAGACTATCAAACTCATATGCTTCTCCCCCTTTTGTCAGTAATGACCAAAAAAGGTTTGAAGACATAGAGCATCTATTCGTCCTCATGAGGAGTAGGTGAAGCAGCTGGGTTGTCGTTGTTGTTTGGCGGCGCAGATGAACTTGGTGCAGTGTCGATACGTGCAGAAGTAGGGGATGGAGTTCGACGTAGGACAGCATTCCGTGGAGGAGTGGAGTCAAACTTGAATCTTTCAGTGAAGCCATCGTCTTGAAGATCTGCTTCAGCACTGAGCAGTGTCAAACTCTTCCATGATCGCCGACAGGTCTCGTGAGTGACAAAGGCATTCTTGGTGGCAAGATTTCGAATGCGATTGACGTCCACCAAGAGGCTTTGCATCTGTCGCTTGAGCCAGAAGTGATGCTTGTATTGTTTCTGATGCAGTGCCACAAGAAGTTCTCGGTCATTTAGGACGCGAGAGCGCTTCTTAGGCCTTTGGGAAATTGTGCTCTCAGTAGCTTCAGTTTGCGCACGATGAGGCAGACGAGTGTTCCCAGCCATTGGATAGACACGAGTTACTGCTTGGACTCCTTCCATGGGCTGAGTGAAGCTTTGGTGTTCAGCATTTTGAAGACAAAGAGGCTTCTTGGCAGGCTCAGGGTATATGGCTTCAACTGACATATCAACCTCTGGTAGAAAGATCAGATAACAGCGAGCAGAGGGCTGATAGTTGATAGCAGAGTGTAGCTTGATGAGGTGCATGACCCATGGAGCATAGAATTTCAGGCCAAAAAGGTCAGATCCAGACGCAGCCAGTTGCCGGATGAAGAATTCTTGTGTATTGAAGATGATGCCATTGAGGATGTAAAAGACCAATGTCTTCATGGCTCCTTCAAGTTTTGCAGCTGATGAATGCCCTTTGATAGACCATAGAGTCCGCCTGATGATGTGATATATTGTGCGAGGCAGATACTCAAGGTCATCAACAAAGAACTCCTTTGGGTATTCAGCGTCACGTGGCAGAGGCTTCATCATGCTCAACATCTGGCTCATGTTGGGCTCTGGCTTATGGAAGATGCTCTCCAGTGCATTGCGGTGGAGTTGACAATCAGGTTCGAACAGCTCTCCGGGAGAGGGTAGGCCTGTAAGCTCAATGATGTCAAGAGCTTTGGCTTCATGATGAACATTTCCTGTCATCCACTCGAGAACCCATGTCTTTGTATCCCTGTTGTAGCCGCGAATGTGGAGGGTAGCATAGAATAGAAGCAAAAGTTCATCATTCCACGAAAGCAGTCAAGTGCTTCTTCTAAGCATGGCAGTCCAGCAATGGCTTCAATGTCGAGGTGCATATGAGGGAAAATGCGCCCTTGATCATACAGAATGCAGGTGTAATAGCTTCGCTGCTGATAGCTCCAGAAACGATCAGATGATATTCTTGGCCTTGAGTAGGGGTTCTTTGTGCTGTCAAAGAAGGTGTTGTGGCTTTTGAAGCCATTTGCATTGAAGGATCCTGTAGAGGTGGCAGTACCTGGGAACCTTGGCAGTCTTGGCTTTGGTTTCTGGACCTGAGGCCTATGCTCAATATGATAATCAAACTGAGGACCAGAGGCATTAGGCGGAGGGACCAGAATGGGCCATTTGACAGTGATTAGGTGGCCATTGTTGTATGCTTGCTCAATTGTATGGGGCCTTGGTGGCGGAACAGGAGCAGTGGCAACAACAGAGGCTTCAGGCTGCACAACAGAAGCTTCAGGAGCAGTTGCAGCATTGGCTTCTGGCATATTGGTTGGTGCAGGCTCCACACTTGCTTTAGCCATGACTACGTCATTGGCCTCATTTGTGTTGGTGGTGGCAGCCTCAAGATTTTCAACCTCCACTTGATGAGCTGGAGGGTCTGGCACTGGCACATTTACTTCAGGAACAACTTCTTCAGTAATGGGGGGAGTAGGGACACATTCTTCATCTTGTTCGTCATTGGCTGATGCAGCCGGATTGTCTTCAGTAGCTTTGGCTTCAGACACGGAGACATTCACAGTCGAAGTGGCTTCTGGAAACACTTGACGTGCAACAGATTGGTGGTGCACTTCTCCTTCTGGAACGCTCGAAAGAGGGACTTGAGGCCTTGGTCCTTTGCGAAGCCTGTGTAATACGGGCGACGCCTTTGGAGATGGAGTTGGCTGGGCCTCATCCTCTTTTTCTTGCACAGGTGGTGTGACTTGTTGTTGTTGGGGAGTACTTGGGGAGTCTTGTTGTTGTGGGTGATCAGCCCATGATGCACCCTGAGAAATTGGCGTCAGAGAACGAACAATGCTGATGAGTTCACTGTTCATGAGAATAGGCGATGATACCAAGTTGTGTTCGATCTGAGGAAGAACTACATCATCTTCAACATTGTCATGGTGACCAATGTATTCAGCAGCGATGGGATCAACTGCTGGAATGTCTTCAGCTTCATAAGCCTCTGTGGAAGCAGGCTCATGAACAATCATCCGTCGTTCTTGGTGTTCAGATGTAGGGCGAACCATTGAGATAGGTTCAACAACTAAGAGATCTGTGGGAGCAACCCGATTCTTCTTGGTTTTGCGCTTCTTCTTGGAGGGAGCAACATCAGAGGCTTCTGTATTTTTCTTTTTTCTGGCTTTAGCCTCGGCAGTCCTCGTCTTCTTCAGTTCTGAAGCGGTTGACTTGATCTTTGGCTTTGAGCCAGTCATGCTGCTTGGGAAGACTATGCGAGGTTCATCCTGCCTTGAAGGTGCAGATGGTCAGTTGACAGCTTCTTCTTCTTTGCAGCCATTTTGAGGTCAATGCCAGGACGACCAAGAGCCTTGCACTTCTCAGCCTCATTGTAGGCTAGCACACACTTGTCAGCCAGACTCTTCATGCGCTCACGAGAGCCTCTAGCTTCTTCGCACTTCTTGTGAAAGGCTTCTTTGAGCTTGTGCAGCATGATCTTGAAGTTTTTGACATCTTGCACGCTGAGCTTGGCCACATGCTTCTTGAACTGATCTTTCTCATAGTCGATCTTGTGCTTCAGTTCACCGATGCGCTGAGCAAGAGCTAGCTCAGAAGCAATGGCGCCATTGAAGGTGACGCTGAGGCCAATGGGAAGTCGCAGATCATCAAAGCTGAGATTTCGGGTGTCAAACCACTCATCAATGAAGTTATGGATGATTGCCACATCAAAGAGAGGCAAATCATTGAAGATCTCTGCTTCTTCCTTGCTCTTGATCAGTTGCTCAAGAGCATCATCTGCAAGATCTTCATCGCTGGACAGATCAATGTGTTCTTCTCACAGAATGGCAGCAGGAGTCAATGTCTGATCAGTATTCTTGACGATTTACTTTTTCTTCTCCGTCTTCTTGGAGATGCGTGATAGATCTTGAGACTGCACACTGTCTTCAGGAGGAGCAGTGACCAGTGGCTTCGCACGTGAAGCTTGTGGAGGAGCAGATGATCGTGAAGCCTTAGTCTTCTTTAGCTTTTGCGGCTTTGGAGGAGGAGCTGGGGCTTCATTAGTGTTAGCATAATTATTAGAATGATCCACTTTGGCACCTTGGACCAAGATGTAAGTGATGAGGCCATCGAGGTTGGAAAAGGGGCCGATGACATTGGGTTCTGCATCACGTGACCCGTCAGCACGGGGAGCAGAGGGACCAGGGTTGAAGTCTAATCCCAATGACTTCTTGTTTTCCTTGGCCGATGCCTTTGCATGCTAGAAGTTGCGCTTGAAGAGATTATCGTCACGACAACAGAGCAATGATGATGGGTTGGCATTTTCAGGCTGAGGTCCACGGACCATACAAGGATAGAAACCCTGTGCAATAGCTTCAGCTCTGTTCTTGGGTGGAAGGCCTCGATAGAGAATATCACCCCAAGGACTTTTGATAGCATTCTTCTCAGCGTATTCCTAGGTCACGAACTTGTATTTGAACCATTGTTCAGCCCAATATCATCGAATCCATTGGATTCGTGTCTTGCACTGATTATAATCCTCTTTAGGATCTGTCTTGTAAAGGTCTGCGAGGTCATCAGGCTAATCTTTTGATGTTCCCCCGCTGTCTGCCACCCTTCCTTACTGATTTCTCTGCAGCCATGTACTTCAAACTGAACGGCTTTAACACGTTCAAAGGCTTTCGCTTGCTGGACAAACAGGAACTGGCTTCGGGAGAGTTAATGTGTTGCTGTAAGAATTCTGCAAACGAATGCAGACTATGAGAACCAAGGGATTCTCCCACGGACATGTACCTGTGACAACATTAGAGATGCGAGGGAAGGGGAAGAGGTCATATGCATTCTCAGAAGATTTTGAAGATAAATTAGTTTGAAGACATTGACCTCATGATGCGAAGACATTCACTTATACGTTGAGAGTTGGTTCCAGGTTTGTACGAATCCGTGAATAAGTACAAGTGAGGAATCTAACTAGATATGAAGCTTAAGTGAATATACTAGGCAGTATGAGATGCAGACAGAATAGATCTAATATTGTATAGGCAGAAACCAATTTTGGTAAATAGGATGAATCACTCAGGATGAAAAAGATGGTAAAAATAGAGTTGTATTTACCACATGAAGAACTGCTAGATGGGATGAATAGCAGACCGAGCAGTTCAATCCACCGTGCCCTAACTTGGCGATGGAGGACACCTACGGAGGCGGCGGAGAGGACGATGTCCACGGCCGGCGTGAGGACGGCGTCGGAGAAGTCGCGGCAGCTAAGCGCTTCGTCGCCGGCATTGTTGGGAGCTAGCTGTGGCGCTAGGGTTTTGACGAGGTGGAGAGGTGGAAGAAGGTTTTCGTTACCATAGGGGACATGTGTTTATAAGGAAGTTTGCGGCATAGCGCAATTACGCAGGTGCCCCTGGTGGTTCACATCTGAGGGGCACGTGGCAAGCATGCAACATACTCAGAGTTGTCCCACGTTCCAACGCCCGCCAGGTTTGTCGGATGGTTGTTCCGGCTTCTCCGAATTTCAAACAATAAGGATGAATCATTTAAAACAGACTTAATGTTTGTCTCTGTGTCTTCTGCTGACAAGGATGCAGAGAAGACATTCGACAGTTTCAATAGAATGCATATGATTTGGACATATAGAGTTTGAGATAGAAAGCATAGAGAGATTAGGGTCCGATCACATTCACTTAGTTCAAAAGATTCAACAAGGAAGACATAGCTATAAGTGAATGTTGTAGAGGACAGAACACTAGTATATATATATCAGAAAGCAATCAAATCAACATAGTGATGTAAATCATTAAGATAAGTTGAAATTTGAAGACAAACCATATGCGAAGACATTGCAAAAATAACGCCATGCGTGAAACACTTCAAACCGAGAAATTTGGTGGTGGCGTTACCCACCGTATAGGAAGTATTAGACCCAGACACGGCGCACAATTATCGTGGCGCTCCGAAGTCAAGTTCCATGTTAATGTATTCACACTTAGAATGTAACTCTTCATTGATTGAATATATACTTTACTTCGTGTGCTGCACATCTAAGTCATCAACATGCATAAGTGTTAGGATGTGTGCCTGATCACAGGACATTTGAGGATTCCAAGATATTTAGCTCACACTGTAACTTGCAAAACCTTTTCTCATCCAAGGGCTTTGTGAAGATATCTGCCAGTTGCTCTTCAGTGTTGACGTGAATGATGTCAATATCTTTCTTCATGACATGATCTCTGAGAAAGTGATGACGAATTTCAATGTGCTTTGTCTTCGAGTGCTGGACTAGATTGTTGGCAATCTTGATGGCGCTTTCGTTGTCACAGAAGAGAGGTACTTGTTTCAGATTGATGCCATAGTCCTTGAGAGTTTGCTTCATCCATAGAAGCTGAGCGCAGCAAGATCCAGCAGCAATGTCTTCAGATTCAGCAGTTGAGAGTGATACACAGTTTTACTTCTTTGAAGACCAACAGACAAGTGATCGTCCCAGAAAGTGACATGTGCCTGATGTAGACTTGCAATCCACCTTGTCACCAGCATAATCAGCATCTGAGAATCCAACCAGATCAAATTTTGAGCCCTTTGGATACCATAATCCGAGTGTTGGGGTGTAAGCCAAATATCGAAGAATTCTCTTCACAGCTAAGTGATGCGATTCCATTGGTGCCGCTTGGAATCGAGCACACATGCAAACACTAAGCATAATATCTGGCCTAGATGCACATAGGTAAAGTAAGGAACCAATCATGGAGCAGTATACCTTTTGATCGAACTCTTTACCGTTGTCGTCGGGACTCAGATGGTGTTTGGCTGGCATTGGCGTCGTGTAACCTTTGCAATCTTGCATTCCAAACTTCTTAAGACAATATTTGAGGTATTTTTCTTGAGATATGAAGATGCCATTCCTTTGCTGATGAATTTGAAGACCAAGGAAGAACTTCAGCTCACCCATCATGGACATCTGATATTGCTCTTGCATCATGTAGCCAAACTCATCACTATACTTCTGGTTGGTGCAGCCGAAGATAATGTCATCCACATATATTTGGCACACAAACAGTTCACCATCATATGTCTTCGTGAAGAGTGTGGGATCGAGGCATCCAGGTTTGAAGCCTTTACTCTTCAGGAAGTCTTTGATCGTATCATACCAAGCGCGAGGAGCTTGTTTGAGGCCATACAATGCTTTGTTTAGCTTGTACACCATATCAGGATGTTTTGGATCTTCAAAGCCAGGTGGTTGAGCAACGCACACTTCTTCTTCAATCTTGTCGTTGAGGAATGCACTCTTCACATCCATTTGATATAGTAAGATGTTGTGGTGGTTAGCATAGGCTAGCAGTATGAGAATAGCTTCAAGCCTAGCCACAGGAGAAAATGTTTCATCAAAGTCAATTCCTTCAACTTGAGTATATCCTTGAGCCACAAGACGTGCTTTGTTTCTGACGACTTGACCATGCTCATCTTGCTTGTTTCGATATATCCATTTTGTGCCAATAATTTTATGCTTGCGAGGGTCAGGACGCTTGACTAGTTCCCAAACATTGTTCAGCTTGAAATTTTGAAGTTCTTCTTGCATAGCTTGAATCCATTCAGGTTCCATAAAGGCTTCAGCAACTTTCTTGGGTTCTGATATTGACACAAACGAAAAGTGCCCACAGAAATTTGCTAACTGTGTTGCTCTTGAGCGAGTAAGTGGACTAGGTGCATTGATGCTATCAATTATCTTCTCAATTTGTACTTCATTTGCAACACGAGGATGAACTGGACGAAGACCTTGCTCTTGCTGATCATTGTCATCATTGGGAGGATTGTCTTCGGTCTGAGCATTGTCTTCAGGTTGGTTTGGTGCAGATATGATAAGTTCCTCTTCAGGCTGTGCTTCAGAAGGCATGATTTCACCAGTTCCCATCAGCTTGATAGATTCGCTGGGCGGAGCTTCATCTAGTGTACTTGGCAGGAGCTCTCTTTGTGAACCATTGGTTTCATCAAATCGCACGTCCACAGTTTCAAAGATTTTGTAGAGATAGAGGTTGAAGAGTCTGTAAGAGTGCGAGTCCTTTCCATAACCGAGCATGAAGCCTTCGTGAGCTTTAGTTGCAAATTTTGACTTGTGATGGGGATCCTTGATCCAGCACCTAGCACCAAATACTCTGAAGTAGCTGACATTTGGCTTCTTGCCAGTAAGGAGCTCATAGGATGTTTTGTTCAGAAGCTTATGGATGTAAACACGGTTGATGATGTGACATGCTGTATCAATAGCTTCAGGCCAGAACTTTCTTGGTGTCTTGTACTCGTCGAGCATTGTTCGAGCCATCGCAATGAGGGTTCTGTTCTTGCGCTCTACAATGCCATTTTGCTGAGGTGTGTATGGAGCAGAAAACTCATGACTGATTCCCATTGTATCCAGATAAAGATCAAGCCCGGTGTTCTTGAACTCAGTGCTATTATCACTTCTGATATGCTTGATCTTGACGCCATAATTGTTTATGGCTCGATTGGCGAAGCGTTTGAAGACATCTTGCACTTCAGTCTTGTAGAGAATTATGTGCACCCATGTATATCTTGAGTAGTCATCAACAATGACGAATCCATAGAGACAAGTTGTTGTTGTGAGGGTAGAGTAGTGAGTAGGGCCAAATAAGCCCATGTGTAACATCTCGAAAGGTTGAGATGTCGTCATGATTGTCTTCGAGGGGTGCTTTTCCCTAGTCATCTTTCCAGCTTCGCAGGCACCACACAAATGATACTTCTTGAACTTGACACCCTCGATGCCTATTACAGGCTTCTTCTTGACGAATGTGTGTAAGTTCCTCATGCCAGCATGCCCCAGCCTCCAATGCCAGAGCCATCATTCTGAAGCTTTTGCAAGAAGACATACGGCAAGCTGTGGACCTGCTGAGAAATCTACCATGTATAGATCATCTTTCCAATACCCTTCAAAGACTAGAGACTTGTCAGATTCCATTAGTACAAGGCAACGATATTTTCCAAATAGCACAATCATGTTCAAGTCACAAAGCATTGAGACAGACATTAAGTTGAACCCAAGGGATTCAACAAGCATAACTTTATCCATGCGTTGATCCTTTGAGATTGCAACTCTACCTAGACCCAATACCTTGATTTTACTAGTGTCAGCAAATGTGATGTGACTCTTGTCTGATGGACATAAGGTTGAGTCCATGAGAAGACTTCGATCACCAGTCATATGATTAGTGCATCCGCTGTCCATAATCCATTCTGAAGCATGAGGTGTCATACCCTACAGTGCAGTTAGGAGGATAGGCTTCACAAAGAGTGTTGTGAAGCATAAGCATTTGACGCACACAAGGATTATCACAGCTTAGATCAAGGTTAGGACTCATAGTATGACTGGTAAGCGATTCATATGTGAAATACATAGTAAGACCATTTTATCATGCGTCCCTTAATGTGTTTTAGGTCCCCAGCAATAGTATCGGACGCCTTTGATTGCAGGCTGGAGACCTTATTCTGCAAAAGAAAGTTAATTCTTCTTCACCACCCACATCTTCAGGGGTGGCTTAGAAGCAATGAGTCTAAGTGCAGCATCTGAGAACTTCGGCTTTGGAGCCCTAGCAAATAGCCTTGCAGGAGATGAATGATACTCATATGAATAAGCACAAAAGTTCTTAGTTCTATGAACATAGCGGTTTGAAGACACACGCTCATATTCATAAGTTTGAGTACGATTTCCCTACAAAACATTGGCGTTAGGGTGACTCAGGTGAGTCATGTATCTGTATGAAGCCTTTGGACCATATGACGCCTTAGGTCTGGGGTTCGTCTTCTTCCCTGGTGGTCTCATGATCACATTCACTTGAAGATTCTCAAGACAGCTTTTGGGAACCCAGATCTTCTTCATAGGTGGTGCATTCCTGCAGTTAGTACCAATATACCTGGCAAACACTTCACCATTCTGATTCTTGAACAGCTTATAGTTTGCATCAAGGGATTCATCAGTGATAATAGGATTAGCACAGGTAAAGCCAGATAAGGTGGATGGTTCTACTGAAGGTCCCTTTGCAGCAACCCATGTGGTTTTGGGATACTGCTCAGGCTTCCAGTAGGAACCATCAACATTCATTTTCCTCTCGAACCCAACACCCTCTTTCCTAGGGTTTTGGTTTAGAATCTGCTTTTTGAGGACATCGCAAAGTGTCTGATGTCCTTTCAGACTTTTATACATCCCTGTTTCAAGCAATGTCTTCAACCTAGCATTTTCATCAGCAATAGTAGTGGTATCCTCCATAGAGGGGTTAGTTTCCACATCAGTAGTCAAAGACAATGCAACAGTAGCAGCAGTGGAACATTCAGCAACAGAGGTAGCATTATCACGCTCAATGCATTTTAGACAAGGTGGTTCAAATCCATCCTGAGCGGCACTGATCTGTTGAGCGCGAAGTGACTCATTCTCCTTTTGAAGATCTTCATGAAACTCTTTCAATTTCTCAAGCTCTTGCTTCCTTTGAAGATAATCATAGGAGAGCTTTTCATAAGTGGTTGAGAGCGTCTCATGAAGACTTTCAAGTTCTTGGTACTTAGCTTGAAGATTTTTTATGTCTTCAACTAAGGACTGTGAATGTGTCATTTCCGCATCAATAGGTCATCGCTTTTATCTAACAGTTTTTGATTATGTTCCATAGCCTTTGGTTGTTCAGTTGCAATTTTAGCAAGTGTTTTGTAGCTGGGTTTGGATTCACAATTAGAGTCACCTTCACTTGACATTTGAAAGTAAGCATCACGTGATTTTACCTTGGCACCACGTGCCATGAAGCAGTAGGTGGGAGCAGGATCGTCCTTGTCATCAGCCTCAGCGTTGGTGTGGAAGTCATTGTCTTCAGTGTTGAAGATGGACTTGGCAACATAGGCTGTGGCTAGAGCCAGACTTGCAACACCAAGGTCGGACTCCTCTTCAGATTCCACCTCCGCCTCCTCAGAAGTAGACTCCTCCTCTGAATCCATTTCCTTGCCAACAAAAGCACGAGCCTTGCCAGATGAGCTCTTCCTATGAGATGAAGACCCTGATGAGGACTTGGAAGAAGACTTTGAAGATTTCTTCTTCTTGTTGTCATCAGAATCATATTCCTTGCTCTTCTTCTTCTTCTTCTTCTTCTCATTGTCCCACTGTGGACACTCAGAGATATAGTGTCCAGGTTTCTTGCACTTGTGACATGTTCTCTTCTTGTTGTCATGAGTGGAAGGTTCATCATTTCTTGAGCTAGATCGTGAAGACTTTCTGAATCCCTTCTTCTCTTGGTGAACTTCTGGAACTTCTTCACAAACATAGCAAGTTCCTTTCCAATGTCTTCAGGATCATCAGAACCGCAGTCAGATTCTTCTTCAGACGAGGAAACAACTTTCGCCTTCAAAGTGCGAGTTCGGCCATAGTTGGGACCATAGATATCTCTTTTCTCAGAAAGCTAGAACTCATGTGTGTTGAGCCTCTCAAGTATATCAGACGGATCGAGTCTCTTGAAGTCAGGGCGTTCTTGTGTCATGAGGGCAAGGGTGTCAAAGGAGCTATCAAGTGGTCTCAGTAGTGTCTTGACGATTTCATGCTTGGTAATCTCAGTGGCGCCGAGAGCCTGAAGCTCATTTGTGATGTCGGTGAGGCGATCAAACATGAGCTGGACATTTTCATTGTCGTTTCTCTTGAAGCGGTTGAAGAGGTTCCAAAGAACACTGATCCTTTGATCTCTCTGAGTTGAGACGCCTTCGTTGACCTTGGATAGCCAGTCCCAGACTAGCTTTGACGTTTCCAGAGCACTCACACGGCCATATTGTCCTTTGGTCAGATGACCACAGATGATGTTCTTTGTAGTAGAGTCCAGTTGAATGAACTTCTTGACATTAGTAGGGGTGACACTGAGGGAGTATTGGACTAGGGGGTGTCCGGATAGCCGAACTATCATCATCGGCCGGACTCCAAGACTATGAAGATACAAGATTGAAGACTTTGTCCCGTGTCCGGATGGGACTTTCCTTGGCGTGGAAGGCAAGCTTGGCAATACGGATATGTAGATCTCCTACCATTGTAACCGACTCTGTGTAACCCTAGCCCTCTCCGGTGTCTATATAAACCGGATGGCTTTAGTCCATAGGAAGAACAACAATCATCCATAGGCTAGCTGCTAGGGTTTAGCCTCCTTGATCTCGTGGTAGATCTACTCTTGTAATACCCACATCATCAATATCAATCAAGTAGGACATAGGGTTTTACCTCCATCAAGAGGGCCCGAACCTGGGTAAAACATCGTGTCCCTTGTCTCCTGTTACCATCCGCCTAGACGCACAGTTTGGGACCCCCTACCCGAGATCCGTCGGTTTTGACACCGACATTGGTGCTTTCATTGAGAGTTCCTCTGTGCCGTCGCAATCAGGAGGGATGCTGTGAGTGTCAAAACTGGCGGATCTCGAGTAGGGGGTCCCGAACTATGCGTCTAGGCAGATGGTAACAGGAGACGAGGGATACGATGTTTTTACCCAGGTTCGGGCCCTCTAGATGGAGGTAAAACCCTACGTCCTGCTTGATTAATATTGATGATGTGGGTTACAAGAGTAGATCTACCACAAGATCAAGGGGGCTAAACCCTAGAAGCTATACTATGGTATGATTGTTGTTCGTCCTATGGACTAAGGCCATTCGGTTTATATAGACACTGGAGAGGGCTAGGGTTACACAGAGTCGGTTACAAAGGTAGGAGATCTACATATCCGTATCGCCAAGCTTGCCTTCCACGCCAAGGAAAGTCCCATCCAGACACGGTACGAAGTCTTCAATCTTGTATCTTCATAGTCTTGGAGTCCGGCGGATGATGATAGTTCGGCTATCCGAACACCCCCTAGTCCGGAACTCCCTCAGTAGCCCCTGAACCAGGCTTCAATGACGACGAGTCCGGCGCGCATATTGTCTTCGGCATTGCAAGGCGGGTTCCTCCTCCGAATAATTTATAGAAGATTGTGAACACCAGGATAGTGTCCGGCTCTGCAAAAATAAATTCCACATACCACCGTAGAGAGAATAATATTACACAAGATCAATCTGCTGACGTATTCTGTGGCGTGATGCCACACCACTTCCAAGTCTTTACTCAAATCATTTTTATTGTTCGACCTCAGCGCGTTTAGTGAGGCGGTTTCCTTGGCACGTCTTGTCGAAGCAGAGATCGTGCTCCCCTTATTTCGGGATTCCCATCAATACGGACGTGGGCAACCCAACCGCGCCATTGATTGCAGCGCTTGGGGGATAAGCAAGTTTTATCAGGCTGGTGGGGACGCGTGTTTCTGTCCGCCCATATAAGGGGATAAAGATCCGACCTTTTTACCTGCGCCTTCTTCCTCCTTGAGCTCCAGCGCCCAAGTCCGCACTTCTCACCTCAACCTTCTCCAACTATGTCCGGAGCGGGAGGCAAGTGGATGGCCTCCTCCGTCACGGAGGGGCAGATCCAGAAGCTGCGCGACGCCGGATACTTGTCCAGCGACATCGCGCATCGGCTCCCCGACGAGGGAGAGCTCATCCCCACCCCCAGGCCCCATGAGAGGGTAGTGTTTCTTCTCCATTTCCTCCGCGGACTGGGCTTCCCACTTCATCCCTTCGTCCGGGGGCTCATGTTTTACTACGGCTTGGATTTCCATGATCTGGCCCCGAATTTCATCCTCAACATCTCGGCGTTTATCGTCGTGTGCGAGGCCTTCCTCTGCATCCAGCCCCACTTCAGCTTGTGGCTCAAGACCTTCAGTGTCAAACCGAAGCTTGTGAAGGGCAGCCAAGCGGAGTGCGGAGGCGCCATGGTGGGCAGGATGTCCCACATTACGTGGCTGGAAGGCACTTTCATGGAAACCATCAAGGGGTGGCAATCGGGGTGGTTCTACATCACCGAGCCGCGTGACCCCGAATGGGCAGCGGCCCCCGAATTCAGATCTGGCATCCCCACACGGCTCACCTCCTGGAAAGAGAGTGGCCGGATTTAGGGGGATTCGAGGGAGGTGACCGGACTCCAAGCCTGCGTCCAAAAGCTGGTGGACAAGAAGGTCAAGCTTGTCAAAGTAGTCCAGGTCATGCTCATCCGCCAGATTCTCCCGTGCCAACGACGGGGCTTCAATATGTGGGAGTTCGATCCGGCGCAGCACCAGACTTTGAATGGACTCTTTGACACTATGTACGAAGAGGTATGGAAGGTGCTATTCAAAGGCACCGAGGCTCCCGCATCCGCTACCGAAGATCGTGGATTCAGCTTGGAGCATCCAGCTGATGAGGTAAGTTATTTTGTCCTTTAAGGGACGCTTGTTTTCCATAGTTTGACTCTATGCGGGATCTAAACTCCCTTTCCTTTGACAGGACTGGCTGAAGAAGGCCGCACAGGCTATTTGTCCGGCCCCATTGCCAGAGGACCCAGCTGACGCCCATCTATCGGGGCTGCTAGCTCCGGCACCCCACGTGGTGCCGGAGAAGAAGGCCACGGGGACTCGGAAGAGTTCCCGTTTTCAGGTGCTATTGGATGATGAATCCGAGGCCGACTCCTCCCACCAAGGCAAGGAGGAGAAGAAGAAAGCCTCTCCCCCAGCGGGGAAGGGAAGAAAAGGAAGGCCTCCCCAACAAGGGAGGCCGAAGGGTCCAAGAGGGGAAAAACTCTTCCCCCGGACTGCTCCGCCAACGCTAGTGACGACGACAAGGACTGGCCTCCAAGGGCCAAGCCCCTGGCGAGATCGTAAGTATCCGGACTCCCGAATAACTTCAAGGTTTTTTCTTTTCGCCACATAATGTCTTTCTAATGCCGCATACAACCCTGCAGTCCGCCCAAGGATGATCTTCCCACTTCGTCGAGCGGGTCCTTAAGGGCGTCGGATATGGATTCTCTTCCAACTGCCTCCACCCCTCGTGACGCGGACGATGCCGAGGTGGGATCCCAGGAAGGGACCTACCAGGAAGAGAGGGCCCCGCAGGTGTCGCAGGACAACCTCCCGGACTTTACACTGGACTCGGCCCCGGAACCCACAGTGGCTCCGGAGTCCGGCGGGCGACCCCTTCGCAAGAAGGGCAAGACCATGACGCCGGCTGCCTCCGTCCAGCCGGAAGTGCCGGATAATTTGCTGGAGGCGCTCAATGGCGCCTCCATCGAAGAGGAACAATGCACTGTTATGAGTGTGGTGATTCAGAAGGTTCAGCTTGCCAAGAGCGGGCTGACCGAAGCCTGCAGCAGCCTTCTAACAGGCTTTGAGGTAAGAATTTCAATATATGTAAAATGGTACCGCATAGACAGTAGCCCCTGATGCTCGGTTCGGTGTTCGAAAAGAAAAGCCGGACCGAGGATCTTTAGAAAGATAAACGCAGGAGTCATGAAAATATGTCAATATGGGATTGCAGGCTGTGCTGCTGACCTCCGCAGCACTGACTGTGGAGGTCAATACTATGAAGGAAAACCTCGAGCGGTCCGAGAACGAGCTCGGCTGTGCCAAGAAGCAGCTCGAGGAAAAAGAAGGTGAGTAATACCTTATGAAAATTGTACCTTACAGAAAAGGATTTGGTTGCAAAAAAAATGACAAGGATAACTTGGGTATTGCAGGGGCCACTAACAAGGTGGCGGCCCTGAAAGAGGCGGTGGCCGCGGACAAACGCAATGCGGCTGCAGAGCGCACCGAGCGAGAGAAACAGGAGGTGCGGGTGGCGGAGGTACATCAAGAGCTCCAGGATCTCGTGAAGAAACATGAGAGCCTGGAGCGTGACTCGAAGACTCGAGAGTCTGAGCTTGCAACGACTCTTGATAGTGCCAAAGCCGCTAAGGCCGCCTACAAAGCCCTCCAGGAGATTGAGGCGGTAAAGAAAATAGCAGCGGGTAAGGCATTTTTCATGCAAAGTAAGCATGTGAGTGTTAATTACCTGTCGCTTACCCGAATTCGGAGCTCTCCAAGAGCGTTCACAGATCTTCCTCGCAGCGTGGCCGATGCTGCCGCTTTCTACCGGGCCGAGGAGGAGAGCTTGACGGAGAAGGTCTTCTGGTCTCAGTATGTTGAGGCCGGACATCTGGTGCCTCTTAGCGACCAGCTGAAGCAGCTGGTCGAGCTCCACAAGGCGGCCGAACAGGCCATGAAGGGCCTCATAGTTCGGTTGTGGCCTAAGGAGGCTATGCCTGGGAGCTACTTCGGCCTGGTGCGGCGGCTGGTGGATGCGTGCCCATGGGTTGAAGTTATCAAGCACTCCGCTTGTATTGAGGGTGCCCGCCGGGCCCTTGCCCGCGCCAAGGTGCACTGGGGCAAGATGGATGCCCAGAAGCTTGTGACGGACCCCCCACCAGAGGGGAAGGAGCATCGCATGCCGGAGATGTATTATAAGAGTGTGCTGAAGGGCGCCCGCACAATTGCGGGTAAGTGTTCCAAAGATGTAATATTTGAGTAGACTCGCATTTTGTTATCCTGTGCGCTGAAAACTTGGTTCATATGCGCTAAGAAACGCTTGTTAATTTAAAATATTACCTTCTATGCGGCTGTTTATCAAATCTGAGAGATGGCAAGTCGTCGGCTTCAGCCCCCATGCCACGAGTGCTGGGGTGTTCGGGATAAACTCGAGCGCTCTTGTTCCCATTTTTGGGTCCATCTAGGGAGGCGCTCGACACAGCGAACAAGGCAACCGGACTTATAATGCTTGAACACTCTCACTTAGCCATAGAATTCTGTAATTCTAAATTTCGGCAAAGCCCCTAGTCTTCGGAAGGCCGAATTTGGGGCGTTATCCATGCCTTGGCCGGACAGTATCCGGCTCCTCGCTCTAAGCGGCATAAGTCTTTAAGGACTCGCAAAAAACCTCTTGAACAGCGACCGGCTCTCGCCTCATCATGACGGTTAGTTTTAGCTTTCTCCACTGAGGCGTTAACCCAGCTCAACTGGGCGCAATCGCAGTGGTTATCCCAGTGATAACTTAGCCGATATAACGAAACGTAAGGTACCAAAACATGGGAGCCGGGCAAACCCAACTATTGACCCAAGACATGATTCGGAGCCGATGCATATAGTGCTATAAGCTCGGGGTGCCGCACTTGTGAAAGTGTTCGGACTCATCACACCATAATGCGGGGAACATAAGCCCCTGGTGTGTATTGGCCGTACCAAAGTGTACGGATGCGATATGCCGTGGATGAACATGTGTATGAAAAGGAAATGCAATTATAAGCAAAAATGTGCTGCATTGTTTTTCAATAAGTGCTGCTACGAATGCAGAACGATACAAATAGTGCAATAAGCAAGGTATGGGACTATTAAACATGTCCCCCTCCAGGGGTAGGCAGCAGATTGGTGTATAAAAATGCTCGTAACGGAGGCCACCTGTATATTCGTTGTAGCCTTTATCCTTTCCTGGCGGTTCCATCGTGAGTTCGGCAGATCTGCTGCCGGACAGGGCCTCTGAAAAACGGAGTCCTGTGGGTAAAAAATAAAAGGTAAAAAGAAAAGAAAAAAAGAACGACACACTTGAGAGCCCCTGGTGCGGTTGAGCCGCGGTCTGGGTTTATCGTGGTCGTGCCCCTCTCCCCATGCCCATGGTATCTTCAGAGCGTAATGGTGTACGCGAAGGATCTGCTTTAACGTTTCTTAGGAGCTGGGGTTGGGGCCGCACTGCTACGCGTGCTCGGAACGTGCCAGGTGGTCTTGTTGTAAGTTACTCCGGGCGCGCTTAGCTCTGTCCGGCCGCTTAAAGGCCGGACTCGAGAATTGCTTTAAGAGGCTGCATTGCACTTATGCCGCGAGAGCCGCTGTATATTCCTCCGTGCGGAGGGAACGTTCGGTGTTTCCGTTGACCGTGATGACTCCTCGAGGGCCTGGCATCTTGAGCTTGAGGTATGCGTAGTGCGGCACCGCATTGAACTTTGCAAACGCGATGCGTCCGAGCAAGGCATGATAGCCGCTGCGGAACGGGACTATGTCGAAGATTAACTCCTCGCTTCGGAAGTTATCAGGGGATCCGAAGACCACTTCCAGTGTAATTGAGCCTGTACAATTGGCTTCCACACCTGGTATGACACCTTTAATGGTCGTTTTGGTAGGTTTAATCCTTGAGGGGTCTATGCCCATTTTGCGTACTGTATCCTGGTAAAGCAGGTTCAGGTTGCTGCCGCCATCCATCAGGACTCTGGTTAGGTGAAATCCATCGATGATTGGGTCTAAGACCAGTGCGGCGAATCCGCCGTGGCGGATGCTGGTGGGGTGGTCCCTTCGGTCAAAAGTGATCGGGCAGGAGGACCATGGATTGAACTTCGGGGCAACTAGCTCCATCGCGTAGACATCCCTGAGTGCACGATTCCGCTCCCTTTTGGGTATGTGCGTTGCGTATATCATGTTCACCATCCACACCTGTGGGGGGAAACCCTTCTGTCCTCTATTGTTTGGCGGTTGGGTCTCGTCCTCGTCATCGCTATGTAGCCCCTTGTCATTGTTTTCGGCAATTAACTTGCCTGCCTGCTTGAATACCCAACAGTCCCTGTTGGTGTGGTTAGCTGGCTTTTCGGGGGTGCCGTGTATCTGGCACAAGCCGTCGAGTATTTGGTCCAAATTGGACGGACCCGGAGTAGTTCTTTTGAATGGCTTTTTCCGCTGACCGGGTTTAGAGCCTCTGAATCCGGCATTGACTGCCGTATCCTCAATATGATCGCCGTTAATGCGGCGTTTGTTTTTGTTGCGACGCGGCCTGCCATTTCGGTCCTTGAAGTCTGGACTGCCAGAATTTTTGCTGAGGTTATTGCTACGTGCTAGCCAGCTGTCTTCACCCACGCAGAAGCGGGTCATGAGTGACGTGAGGGCTGCCATGGATTTCGGCTTTTCTTGTCCCAGGTGCCGGGCAAGCCACTCGTCGCGGATGTTATGCTTGAAGGCTACGAGGGCCTCCGCATCCGGACAATCGACGATTTCGTTTTTCTTGGTTAAGAACCGTGTCCAGAATTGCCTGGCCGATTCGTCTGGCTGCTGAATTATGTGGCTTAGGTCGTCAGCGTCTGGTGGTTGCACATAAGTGCCCTGGAAGTTATCGAGGAATGCGGCTTCCAGGTCCTCCCAACTCCCAATTGACTCTGCTGGCAAGCTGTTGAGCCAATGCTGGGCTGGTCCTTTAAGCTTGAGGGGGAGGTATTTGATGGCGTGAAGATCGTCACCGCGGGCCATGTGGATGTGAAGGAGATAGTCTTCAATCCAAACCGCGGGGGTCTGTTGTGCCATCGTAGGATTCAATATTGACCGGTTTAAACCCTTCGGGGATTTGATGATCCATTACTTCATCTGTGAAGCATAGTGGGTGTGCGGCGCCTCTGTACTGGGCGATATCACGACGGAGCTCAAGGGAGCTTGGTCTATTTTGTTCGGCCCGGCCGGACTTACTGTGTCCAGCGCGACAATTGTCGTCACGTATCGTGGTTCGCCCACGCGATCCATAGATCGATCTTGATTGTCTTGCCTTATCCTCCAATATATCACGCAAGTCCGGAGTGTTCCCTTGTGGCCGTGTGCTTTTCGAGCGATGCCGGGGTACGGGTCTAGTGAAGGGCCTAGAGGCCACTCTATCGCGACCACGGGGTGGTCGGTCAGCCGTATTGTCTCCTGGTGATGCGGGTTTGTAAGCCTCCTCCTCTAATCGGGGGAGCAGCTTGCGTTCAGGGTAGCTTTTGGAGGGGCGTTCGAGCTCATGCTCTTCGGCCGCGAGGACTTCAGTCCATCTGTCGGCTAGCAGATCCTGATCAGCTCTAAGCTGTTGCTGCTTTTTCTTGAGGCTGTTCGCCATGGCCATAAGCCTGCGTTTAAAACGCTCTTGTTCGACAGGATCCTCAGGCACGACGAATTCATCGTCGTCGAGGCTTGCTTCGTCTCCGGAGGGAGGCATATAATCCTCTACCTCTTCTTCCGCCGCTCTCTCATGAGGGCTGGCGTCTCCGTCCTCCTGTGCTGCATCTTGCTGGAGCGGGTTGTCTTCGGCGCTGTCTGGTGTATTATTATCTCCGGTGCCGGAGTCTTCATTCTTGTTGTGGCAGGATTTAGGGCGGCGCCGCTGACGCCAGCGCTTGGGCTGCTTTTTGGAGGGGTCATCCTCCTCTGTTCCTTCGCCATTCCCATCTTTCGGGATATCCACCATGTATATGTCATACGATGAGGTGGCTGTCCAGTGCCCAGTGGGCGCTAGTTCTTGGTCGTCTCCGGCGTCGTTGTCCATACCGTCGATGTCCTCGGAGTCGTAGTCTAGCATGTCAGTTAAATCATCGACAGTGGCTACCAAGTGGGTGGTGGGTGGGCTTTGAATTTCTTCGTCATCTGCATCCCAACCGTCCTGACCACAGTCCGGCCAGGGTTCTCCTGATAACGAGACATATTTTAGCAAACTCAAGATGTTGCCGAAAGGTGAGTGTTGAAAGACGTCCGCTGCGGTGAACTCCATGATCGGCGCCCAATCGGATTCGATCAGGGCGAGCGCGGGAGGTTCGGAGTCCGGCGAGGAGTCCGGCACCTTGGAGTCACGAGCTTTATGAGGGACAAAGTTAGTGTTCGGCCCTACCACCGTAGAGGTTGCAGCACCCAAGGCGATGTCTAGCCATCCATCCTCAATCTGCGCGGCCGGCTCCGAATTGAGGATCGGAGCGGGCTCGAGTGCGGCCTCCAGGGTACTGTCCGGCGGCAGCGCTAGATCATGCCCGACGTGACAGTGCGGCATGCTCGGCTGTGGCTCAAATCCGTCGAAGATCAAGTCCCCGCGGATGTCAGCCGTGAAGTTCAAACTTCCAAATCTGACCTGACGGCCAGGTGTGTAACTTTCGATCTGCTCTAGATGGCCAAGCGAATTGGCCCGTAGTGCAAAGCCGCCGAATATGAAGATCTGTCCGGGGAGGAAGGTCTCACCCTGGACTGCGTCGTTGATGATGATCGAAGAAGCCATCGAGCCTATCGGTGACGACACAGAGGAACTCTCAATGAAAGCACCAATGTCGGTGTCAAAACCGGCGGATATCGGGTAGGGGGTCCCGAACTATGCGTCTAGGCGGATGGTAACAGGAGACGAGGGACACAATGTTGTTACCCTGGTTCGGGCCCTCTTGATAGAGCTAAAACCCTACGTCCTGCTTGATTAATATTGATGATGTGGGTTACAAGAGTAGATCTACCACAAGATCAAGGAGGCTAAACCCTAGAAGCTAGCCTATGGTATGATTGTTGTTCGTCCTATGGACTAAGGCAATCCGGTTTATATAGACACCGGAGAGGGCTAGGGTTACACAGAGTCGGTTACAAAGGTAGGATATCTACATATCCGTATCGCCAAGCTTGCCTTCCACGCCAAGGAAAGTCCCATCCGGACACGGGACGAAGTCTTCAATCTTGTATCTTCATAGTCTTGGAGTCTGGTCGATGATGATAGTTCGGCTATCCGGACACCCCCTAGTCCGGAACTCCCTCAGGAGCATCCGGCTCGCGCCTTGCTCTCGCCTCCCCCTCCGGACCAGGCGTTGGAGCCTGGCTGGCGGAGGCTTGGTTGGCAACCTCTCTGGGCTCAGTCCGGCGAGCGCTCTTTCTCCTGGAAGAATCATGAGTATTAATAGGAGTCTTTCCCTTAAAAGACAATGGTGCGCCATACCTTTGCGGTGACGTTTCAATTCACGCTGCACTCCTCTTCTGCCTACTGGGCTGCACTGACCCTGGTTGGTCAGTCGCCGCGGGCTCGGCTTCCCGCCGTGAAGGCACCTCTTGCGAAGCACCGTTGGTACACGATGGTCAGAAATAAGCATTGAAAAAGTAACGGTGTCAGGACTTCGGTCGTACTCACCTGGGAAACCGGAGATAAACCGGGGTAGTCAGCCGTAATGGCGACTAGAGCATTGTCTATGCTGAGCTGGTGGAACACCCCGTCAATCAGTTCCACCATTATGTCCGGATCCTCTCCGGAGGCCGGATCAAGGGATCTTCCCGGATCCTTGGGTTGTGGAGTCGGGCTTTCTATGCCCTCCACATCCCGGCGCAGTTCCTGCGTCAAAATCATAAAGTAAGACCTTATCTTTGAAAGCACGGATCGGATATATAAACGTCCGCTTACCCAGCTCCGAGGGTTATTCATGGAGAATCCATTCAATGGACTCGTGCGGAGGAAGTCCTCCTTATCCCCTTGTACAAGCCGGACAGGATCTTCAGCAGATCGGCGGCCGATCCCGGCCCCTTGCGGCCATGACGGGTGGCGTCATTCTCCCCGTTGAAATCCCACATGGGGTGGCCCCTATATTGGAGCGGCTGCACCCCTCGCATAATGCATGTGGCCATGACTCCAATCATGGTTAATCCGGAATGGGCCAGTAACCGTATCCGGCCCATCAGATATTGGACGCTCCTATCATCTTCCGGTTGAGGGCTCCGCGGGCGCCAACTCAGGTGTTTCTTCAGAGGAGCGTTGCTAAACTCCGGGAGGCCGATCCGAACTGGATCCGGCAGCGGGGCGTCTTCCATATAGAACCACTCCGAAGGCCAGTCTTCGGACGCGTTCTTCGGGGTTCCGGATAGATATCCGGTCCCGGCGGTGCGCCATATTTCGGCTCCGCCCACTTGATATATCGACCCCTTGTGAGAACGGGGTACGAGGCAAAACAGTCTCTTCCACAGCGCAAAATGGGGCTCGATGCCCAAGAACAGCTCGCAAAGAGCTACAAAGCCCGTGATGTGTAAAATTGAGGGAGGTGTAAGGTGGTGAAGTTGGAGTCCTTAGAACTCCAGGAGCCCCCGGAGAAACGGATGTATGGGAAATTCGAGTCCCCTTATTAAGTAGGGGACGAAGCATACCCGCTCTCCTTCGGAGGGATTGGGGACGCTCTCCGCCTGCTTCACACCCTTGTAGGTGGCCAGTCCGGCTCGAACCAGAACCATAAAGGCTGGGGGAAGGTATCCCTCTGCTTGGAGCATCACTAACTCGCTATGCGGGACTGAGCATCTCCTCCAGTCTCCTAGCTGAGGATTGGGAGCGCGAGAAGAGGAGCCGCGTCGACTGTCCATGTTGGAATGGATTTTTGTCAGATGCGCTTCGATGAGTACTTGCGGAAGGAGGATGGTGTGATTCGGATCTGGATCCCCGCCTCTCTTATAGGCGGCTTATTCGCGCAGCTAGGGGGGTAAAACGTAAAAATACCTTGGCTTTTCGCATTCATACAACACGTGGAAGAGGGCCATTATTGGACGTGGAAGCCAAGGAGCACAACATTTATGAAGAAACCGGACACTATTCGGCAAACACATGGAACATGGAGGGGAACCCGCCTTGCAAACACCGAAGACAATATACGCGCCGGACTCGTCGTCATTGAAGCCTGATTCGGGGGCTACTGAGGGAGTCCTGGACTAGGGGGTGTCCGGATAGTTGAACTATCATCATCGGCCGGACTCCAAGACTATGAAGATACAAGATTGAAGACTTCGTCCCGTGTCCGGATGGGACTTTCCTTGGCGTGGAAGGCAAGCTTGGCAATACGGATATGTAGATCTCCTACCATTGTAACCGACTCTGTGTAACCCTAGCCCTCTCCGGTGTCTATATAAACCGGATGGCTTTAGTCCATAGGACGAACAACAATCATACCATAGGCTAGCTGCTCGGGTTTAGCCTGCTTGATCTCGTGGTAGATCTACTCTTGTAATACCCACATCATCAATATCAATCAAGTAGGATGCAGGGTTTTACCTCCATCAAGAGGGCCCGAACCTGGGTAAAACATCGTGTCCCTTGTCTCCTGTTACCATCCGCCTAGACGCACAGTTCGGGACCCCCTACCCGAGATCCGCCGGTTTTGACACCGATAGACACCTTCACCAGTTTTGGGAACGCCGTTCTTGACGACATACCATAGGTCGACATCAATGGCTTCAAGATGCATGCGCATCTTATTCTTCCAGTAGGGATATTCAGTTCCATCGAACACGGGGCAAGCAGCGGAGACTTTGATTATCCCTGGAGTTGACATAGCTAAACTCCAGGTGGTTAAACCGAATCACATAGAACAAGGGAGTACCTTGCTCTGATACCAATTGAAAGTGCTAGTTATCGACTAGAGGGGGGGTGAATAGGCGATTTTTATGGAAGTCTTCAAAACGTGGAAGTTTCGAAGACAGACAATAGGAATGACCCAATTGATACGCAGCGGAAGATAAACTACAACAAGCAAACCATAGTCAAGTATGCAATAATGTGAAAGTACAAAGACTAATAGCAGCTTGGTAGTAAGGATCAGGATGGAAGATAGTATGAAGCCAACAAACGATAGTAGTCAAGCAATAAAGTCAAACAGGTATGACAAATAGGCAATGACTTCACGAAGAAAAACTCAAAGTAAAGGGAGGGAGAGGATAGAACCAGTCACTTGTTGAAGACAAAGGATTTGTTGGACCAGTTCCAGTTGCTGTGACAACTGTACGTCTGGTTAGGGAGGCTGAGATTCAACTCAGAAGACCGCGTCTTCACCTTATTCCCCTTGAGCTAAGGACACACAGTCCTCGCCCAATCACTCTGGTAAGTCTTCAAGGTAGACTTCCGAACCTTCACAGACTTCGTTCACCGGCGATCCACAATGACTCTTGGATGCTCAGAACGCGACGCCTAACCGGCTGGAGGATACACAGTCCTCAAGTGTAATAAGTCTTCAGGTCACTCAGACAGAAAGACTTCAGTGATGCCTAACACTCTTTGGCTCTGGGTGTTTGGGCTTTGTCCTCGCAAGGATTTCTCTCTCTCAAAGGCTTCGAGGTGGGTTGCTCTCAAACGACAAAGGCCGTGAACTAACTCTGCGCAGCCACCAATTTATGGTGTAGGGGGTGGCCTATTTATAGCCACAAGGCAACCTGACCTGATATGTCCGAAATGACCCTGGGTCACTAAGGAACTGACACGTGTTCCAACGGTCAGATTTCAAACACACATGGCAACTTTACTTGGGCTACAAGTAAAGTTGACTCGTCCAGCTCTGGATAAGATTTGCTCTCATTGTCTTCGCTCTAAGACATAGGATTTGGGTTGAGCATCACTTCAGTCATTCTGACTTTGTTCACTTGAACCCCACTTAACAGTACGGTGGTTCCTATGACTCAACAAAGAAGAAAAGGAAACAACGAAACAACACAGTCTTCGCGCTCCATAGTCTTCACTCAATGTTTTCTCATGTCATAGTCTTCAATATGAATATCTTCACATACCACCATTATCGTAAATGTATTCATACATTTTTAGGGGTCATCTCCGGTAGGAAAACCGAATCAATGAGGTACACTACATGCGTTATCCTGCAATTCTGACAAACGCATTAGTCCCTCAACCAACTTTGTCGTCAATACTCCAAAACCAACTAGGGGTGGCACTAGATGCACTTATAGTTTCCCCCCTTCATATTCGCTACCATCATCGTAGGTGCTTCGTGTCGTGCTAGCACTGCTCCTCAAGACCTCAACCCAAAGCTTACGTGTTGAAATACGAATCTGATATGATGCTCATATCACTAAAACAGAGGTCCAGCTAGTTCAATGTAAGCTTTGGGTTGGTCATATCAGCTAGTACAATGTAAGCTATGCTCATATCAGCTAGTTCTGATATGATGCTTACGTGTTTAATTGGTCACCTAATGTTCCTATATTCGTTTCGAAAAGCATGTGCGCCACCCACTGGTCCAGCTAGTTCCACTTTCCTGATTTTACTCTTGATGCTTAGGGTTTTCCCCTTTTATCTACTCTACTATGATCTGCATAGGTGCTTTCTGTCGTACTAGCATTAATCCACCCTTCAAGCTAAACAACACAACACTCAAAATTCCAAAGCTTAGTTGTTCAAATATTGATATTAGTTAACAAACACATTTAATTGGTTAGCTAAAGGTCCCACTTGTGTTTCCAAATGCATGTTGCGACATATAGAGAGACAACAGAATTGCATTTCTTTGTCACTTGTTGATTGTACTTTCTTGTCCATACCAAATCTTAGTTGTTATTTCAGAGCAAACATCGGTTGCTAACTACCCTTTGCACGGTTTGCAGCTTCAGATCTACCATCCCATTGGCACGTTCAACACTATAATCATCATGCTTACGGTTTCCCATTTTATGATGACCATGATTAGCCAAGGTGGTTCTATCGTAATAGCACTGCTCCACCTATTGAGCTAAACAAGCTTAGTTGTATAAATTCAAATATGATATTATGCTGATATTAGTAAATCTGAGAGATGTTTAATTGGTCAGCTAAATGTTCCTACTTTAGTTTCGAAATGCATGTGAGCCACATATGGAGAGACCAGAACGAACAATATTTCTCTATGCGCTCTGGTTCATCATGGGTGGCCAACCGACATTGTATTGAAAGACTTGTAATATCTTGAATCTTCTTGCTCTTCTGCTCTTCTTTAAGATTATCCTCTTCTCTTGCGGTCGACTGGTCAGGTGGAGTTGTTCTCCCTTAGTATATTTTGAATCTGTCAAGTCAGGTCGACTTGTTCTTCTTTACTCTATGTTGAAGCTGTCATCTGCGAAGTGTCATCACTTTAGGAGCTCTCATATTTTGAGTAGTAGGCCACATTATATTAATGCACACACCAAATTACAGCATGCATGGCATCTCTTAAAAGAATTGCAGATATAGCACAAAGGGTTTTACAAGGAGGCAATATTGGATTAGAATCACTTCTGCATTACAAAGATAATCTCACTTGTTTTTATCTTTTCATGCATGTTAGATATTTAACATTATCAAAATGAATATGAGAATGGGCGCACGAGAGGAATATTGCAGAACAATCCACTGGCTAACAAACTTGGCATGGTGGAGGATGTCCTATCTTATTCACCCATTAAGGTGGTTGCTCTAACTTGGCAAGGTTGTATTGGTTGCACATATTTTGCATCTGACCTCTTGCCTTACTTCTACTTTGTTACACTTCTGCTTAGTTTAAGCATCATATATGAGTATATGCCATACCTATGCATTTTCTGTACCTATTCCATGTGTCGTCATACTATGTTTTTCCAGTCAAATGTTGTTCTTTCATAATAGATCTCCAAAAGGAAGAGGGTGAGTGCAGGTCCTCAAGGAGAACAAACTAGGTATTTGGAGAAGGTAGTGATACATGTTAAATCAGATAGATCAGCAGCCACAGAAAACACAGACCCAACTGTACCACACTTTACCCCTACTCCAGTGGCCAAACCCCTATTAGAACTGCCGAGAGCCTAGCATCAGGTACTGTCTATGATATCAATTCAAAATTTGAACTCCTAAATTTCTAGATGTGCCTTATATTCTCTCTTGTATGAAAACTACTTTTAGATGAATCTCCTTGCTCAAAGGATCATACGATCTCACAAAAATACTGGGATATGCATTTCTCTTGTCAGTGCCTCTCGCCCTTTTGCCTTGTAACACTGTACTTAATTAATTGCTATTTGATTATGTATCATCAATCTCCACCTCAGCTTTATTATCCTCTATTTCTTCCAATATTATTTGATCTATATTTACTCTTTGCAAAATGTAGAATAATGGCAACTCTTATAAAGAATTTTATGTGGGGAATTTATAGAATTATTGTTCCATCAACATGGAGAAGGGCTTTGTCCAGCCCATGTTAACATGTAATGTAAGTTCATCCTTCTCAAGCCTTCAAACTTTGTTCTAGTGTAGATTTGGATAGGCATCATTTCCTCCACTGCTGTTTACTTTGCTATTTACATCTGATTGGATGTTTGCAACAACTACCAGTTTTAAATTATAGTTGTAAAAACATGTTCCTTATGAAGAACAGATCCATTTATTTGCTTATATAATTGTGAAACCTGTTACGTGTCTCCTTGTTTCTCTTTCAGAGTCGTATCTCTTATGTCAGGCAGAACTGTAGGGAAGATAGTGAGCCAAACCATCTTGAGGATAGCAAGATGACCCCAACGTCCTGTCTTGACGAAGACAGTGAGTTGAAGATACTCGCCAGCAGGTGTGAGACAACCTCTGTGCAGTCGCTGCCACAATCAGTTCGACTTCTTCTGTCTCAACTTAAAGCAGAAAGGCTTGCTTCAGCTCAGCTCTGACTTGAAGTCAAAGATGTAATGAACATGTCAGAGGACTGCCTTGTGCACTATCATGTCATACAACTAGGGATGAAGCATCTATCGTTGACACAACTGAGGTCTAATCAGCTTCTTTGGTTGTTTGCGGGGCCCGACCTGGCCAGGTCTAGTGCCTTCTGAAGTGCTCTCAGTTTTGTATATTCTTTTGTCGGCGCGTTTATTTGCACTGGTGGCGAACTTTGATGCCCAGTGGATGTAATATGTGTAATAGCCGTGATAGCCTAGCGTAAGTTGCTTGCTTATTTATTTCCTTGTTGTCTTGTTTATTTGTTTGCTTGTAGTCAGTGTTGTTCTTTTTTTGCGGTTTGCTAGTGGACGCAATAACCTATTTTTTAAAATTAGGCCACAATAACCATGGGCTACACATTTATTATAGTGACACTAGGGATTCTACGGGCCGTAGAAACAATGGGCCTTCTACGGGCCGTAGAAACAATGGGCCTTCTACGGGTCATAGAAACAATGGGCCTTCTACGGGCCGTATCGTCAATGGGCCTTATACGGGTCGTATGATCGATTGGCCAAACATGGGCCAATAACAGACCACATTATGGCTGTAAACGGGCTAGAGTTAGAATTGTCCGTTCGTGGGCCGACCATAACGGTCCGTCGTTAATAGGACGTATTTGGTGACGCTTTGAAAACGGCCCAACGTATTAACGGGCCACAAACGGGCCGACCATAACCATGGGCTGAATTTGGCCCACAAGCAGAAAATGACAGTAACAGGCCGTAAGTAACCGAATGCTAGAAATGAGCCCAAGAATAAATGGGCCCTGAGAAGGCCGAAAGATAACATGGGATGCAAACGGCCCAATGGAATAATGGGTCGTTAATGGGTATAAAGTGATGCACTATTCATTACGGGCCAGTTTCACCATGGACTGTTAATGGGCCAAGAGTTACAAAGGGCCTCATATGGGCCGAAAGACATCATGTGCCATACATGGGCCGGAACTTAAAACGGCCTGGAATCATATTGGACAGCCCAGATGATGCTACTGGGCTTGATTCGGATAGGTCGTAACGGGCCCTAGGTTAGCGGGTTGTAAATGGGCTATATGCGAACAAGCCGTTAACAGGCTTTCCGTGGGCTGGCCCGCCACCTTTTGACGAAGTCAAATGGGCTGGCCTTTTCACGGGAATGGGCCTCTATTGGACCGTGCCACATGTCGACATATCATAGGCGCCTTCTGTCCAATCGGTGGATGACATCTGTCCCAACGGTGAGCCGACACGTGTTTCCTCCAGCCCATGATGATTTTACACGTGGAAAATCCCCATTGGTCGGGGCTGTTAACGGGTTATCAGATCCAAAACCGGACCCGATAGCTTAATGGTGTTTCGTTATGGTGGATGCCACGTGTCGGTCACCCTTGACGAAAGCACTTCTATGACGCGCGATTTATCATCATGGAAGTGGACACTTTCATGATGATAATTTTGGTAATGTCATGGAACACTTCTACGGCGGCACAGGTATGACTATCTTGATTCTGTCATAAAATCATCATGGATGTACATGCATGACAGAAAACATGACCTACTGTGACAAACACGTATCATCACAGAAGTGTATTTTTTTTGTGGTGCGTCCGGCGAGATGCTCTGCCCTGACGTCTATTTTTTTATAATGAAAAAAAATCTTTGCTGTCTGTACTTTAGTCTAGATGACAGCAAAGAACATTTTTTGACTGATGGCAAAGAACCTGGTTTTGCCGTCTATTATTTTGCGACAAACGGAAAATGTAGTTGGCTGACGGCAAAATCTTTACCGTCTGCTCGATGAAATGGTGACAGCAAAGTATTCTTTGCCGACTTATCTTTGCCGTCTGACTTTGCCGTCTGCTTCCTGACGCAAAATCTTTTCCGTCTATATTTAGGTCTTTGCCGTCTGTAATCAACAGACAACAAATTACCTGATTCATGTAGTGTCAGCGGCACTCACATCGAATGCCCTCTACCGCTCCAGATGACCCCTCCCAAAGCGGACGGACTGCTCGTAGATCTCCTGATCCCTTGCCTCTGTGTTGGCGTGTGCCGCGGCCACAACGGCGGTAAGGCTCTTTGCATGCTCGACGAGGCGCTCCCTCCTCCCGCAGGAATTCGATGTAGCCCGCAAGGTCGTTGCCGCACGTGCGGGCCTCCACCTCCCTCCTTCGGGTGGTGGTAGAGGAGAGGGCGATGTCCATGGATTTCGGCGGAGCTGTGGCGGCTAGCAACAGCAGCCGACGGGCACCGACGGCTGAGCGTGTGGTGGGTGTTCCGCGCACACCCAACAGGGACGCCATGCACACTACACTGCACCGAGGACTGCGCCGCCGCCGAGGTGTAGCCTCCCAGCTGGAGTTGTGCTCTGATGACGGCGGACTGGCTGAGCGACGATAACGGACCGGTGACATTGCCGATTGTGGGAGACGCAAACGAGATAAGCTACAGGGAGGGAAGGGAAAATGCGACGTAGGACTCGCCGAACGTGAGGGTTTATATAGTACGCTGGTAAGCTTACTCGCCGAACGATGGATTTTGGGGGATTTCATCGAGTCGGCCGGGAAGCTTGCGCAGGAACCTGCGCGGTTGCGCGAGAACGGGCTCACCACTGTTTGTCCAAAAGAATGCTGCCACTCGCTGCTCAAGCTTGCGCACGAACCGTCTGCGGTAGCGGGATGACAAGACGTGCGAGAGGAGGACGAAAGGACACGTACACATACGTTTAAGAAAAAAACGTTTGCGATTTAATTACCTACTATACTCCCATCTTGGTTTATAAGTAGGATTCAATTAATAAAATACGAATGCATGTCACTAAAGATTATATTGTTGGATTCGTATTTCAACATAGTTTCCAGTTATATATTTTTTGTAACATGCATAAACATTTTGTTGGCTAAATTTGAGGTTATATACAAACAACCGTTTGCCCATAACACACACGGCATATTCCATCACAAACAGCTAGGATGAATCAACTGTATGCCACGTATCGCACACGCAACTCTGATCTGATTCGTGCTTGATGTCCCCGACATCGCTCGCACAGTTCGTCTTATTTGCCACATATCACTGTGTTGGCCTCTCACTACTAGGGAAAAGCCTAGCAGTAGCACGTGTTTTTGTCCTATTAGTAGTGCTGGTAACCGCGCTACTGATACGACGCTACAACTAAAGATTATCAGTAGCGTGTGCCAACCCGCGCTACTGCGATATCCACTTAGTAGTAGTGCTTCCTGAGAAGAGCGCTACTGGTAATTGTAGCGCTTCTGGCAGCCCACACTACTACTATTATTCCATATTCTATTTCTTTTTTATTTAATATTGTATTCATACACCTTTATACAAGTTCTCATACAGTAGCAATTTAGAGATTGTTTTTACATCATAATGAGTTATTACATCATTGTGTGAAAGAACCGTGGACTAGTTTCAAGTGGATGGACATCCACTTGAAACTAATCTGCAGTTCTTTCACCCAATAATATAGTAAATATCATCATCATCATATCATTAACAACTTATCATCGTAATACATCATTGTCATATAACACCTCCTCATGACCATCATTTTCATCAATGAGACATCATATAGCAAGTTGGTCACTAGTCATAATCACAACTCCTCCTCCTCATCATCAACTCTAACACTTTTTACCACATAATAACACATTGTACCTAGGACCTACTTCTCTCTCATAGGACCTACTACCTTCTCTTAGGTAAAATAGCATAAAACAAGATAGGCCCGAACTCTCCATTATGGAGAATGGAGATTATCCTGTCTCCAATTCTTGCCCTTCGCAGAATGTTGCTTCCAAGTATCTCCCTACGAGTGACCATACATTTTTTCAAATCTTTGATTGTCATGCCTTCATTGGTTTTAGAAATCCAATATGAACAAGAGTGATTCATAGGATGACCATGCCGTATATTCAAAACATCGAGGCGACCTTTCCGAAACATCACATGAGGCACACACTCCTGCGGGATTTTCCGTTCAAAAACATAGTAATAACTTCGTAGTTAGCAATGTAGTTCAGTTTTAGAAGAATTTATGCAAAAGATGCACAGATGTCGTAATACTAAAAAAATCTTACCATGACATCTCCATGGATGTTACCATAGTTCAACACGTGCACTAGTGGCACGTTTTTGACCATAATGTGGAGGAGTTTGATAATACATATTGTAATTCTCAAGATCAATAATAAATGCGATCAGATGATTTTTCTCCTGATAAGTTAATTCTGAGCCATCGGTGTAGAAGGTTCTGTCTACCATCTTCCACACATTCTTTAAAGAATGAAAATAAGCTATCAATTGAAATAAGCTGTCAACTATTTTGAAATAAACAATATAAATTACTTAATAACTATGTTTGAGAAACTCACATAAAGGTAGAATTGGAAGCGTATCAACAAGGACCCAAATGTTCAAATTGTCATCGGCAATGTCAGGATCACCAAGATCCATGGTGACAAGCATATCCTCATGAAAATCATACATCTTGCAAAGTGCTTCCCAATTCGGGCAACCAAAATGGGATACACTCTTAGAATTGGATAGATTTACCTAAAAATCCATACCATGATGGGTCCTCAGGTGAATTTTATTTGTTTCCACACTTTCATGATCTTCAAAATCTACCTCTCCAAGACATAGCGTTTTGCATGGCATGGAATAAGCTAGTCGAATTGTAAAAGACGAAAATTACACATTGCACTTTGCATCGTAGCATACCGTTTCAACATTGAAGGTCTCCTGGAGCTCAATGCTGAAGCGCCGACCTTCTACCAAGTGAGGCCTGTTGCAGAAACCCCGGTTGTCACCGCACCAGGAGCACTCCGCGAGACTTTCGTCCGACGACATTTCCTATGTTCATAATTCAAAGATTAAACTTCTAAAATTCAATATATGTACTACAAAAACTAAATTAGATCATTATTATTCAGCACGGGTTGACTATCGGTCCGTCGAGTCTTTTTTTTAAAAAAACTCTTAGCTGATGTGGTGTATATATTCGACCGTTGGTGATGGTCGCTCCTTCCTTCGTCCCTGAGTGCATTAAACAAAAATGTCTAGCACACGGGAATGAAGGAGAAGCGACCGCCAAGACAACAGTCGACATTCTTCTTCCCTCATATATGGTGGACACACTCCCTCACTGATTTCTCGACCATCGGTGATGGTCGTTACTCCTCCTTCCCCTAGTGCATAACAAAGGTCTAGAAGAAGGAGAAGAAGGAGAAATGACCCCCATGACAATAGTCGGGATTCTTCCTCTCTCATATATGGTGCGGACATTCTCCCTCAGTCATTTTTGGATTTTCATGTATGGAGCCTTGACAGACTTAAAAGTCAACCCGAAATGTCGCTTAATTATCTTTCTAGAAAATCCAGGCCACTCGATATTTCCTACATATTCTAGCACAAGTCATGCCCAAATTCACGGAAAAATCATGCATGACCTTTGCTGAAAAAGGACATATCGAGCACCTGAAATTTGCCAGAACTGAAATAAATCAACACTCTGGCAAAACATAGGCCACTCGGAGGTGTTACCTGCAAACATGGCCACTGGGGCAAGCACATATCCTATATATTTGCATTCAAACTTGATGTTCACTGCATTCAAACTTGATGGTCATTGCATTTCAATGGTTGAAAATATGAAAAAAAAACTTTTCAAAATATCTTATAGGACTCATATTGACATGGAGATTTGGCTGGACATGGACGACAGTGGCGACAACATGGAGATTTGGCTGCAAAAACAAAATATAAATAAAAACATTATTATCCTCATCTTACAACTTAGTGCAACCCTATAAGCTATCAACCAATGAAATGCATACGCCTTGCATAGTGCTCTCCAATTTGAGCATTCAAAATAGGAGTAGTTCTCCAATTTGAGCATTCAATAAGCAAAACTAAATCATAAAATAAATTAGTATTCAAATTAGCATGCATTCAATAAGCAAAACAAAATCATCTCTTGCATCCGTACATCATCGAATATTATCACTAATACATCTCGAATAGTATCATACATATAACCTCACTAATACAGCTAAAACCCTAGGGAACAACTGGCATCGGCCCGGGCAGTGGATACCCAAAGAGAAGGAACCATCACAGGATCATAGCTCTAGTGAGATCCCTGAAGAACCTACCAGGTATTGGAGAACCTGCCCTCCAACATTACCATGTAGCGATGGATGTGCTCGTCCTGCTCACTGACACGGTGACGTACCACCTCCACGGGGTCCTCAAGCCTCCGCACCATCACTGGCCCACGCGACCGCCACCAAAGAAGGTTCGGGTCAACAACGGGTTGGCTCCTCACCAAGCCGCGCCTCCCGGAAGGTAGCACATCCCAGTACCAGCTCTACAAAGCCCAGTCCCGGATATGGCCCCTATGATCAAGCAGTCCTCCTCCGCTGAGTCGACGAAGAGGAAGTGGGATAGGCATCATCGATGTCGATGCGGGAATAATTGCTTTAACTAAAAAATAAACTAGTTCTGTTAATTTTCATACTAAAAATAAAATAGTTGTATTAATTCAACTAGTTCAACTAATCACTTACTATAAATAAAAATAAACTAGTTCTTACTAAAAATAAACTAGTTCAACTAGTTCTATTAATTTTCTTACTAAAAAAACTAGTTCTATTAATTCAACTAGTTCTTACTAAAAATAAACTAGTTCAACTAGTTCTATTAATTTTCTTACTAAAAATAAACTAGTTCTATTAATTCAACTAGTTCTTACTAAAAAATACACTAGTCCAACTAGTTCTATTAATTTTCTTACTAATTCTATTAAAGACTTACTAAAAAACAGTAAAAAGAACTATATTGAATTTTTTCTATAAACTAAACCCTACAGCTCTAATTAACATCTAGGTAAACCCTACTGCCCTAGTTCTTAAGCATCTACAAGTACTAACTACTTAGATGAACCCTAGCTAGGTACTTAACCATCTAGAACTACTTAAGCACCATTGATGAACCCTACAAATTTGTCCTAAAAACTACTTAAGCATTTCCAACTACTGCCGTAACTAACATCTAGTTTACAATTATATTTACAACTATATAACTACTTAAGCATCTACAAGTAGTAGCTAATTTGATGAACCCTAACTAATGAGATGAACCCTAAAAATTTATGAACCCTAGGAACCCTAGCTAGGCAGAGGTATGGGAGGAGGAGGAGGTGTAGGCGTTCTCACCTTGGGTGCCGGCGGAGTTAGGGAGCGGCCGAGGGAGGGGCACACAGCGTCGAGGTCGTGGTCGGGGTTGGTGTCGAGATCGAGGTCGGGGTCGGGGTCGGCATCGAGGTCGAGGTCGGTGTCGGGGTCAGGGTCGAGGGCAGCAGAGGGCGTGCGGAGGGCGACGGGAGAGCGCGCGGCGGCCAACGGCGATGCAGGGCGACAATGGCAGCAACAGTAGATCAATGTGGGATTTGGGGGAACTGGCCGGGGGAGAAGAACCACGCGGTTAAGTCAAAAATAGCAGTAGCGCGTTCGTGGAAAAGCATTACTGCTACTTTAGCTATAGCTAACATAGCTATGAACGCGCTACTGATATGTTAGCTAGCACGCTGCTGCTACGCCTTTCTCCTTTATTTTTATTTTTCTTTAATTTTCCTTCACATTTTCTTTTTTCCCTTTCCCCTTTTTCTATTTCTTTCATTTTCATTTACTTTTGTATATGTTTTTTATTTTATTTTGTTTTCATTACCAGTAGCGCTTTCTGCACGAAACATGCTACTACAACCATCTTAGCAGCAACGCGCTTTCCGTGAGCTCGCTGCTACTATTCCTAGCCTGCAGAGCAATGTCGGAATTATAGTAGTAGCGCTTCTTTCACCTGGCGCGCTACTGCTATAATCTTAGCTGCAACGCGTTTATTTTCCGGGCGCTAATGTTAAGTAGTAGTAGCGATTCTTTTTGACATGAGCTACTGGTATGTTTCTATGTATAAGGTTGTCCCTAATAGTGTCTGCTCGCGTCCCTCCGCAAGCTCTGCTCGCCGCTAGGCGCCACAACACGCTGTGCTCGCCGTTCGGCACTGCGGCGTGCTCTGCTCGTGTTCGTCGGCGCGCTCGAGTTGTGGATAGCTTTTCCTTGCCTGTTCAACTGCTATCTGCATATATATGATTGCTTGCTGTTGAGGCGACCACGAAGCGCTCTACTCGCATCCCTCCATGTGTGCTCTTCCACCGGTTCGGCCTACGCATGATCACGTCGGGGGCCCCATATGCATGCGGTTGCGCAGCGCGCGTTGCCACGCAATGCAGTTACGTGTGGCACGATGGAGTTACGCGCTGGGAAATGGAACTACCATCAGGGCATGCCGATCGATATTCCAGGCCGTCCGGCTTTCCCTTTAATTACCGGGACCATTATAACCTTAGTCTCTTCAAGCTTTCGATCCTGCCCCACAACACAACAAGCACACCCACGACTACACATAGAGAGGAGATGTCTAGCGGCGCTCCAATGGAGTTCTACAAGCATAAAGTGGAGACCCACGTGAGGGAGACGGATCTCTCGTTGGTGTACACCATCAACCCGGCCATGGTGGACGAGTACATCAATACCATTGAGCAGTTGCTTGCTGGAGACAAGTACAAGGTGGTCGGCATCGACCTCCAGTACACCACCGGTCTTCCCGACAAAGATGAGAAGGTTGTCGTCGCCTAGTTGTGCATGTGCCGTCATGTCCTCATCTACCACTACTGGGTGGCCACATAGCCTTGCGTCCATTTCGCAAGGTTTTTCAACAGCACCGACTACAAATTTGCTACGGTGGAAACCACCAACGATGTAAAAGGGCTCAGGGTTACGGGCTTGCCCTGCAAGAACCTTGTCGAAATTCGTGAGCACTACAGGGTCTGGGGCAGCATGAACAAGGACTCCCTGGATGAACTCGCCTCGGCCATCATCGACCCCTACTACGAAAAGATGAAGCAGGATGCCCAGAGAACAAGTCCCGTATCCTGACACAGGGCGTGGATGCGGCAACTAGATGAACCTCAGCTGAGGTTCGCGGCCAAGCGCGTGTACACATGCTACGAGATGTACATGCGGATTTTTGACATGAGGAAGTGCCTCGTTACCCAAATTATCGAGCCTGAGTCGAGCCACAAGCATAGCAAGCGTGACAAGCAGTAGATGATGATCAGATGATCGTTTATGCTAGTTAATCATGCATGTAATATATAGTTTACTTTGGTGTGTGGAAATTTCATGTGTGTAGTAGCCACCTATGTAATTATGCATGTAATAGTTTACTTTGGTGTGGTTAAATGCCATGGTTGTAGTAGCAACCTATGTATGCGGATGTTTAATTTCGTTATGCAACCATGTCCTTATAAGTGTGTGTGTGTGTGTGTGTGTGTATATGTTGTTGTTCTATATGCAATCGCATTGCACAACACACACATCTTATTAGCGGCAATCATGTGTGTTATTATTGGTATTTGCACACATTTCTGATTACAGACCTGTTTGCTGCATATCACACACATCTTGTAATATCGAACCGTTTATGTTCTCCTGTCTCAACACAAACGATTCATCCGAGTGAACCGCATATCGTATATCGCACACACCTTGATCTAGCTAACCGTTTCTTTTGTGTTGCCTAATCACAAACAATTCATCCTAATGAACTATTTATAGCACACCTTAATCTGGCTGCCTGTTTCTTTTCCTGCTCCTCATCGAAAACAGTTAATTGCACTGAACTGTATGCCCAACATCACACACTAAACTAAAATCTGAATCTTGTTTGATGCATCCGTCATCGCAAACGTTTTGCACCTTTTTTGACAGTTTTTTTACCCCACTATTTGCATTAATGCATCGCACACAGTTTCTTCAAAGGGTCTCTGATCGTAGTGTCGCTTTAGCAGCATCCTCCACTAGTATCTCCCCAATAATAAGAGTCCCATATATATTTTTTTGACTGAAGGGAGAGGAAATTTGAAACCTCCAATAGTGATTGTCGAAACCTTTTCAATAATATTGATAACATTCACTTGAGTTTGCTTCTTCGGAAAATAAACTGTATGCTCATTACCATTGACATGAAAATTAACATTGCCTTTGTTGCAATCAATAACTGTCCCTACAGTATTCAAAAAGGGTCTACCAAGGATAATCAACATGTTGTCGTCCTCCGGCATATCAAGTATAACAAAGTCCGTTAAGATAGTAACATTTGCAACAACAATGGGCACATCCTCGCAAATTCCAATAGGTATAGCAGTTGTTTTATCATCCATTTGCAAAGATATTTTAGTAGGTGTGATCTTATTCAAATTAAGTCTTCTATATAAAGAGAAAGGCATAACACTGGCACCGGCTCCTAAGTCATATAAAGCAGTTTTAACATAACTTCTTTTAATGGAGCATGGTGGAAATTTTAGCTTCATGCATATTTCTTCTGTTAGTAACAATATCTTTAATTTATTTAGCACATGGAGGCATTTTCAATATATCAGTCAAACGAGTACACAAGAAAACATGTCTAATCATTTCAACAATGCGCTCAGATTGTTCGTCATCTTTATTCTGTGGAGGTTTAGTTGGAAAAGGCAAAGGTTTTTGAACCCGTGGCTCTCTTTCCTTACCATGTTTTCTAGCAATGAAATCACATTTATCATAACATTTATTCTTAGGAGGTGGGTTATCAGGATCAACCATAGGCTCTATTTCTACAACATTATCTGGTTGAGCATCAACATGAACACCATTATCATTATCATCATCATTGTCATTATCATAAGGTGGATGCTCATCGCCAGATTGTGTCTCAGCATCTGAAATAGAAACATCATTACTATTCTCAGAAGGTTTTTCTACTAGAGGTGCTCTAGAAGCATGCAAAGTTCTATCATTTTTCTTCTTCTTTTTCTTCTTAGATGAACTAGTCACATCAATATTAATTATTTGAGAATCTTGCTCAATTATTTTAGGATGACCTTCAGCATACAAAGGTTCCCGAGTCATTTTACCTCCTCTAGTTATTGCTCTAACAACTTAATCATTCATTTTATTATTCATCTCACTAAGCAAATCATTTTGTGACTTAGTAACTTGTACCAGCTGAGTGTGATCCATGGACGCATCACTACAGGAATCAGCTACTTTGCCGTCTGCCACGGCGGACGGCAAAGGCATGAACGGCGGACGGCAAAGGTATTTGCCGTCAGCCGCGGATGGCAAAAGGCTCCGGCAAAGTAGGCTACGGTAAATAGCTACTTTGCCGTCTGCTTCATGTCGGCTGACGGCAAAGGCCCTTTGCCGTCTGCGGCGGACGGCAAAGAGAGCGGACGACAATAATTGCGCTGTCAGTCCGTTAAGTGGCTAACGGCAGGCCTTTGCCGTCCGCCGCTGACGGCAAAATTTCTAGTGTCTTTGCCGTCCGCCGTGTGATGTCATCTACACGTCACTACATGGTAGGTTCTTTGCCGTCTGCCACTGATGGCAAAGTCTTTGCCGTCTGCCACTGTAGGCAAACTGACCAAATGGGTCAGCTCCCAGGAAGCACAGCTAGATGCCACGTGTCTTCTTTGCCGTCCACGGCAGACGGCAAAGAGCCCGTTGCCGTCGGTGGCAGATGGCAAAGAGCCTGCATATTGGCTCTTTTATCTGTTTTTTATTAAATCCAACAATTTTCATCACAAATATATATGACATATATAGATATATTTCAAAAGGCCATTACAGAGCAAACATATAAGATATCCAACACATAACTTCATCATCCAACCATATATATTACATGCATAGTTCCATCATACATAACAAGTTCAACATAGAGGCATCCAACCATATATATTACAATAGTTTCATCCAACGATACATGCATAGTTCAACGAAACAAAAGAAATAGAGAAAGGGATAAGGAGCACTCCATCTATGCAAGCTTTTGTCAAGTGAATGAAATCTGCAAAATGAAAAATAAGAAAGTTAGAACAATAAGAGTAGAACAAGAAGAAGAGTAGAACAATATGAAGACTAGAACAAGAAGAGTAGAACAAGAAGAAGACTAGAACAAGAAGAGTATATCATTTATGAGCTAACTTACATGAAATGGATCATATATGAGCTAACTAAGTTGAAATGGGTCGTTTATGAGCTAGCTGAGGTGAAATGGATCATTTATGAGCTAACTTAGTTGAAATGGGTCGTTTATGAGCTAACTAAGCTCAAATGGATCATTTTTGAGGTAACTAAGGTGAAATGGATCGTTTTTTCGCTAACTTAGGTGAAATGGATCATTTATGAGCTAACTTAGTTGAAATGGATCATTTTTGAGCTAACTTAGGTGAAATGGATCATTTATGAGCTAATTTAGTTGAAATGGATCTTTTTGAGCTAACTTAGGTGAAATGGATCATTTAAGAGCTAATTTAGGTGAAATGGATCGTTTTTTAGCTAACTTGGTGAAATGGATCGTTTATGAGCTAAATTAGTTGGAATGGATCGTTTATGAGATAACCTAGGTAAGATGGGTCATTTTGGAGTTAACCTAGGTGAAATGGGTAATTTCAAAGCTAACGTAGGTAAAATGGATCATTTAGGAGCTAATCTAGGTAAAATGGGTCATTTTTGAGCTAACTTGGATGAACTGGATCATTTATAAGCTAACCTAGGTAAAATGGGTCATTTTAGAGCTAACTTAGGTAAAATGGATCGTCTATGAGCTAACTAAGCTAATTATGCAATTTTTGAAATAAGTAAGCTAAGTACAGATCGTTTTAGAGCTAACTTAGGTAAAATGGATGGTTTTGGAGGTCAGTAAGCTTATTAAGTCATTTTGGAGGAGAAGAAGCTAAGTCTAGGTCATTATGGTAAGCATTGGAGGAAATAAAGCTAAGTCTAGGTCTTTATGCATGTGTTAAGCAAAACACTAGATAAACTTATCAAGATCCAGGAGGTGTAGGAGCGGGGTGGCTCGTGTCAGTAGCTGGAGAAGGATCGTGCGATGCTTGTCTGGAGTTACGCTGCACCAAAGATCATTTCCAATGTCGTGTTAGCATGATGACACTCAAATGTTAATACTAGCAAGTAATGTCCATTCAAATAAAACTCACCGTGGTCCCAGGAGCAATCACTGGCATCGGCGGAGCGGTCTGACCTGTCTTCTCGCACACAGACTACACATTTGGTTTTGACGACTCAGTCATACTAGTTAGTAATGAGACAAACACTACATGAATGTTTTGGCTAATCTGCAGAAGAAACTTACCACAAGGAGCTCATACATGGCCCTTGCCTGCATGTCATTCCGTGCCCTCTCCTCCTCCATCATCTTTGTCGTCCTCTCCTCCAACTCCCGCTGCCTCTCCGCCGCCTCCGCCAGAAGTTTCTCCGTTCTATCTCTCTCACTCTGTATAGCAGCCTGCAACACCACTCACATGACCATTTGTAATCATTGATGGAAGCGCACACAATGTAATGGAGAAAGATAACTGATTACGTATCACTAACCTTGATGGCGAGTTGCACTGGCCGTTCACGAGGCCTTATCTCAGGAGCGGAGCTCGACTGGCGCGCCTTGATCTCCGGGAGAGTGCTAGGACAACGGATAAGTCCATCTCCAATGGCTATGGAGCCATGGGACCTCCCGCCACCAGATATCATCAACAGCTCTGGATCAATGGGACCTTGGCTCGGGTTAAAGTCCTCCCCTTTCCTCGCCTTCCCCTCATCTCTATATCTCACGAGCTTGTTGTGGGAGGAGATGTTGGTGAAGTTGTTTGCATCATCGAGGTCAGATGAGAGAAAGCCTTGACTTTCTTGAAAGAGGCAGTGTGGGCCATGGCATACAGGTCGTACACCTCTGGCACCTTATCCGCCTTATTGTAGCGTGCCTGAAAGAGAGAAACAATGAAAATTAGTAATTAAAGGGCTCAAGCTAGCATGATGAATGAATTGCATGAATCATGAAGCAAACCACATTCCCAGTTGCGCCCGAACTGATATAAGTTGGAGCTTCCTTGATGGTGTGGCACACCTTCCATTTGGGCACGTTTGTCCTTGGCCTCGTTGTGGAGGGCTAGCCATTGTTTTGAGCACCACTCATCGACCAACACCTCCCAACAATCCATCCGATCCGCACACCATCTCGGAGGCGCCTAAGTTAGCAAATAGAAACTTGAGCGCTACGGCTAAGAATTACTAAATGAAGGAACTTAAGTAGAGAAGGCCTTAAGAATTACCTTCATGTACTGCTCCTTACTCAGAAACTTATCGCGGCATGCCGGCTTGGTCTTCTTGATACCACGCAAGGCGTAGTAGTCTCGAACAGCCTGCACCCGAGCCTCGTGCCGTAAGTTCTGGAGTAGGCGCTTGCAGACGTTCTCGATAACATGTGCCGTGTCCTCCTCATATCCCTCCTCACACCTGTAGAATGTCTGCAATCAAAAGAGTCAGTATTGATTAGTACAATTAATAACTAGCTAGTTGAAGATTTTTAAATGTGTAAAGGAGAAATTACCCAGAACTTTCTATCACCATGTCTGCCCTCGTGTCGCACACGACACCGTCGATAATCTCATCCGGCGGGGCCGGGGCAGCCACGTAGTGCTCCCAGCTCAATCCAAGCTCTGGAAGCCGACCCTCACGAGGCAACGTGACAAACCCCGGGAAGTTTTGCCGGCAAAGAACTCCAAGGACGGAGTTGGGCCGGCGGACACTATGATGGTGGTCCCAACCCCTGCAGCATGACAAGGCCAACGCATTAGTTATTTGAAAAAACATGAATGCACAAGGTACAAAAATATTAAATGCACTTACGTACCTCTCCCCATCAGGGAAAATCAACCACCTCTGCTCGCGGGTCACCGGCACGGACGGGAGCCGTGTAGCACCACGCTGGTAGACGGTGCCACCTCCTCCTCAAGATCAGTCGGCTCCCCGCCATCATCAGCATGGCCACTCGGCTCCTCGGGCTGATCCGGCCAGGTACCCCATCCGGACGTGTGCTCCTCCGGGGTCACGTGGGCCGAACTCTCGTGGGCCAAAGGCCAGTCGACCCGAGGCTCATGGGCCCAAGACCCGTGGACCGGAGGCTCGTGGACCGGAGTCCGTGTAGCCTCCTCCTCGGACGAGTCCACCCTAGCAGTCACGTGCTCGGGTGAAATAGCTGGGGGTGGCGGCAAGGAAGGCGCCGTAGCAGTCACCCTACCTCCTCTCGCACATCCTCTCGCACGACCACGTGCCCCACCTCCTCTCTTCCTACCTTGTCCCCTGCTGGGCACCGCGGTCGACGAAGAAGGGCCCGACGGTGTGGCCATACTGTCCAGCAACGCTCGGCGGAGAGGTTCGTCTAGAATGGAAGACCTTAGACCACGCTCCCGACCAGCGCCCACCATCTTTCAACACCTGCCATGACAAACAGTAAACGAAATTAGTAGAACATAAAAAAAGACCGACATGAATAATAATATGTGTATCACTTAAGTGTATCATCATCAAGTACAACATAAAAAAATGTAATACCTGACACTACTAATAATGTCGATCAGTATCATCAATAAATGCATAATCATCATCATCACTATAATCAATGACGGGCTCATAGGGTTCATTGGCATCAACATGACCTAACTAATAATTCACAAATATATATGATGTTTTTCATAACAAAATCGAAAAATATATGACCTAACTAATAATTCACAAATATATGACCCCGTCGGCCTCTGGAAGGCCAAAGAACACCTTTTTGGGAGGTGTCAGTGGTCGGGGTGTCCTGTCGGTGTCGGGGTGCCGTGTCGGGGTCGGGGTGCTGTTTCGGGGTCGGGGGGTCGGGGTGTCGTGTCGATGTCGGGGTAGTGCCGTGTCGGTGTCGGGGTGTTGTTTCGGGGTCGGGGTGTGGTGTC
>NC_041386.1:685330557-685354534 GCF_002162155.2 Triticum dicoccoides
GCGGCGGCGGCGGCGGTGGGGTGGGAAGTGGTGGCGGGGCGCATCGGCGAGGAGAGAACAGAGAGTAACGGGAAGGGGGGTACGGGCATTTAGGTAGTGTCCTCTTTGCCGTCCGCCTATCTTTGCCATCCGCCCTTTTGCCTCTTTACCGTCTGCTGGCAGACGGCAAAGAGGTGGGCCATTAAGTTTTTTCCAAACGGGCGGGGGGTGGGGGCCACCTCTCTCTTTGCCGTCTGCCAGCGGACGGCAAAGATCCCGCGGACGGCAAAGAGCTTCTTTGTCGTCTGCCATTTCTTTGCCGTCTGCTTTTGGGTAGCTGATGGCAAAGAGCTTCTTTGTCGTCCGCTAGCTGACGGCAAAGAGCTGGCAGATGGCAAAGTAGCTTTCCAGTAGTGCATGTTTACTAAAACCATTAACATCATTAGCAATTCTAAACATCAAGTCACTCAAGCACTCAATCATGAAAGCATTACGTTTCAATTGCTTTTTAACATAGATATTAAAGTGTTCTTGCTTAACGATGTAGTTATTAAATTCATCCAAGTATTGACTAGAAGATTTATTATAAGGGACATCACATTCATCAAATCTTATAAGATAAATTACCTCTACTACTTGTGTCCGGGTATCGAATCTATTTATCTCTTTGATAGGTGGTAAATTCTTAACATCTTCAGCTTTAATACCCTTTCCTTTCATAGACTTCTTTGCCTCTGGCATATCTTCAGGACTGAGGAATGGAATACCTCTCTTCTTCAGAGTTGGTTTAGGTGGTGGTTCAGAAAGTGTCCAATCATTATCATTTCTCAATAGTTCTTCAGCCTGTTTGTTGGGACCATGGACCCTAAGGTATCCATGCCCGTCTGCCTACGGCCCAGGGCGAGGCGCATGGCGAAAGCCCAGCAAGGAGGCCCATAGGCGGACATCGCGAGCCCCCCTCTTCGGAGAGCAGGCGAGCCGCCTGGCGGAGCGGCATCACCGAGATCCTCACGAGGCCCACTCGTGAGCCGGACTGCCGAGGCACCTCCCAGAGGCGAGCAGGTCAAGGGCATTCAGCTCGGTTGTGCGGCTCGTGCCCACCACATGGATGACAGAAGACAGCAGGCGTCGCGCCAACCATCACGGACTAGGAGGTTTTCCTCTTTCATGCTATAAGAGAGCAAGGCCAGCCATCGGTTCCCAAAGCAACCCCAAAGGTTTCCTGATCGATGAAAGAAAACCAATATGATGGATGCGCTAGGGCAGTGGTCATCCTTGAGCCAACCAATGCGTCATGGATGGAAGCTTTGTAGGCGAGGACCATCTTTACTCAGGATAGACTGCGCTCATGTCCCCCTTCAAACTGGTCATTGTGGCAACCATTCCCACCATATCTATTCAGGGAAGAGGACCAGAGGCAACATAGAAGGAGGGCACGGTGCCGCTGTAGAGAGGATCAAGCCCATCGTCCACCTGGGTAACTGCCCACTACTAGGGAAAACCCTAGTAGTAGTGCGGGTTTTAATGCTATTAGTAGCGTGGGTGGCCGCGCTACTAATAAGGCGCTACAGCTAACAGATAGTAGTAGCGCGGTATGTACCAGTGCTACTACTATTGACTATATCAATAGTGCTTTTACACACACACTAGTATTAAGTAGTTGTATCTTTCAACATTTTTTCCCTGCTTCCTATTGTAGCGCGTGTGGGAAAAGCACTACTGATATAGTTAATAGTAGTAGCTATGGTACATACCGCGCTACTACTATCTGTTAGTTGTAGCGCCTTATTAGTACCACTGGTACATACTGCAATTTCACATATACCAGATAACAATATCATTAACCACGATACCATATATTCATAGAGTAGTCATACAATATCATTAAGCATTATAGCTAGGTACTCATATATAGTCAACATGCATCCTCACACACATATATGGTTCATACAGTAGCATATATGATAAGCAGTACTAGGTAGTCATACAACATATAGCAGTCTACTAGGGGTAGTCATACAGCCACACACATATGTAGTTCTAGATGATATCGGCGACGACCATCATCCTCAAGCCATGGCAGTGGGTGTTCCTGATAGTAATTAGGATGACCTGTCCAACACGAAGATTCTTGCCAACGAGGAAGTTCTTCCACCCAACCAAGCTGAAGAGTGTGCGACCGTCTGTATCCAGGTCGTACGCACAGGTGGTGACGGAGCCCCTTGCGGTAAGGCGTATTCCAGCAGAGCCTTCTTCATCAGGCCCAATACCACAACTCACAGATAGGCTCTTTGGCAATTTCTGAATAATAAAAACATATCAATCAATAAGTAGTCTTGCACATACTCTTGCAAATATATTTCTACTAAGTATGGATTTCTACACTATGAAAAACAGTACTACATTTCTACTAAGCTTGAAATCTACTAATAAGTATGGATCGGACAATAAGCATGTCATCGATCGGACAGTAAGCATGTATGTCATTGGACTCTAGACTAATTAAGCATGTCATCGGCTAGCTTCTATACATCATATCATTTGTATCTACACTAAGCATATCATCGGATTCACTAAGCATATCGTTGGACTCTACACTAAGTAAGCATGTAATCGGATTTTACACTAAGCATATGAATGGATTCGACACTATGCATATCATCACATTCTGAGTAAATTGCACAAAAGTACCACAATTGGGGCATTGGAAGCAGATTGGTACCAAGATTGTTAATTTTTATGTGTCAGTACCAAGATTGGGGCGAGCCATTGCAAAAAAGACTAAAAGTGCGTCTTATACGTATTGACAGATACACTAACCGGTTGGGCCCGCCTGTCAGGTGCCACACTGGCCAGTGCACGCGTGCCCGTGCGCTGACTAGGACGAGGCCGACCCGCACCATTTAGGTCTCGCTGGTGTGACCGAGCCAGACCCCGACCCCGCTCTGCCCTCTTGCTTCTCCTCGCACCCACGCGGGTGGATGCCTCCCCGCCCGCCCCGCCGCCCGCCACACCACGCCGCGGAAGCCATGGATCCAACTTCTTAGGCGCTGTCACCTACCCCGCGGCTGCTCCTCCCTCGTGCCCTCCTCTCCCCCACGGCTGCGGTGCCCTAGGCGACGATGGCCTCGGCGACTCCAGCAAGCGGCGATGGCCAGGGCGATGCGAGCGGCAGCAACCTCCCCCGCTTAGGCCTCGACGGCAGTGGCGGCTACTCCAGCTCGGAGGATAGTAGCGAGGACGAAGATTTTGTGGAGCCGGCATTGTCGATGCAGTAGAGGCTACGGATGGCGCGAATTTGGGTGGCCAACCCTAGCACCGCCCATCACTGGACTCATGGCTTTGGTGGTGTTCTGTAAGTGCTCCACTGTTCCATTCTTGCTAACTGAAATTGGGGATTAGGATTAGGGTTTACTGTCTGCATGTTTAGCACTCTAATTGCTAGTCCTAACTAGAGCAGAGAAGTATAGTGGATTACATGAGTCCTAACTAGAGGAGAGCAGCATTATGTGTTAACTAACTAGAGCAGAGCAGAGCAACATTAGTGGATTACATTGTTATTTCTTAGTCCAAATTGTCAGAGCAGCATTAGGTGTTACCTAACTAGAGCAGAGCAGAGCAGAGAATCATAGTGGATTAAATGAGTCCTAACTAGAGCAGAGCACCATTAGTGGACAATTCTGTTAACTACTTATCTGAAAATACAAAACATCAGTTTGCTGTGAGTTAAGTACCCACTCTTTAATTAGGGTTGCATGGAGATAGTTGTTTACATTGTTTGATTTTGTAGTAATTGTTTAGTTTATTCATATTGTAAGGGTAAATAAAAGCTTTGTCTATATGTTAACTTAAACAAAGCTTTGTTTATATGTTAACTTGTTTATATGTTAACTTAAACAAAGCTTTGTTTATATGTTAACTTGTTTATATGTTAACTTAAACAAAGCTTTATTTATATGTTAACTTAAACAAAGCTTTGTTTATATGTTAACTTAAGCAAAGCTTTGTTTATATGTTAGCTATATGTTAAGTAAAATTGTTTATTAACCATTTTTGTCTGTTATTTCATTTTGCGGTTTGTATGATGACATTTTGGATGTTAGGTTCCATTTTGATGCTTCAGAAATGTTTGAACTGAAGCTCTGTAGTTCAGATGTAACATACCTGAATATGATTGCAGTGATGGGAACCCAAGGATTTAGTGAGTATGATCTGATGTTTCACATTGAGAATCCAAATTTAGGGGAGAAAGGATTGGAGATGGTAGAGAGTAATGCTGAGTTGCAATTAGTAAAGAGGCAGGTTGAGGAGTGTATGCTTATAAATTTGCTAGTGAGGGCATGTCCACCTCCTTGCAGCCAGTTTGAGAAGCAAGAATTATCCACTGTTGTGTATGAAGAGCCTGTGTTATATGATCTCAGTGAGCCACCCATCTATGATGTTGATCAAGAAGGAGTTGCCTTTGAAAGTCAGAGTAGCAGCTGCAGTGTAGCTCATGGTACTGGTGTATGCACACAAGAGAGCAAGAATGTAAAAGGAAAATTGAAAGTTGTTTTGGAAATAGAAGAAGAAGAGGGATATGATGGCAGTGGTGGTTCTGATTGTGAAGGTGAAGATGACAGTGATGTAAACCCTTTTTATATGGGTGATGTTGATGACATAGACATGGATGAGGGAAAGAAACAAAGAGAGTATGATGAAATAGAAGAGGAAGACACATATGATGAAGAATCTGAGGAGGAAGAAGTGGTGCATTATGAGGGTGACACAGAGGTTGAGGAACCTTTTCAAATGGATGAAGATGACAAAGTTGTTTCACAGGATGAAGAAACTGTAATTGTACATGAAGAGAAGAAGAAGAAGAAATAGAAGCTTCCAGTTAGGAAAGGGCCTACAATAAGGACACATTCAAGTTTAGTTCAAGAGGAGGAACCTGATTTCAAACCTTCATCTGATGAAGAAGAGAAAGGATTGTTGAAGGAGGCTGATGATGATGGTTTTGATCCATTGTCATTTGTGCTGCCAAAGAAAAGGAAGAGCAGGGCAAAGCAGAGGCCTCCTAGAAAATGGTACAATGAGAAAATGGAGGCACCACATGAGCAATTATGTCTAAAGATGTGTTTCTTGGATCAACATCAATTCAGAGAGGCTTTGTTGAACTTACACATGACTCAAGGCACAAACTTCAAATATAATAGGAACTCAAATCAAAGAATAATTGTAGAATGCAACCAAAAACATTGCAACTTCTTTATGGTGGCAGCAGTTACAAAAGGTGAAACTACTTTTGTAATTAAGAAGATGAGAATTAAGCACACTTGCCCTATTAGCATAGAGACAACAAGGGTAAGTGCCAAGTGGCTTGCACAGAAGTACGAGTCACTGTACAGAGACAACAAGGGTAAGTGCCAAGTAGCTAGTTTAATTGTGTGTCCCAGGGCCTACTAAATGCAGTGAATGTTGTCTTTCCTAAGTGCAACCAAAGGTTTTGCCTTAGGCATATATGCAAACTTCCAAAATGTTGGGTTTAGGGGGGGGGGAGATCTTAAGAAGTGTATGGATAATGCTGCCTATGCATATAGTGAACACAAATTTAATATTGCAATGAATGACCTTAGAGCTGAATGTGAGGAAGCTTGGGAGTGGCTTTGTCAAATACCCAAGAAAACATGGGCAATGCATGCATTTGACACAAAGTGCAAGACTGACCTTGTAGTTAACAATTTGTCTGAGGTATTCAACAAGTATGTCATAGATGTTAGGAAGAAACCAATTAGGACAATGTGTGATGGAATAAAGGATAAGCAGATGATGAGGTGGCATAGGAATAGGGAGAGTGGAAAGAAAGCTAGATGGGACATAACACCCCATTGTAGTGAGAAGCTAGAGGTTGAGAAGGAGAGGGCCAAATATTGCAAACCAATTCAAGCTGGTGTGGACTTGTGGCAAGTTACAAGTGGGCAGAAAACCCATGCTATTAACTTGCAAGTGCACACATGTGGGTGCAGAAAATGGGACCTCTGTGGCATCCCATGTAACCATGCCATCTCAGCAATAAACAAGGGCAAAAGAAAACCAGAGGATTATGTCAGCAAGTTCTTCAAGAAAGAATTTTATGTGGCAGCTTATGAACCAATGATCTATCCAGTTCCTGGTGAGCATGACTGGACAATGACCCCTGGGCCAAATATTGACCCACCTGCATTTAAAGTGAAGAGAGGAAGAAAGAAAGAGAAGAGGATGAAGGGGAGTTTGAAATTCCAAAGCCTAAGGATACATCAAGAATGGGGATTATAACATGTGGCAATTGTGAACTGCAAGGACATAGGTACACAAGCTGCATCAAGCAGTTGAAACTGAGCTGGCTTTGAGGAAGAACAAACATGTGGTAATCCTCTTATAAGTAGTAACATGTTTTCCTTCTTGTACATTCCATTTTTTTTGAAGTACTAACTCATTTTCCTTCTTGTTTATGCAAGCCTCTTGCAAGGAATTCCAATGGTGGTGGTGTTGCTACTACACCAGCTCCTACAAGAACTTCTCATGCAGCTCCTACAACAACACCAACAGCTGGAACAGGAGGTGCTGGGAGAGGAGCTAGGAGAGGAGCTGGGAGAGGTGCTGGGAGAGGTGCTACAGCTATAGTTGCTGGGAGAGGTGCTGGGAGAGGTGCTGCAGCTGCAGCTGCTGGGAGAGGTGCTGGGAGAGGTGCTGGTAGAGGTGCTACACCAGGTGCCGGGAGAGGTGCTGGGAGAGGGAGAGGTACATTCTCTGCCCCAAGGCAATCTGGTCCCTCCACATCTACTGCGGGGAGAGGTGCTGGTGGTAGAAATAGTGGATGGGGGAGCTACTTCTATGCAAGTGGTAACTAGATACTTCATGTGTGTGTTCTTGCATCCTATTATACAATGTGATCTTGCTTTGGTGGTGTAATTTAAGAATCAATGCCATATAAGGCTTTTGTTCATGTGGATGCATCTTATGAGTGAATGCCTGGAATGGATTATCTTCATGTGATATATTGATGAGTACTCAATATATTATTGGATATATTGCTGGAGTTATTGATATGCTGGAGTTATTGATGAGTACTCATTATATTATGCAAGCCTGGATGGTTCATTTTATGATTGATATGTTGATGAGTACTCAAAATGGAGTTATTGATATGCTGGATATATTAATGGGGTTATTGATATGTTTTCTATGCTCAAAATGGTTCTTTTTATGATTGATAGGTTGATGAGTACTCAAAATGGAGTACTCAAAATGGTTCTTTTGGTCTAGGGTGGCTCGGGGTCGACAAACCACTTAAAGCCATCATTTAGGGTTTTGGTGGCTCGGGGTCGACGAAACCACCTAAATCCATGATTTTGGGTTTTGGTGGCTCGGGGCCGACGAAACCACCTAAAGCTATCAACTAGGGTTTTGGTCGCTCGGGGTCGACGAAACCACCTAAAGCCATCAACTAGGGTCTAGGGTGGCTCGGGGTCAACGAAACCAACTAAAGCCATCATTTAGGGTTTTGGTCGCTCGGGGTCGACGCAACCACCTAAAGCCATCAACTAGGGTCTAGGGTGGCTCGGGGTCGACGAAACCACCTAAAGCCATCATTTTGGGTTTTGGTGGCTCGGGGTCAACGAAACCACCATCAGTATAAAATAAGCATCAGTATGTCATCATTTTCAGCCTAACATTGAAAGCAAACGATACTAACTGGAGTTCAACACATTATAGGAATACACAACCATTGTTCACATTACATAGTGGAGTTCAAATGCACAATCCATCCTTTTCTCACAAAAGGATGAATAGCATAACTACTAGGTACATAAATAGCTAGAGTTCACAATTAGTACTAGAACCGTACATTACACAACCATAATTCTAAGTTAGTAGGTCATTGCACAGCCATCCTTCCCAAAAGGTCTGCAATGCCCATTAATCTCAATTCATCTTGTTCAGTTCTATAAGAAGGCCTGGATCCCCTTGATCTTCTCCTTTAGATTCTCCTCTGCCTTCATGAGCTCAGTAATCTTAAACTCTTGCATTTGCTTCTATTCACTATGGTTTTCCTTGAGCTTCAGCAGATCAGCAACCTGGAACTTCAACTCTAGCTTCTCTTGGGTGAGCTTCTCCTCAAACTTTGTCAACTCTACATTCTTCAACTCCAAATTCATCCTAGCCTCTCTAAGCAATTCCTTCTCTTGCATATTCTTCAACTTCAGGTTCTGGATGGAAGTTGCTTGAGCACTTGTCAGGTTGCACAGGAGTTCATACTTCTGTTGAAGCTTCTCTGTAGCTGCATCTTTCTTTGCCATTTTTGCCTTCATACCAGCAACCAATTCAACTCCGCATTGGTACTGATATGTAATGTTGGACTGCAGATAACTGAAATCCACAACCCTATCCTCCTACATATCCAGAAGTTGATGCACATCTTTCACTAACTTGTCACAGTCTGCATCCAGCTTGTTCTTTTCTTCTGTCAACTCGTGAATAGTGAAAGCACTTTCAAGATTATCATTCACCCTAGCACACTTGCTCTCTTCAACCATTGAGCAAAGCTTCAACAATGAATTCTCCATTGTTGGGGGACACTGCTCATCAACCCACTGAACAAACCCACAATTTTGACCTTCCTGAAAAAATTAGAAGGGCAAAATTTAGTACAATACAACTACTAAGAGTACTAAGCAATTGTTAGTTCATGGCAGTACCTAGTGTTGGCACTGACATTAACTGAATTTGCACAGCCATTTGCTAAGCAATAGGAGCACATTGTAAAATAAATTAATGTAATCCTACAATGGATGATCAATATATTTACCAGGCAGCAGAGTAACACTCCATTCAACTTAGCAGTTGCTAAGCAGCCATGTGCTAAGCAACAACAGTTGCCAAGAATTGACCATTAATATAATGGAATCCTAAATGTGCACTACCATTACTCCTACCATTGAGACTACCTACTATCAATAGTAATAAGCAATACAATGTGAACTACTTTGCCCAACTAAATACACTACACTAGCCTGCAGCAACAAACTAGCTAATGAGACTACCTACTGTCAGCAGTAAGCAATAGTTACTAACTGGCTACACTGAACATAATATTGAGCAACACTGCATTTGGAAAGAAGTGTAAATAAATAGCATGTGCACACAACAGGAGCATATATTTTAGCAGAAATGCAGTCCACTGAACTTAATAATGAGCATTCCCACAATCAGCACTACAGTAGGGCACATATGACTAACAAATTTAGCATGCACATAACTGAATCACAGGTGGCAAATAGTACTCTGCCACTTTCAATGAACACATCCGGTGCTTAATCACCGAGGCAAGAAAAATACCGTCTCGGCACATGCTAAGAACCTTCTCCCAGTCATTGTTCCTCGAAACGCAACAAGCCTCTCTGATGGCTTCCCATGATTCGCGCAGAACACCATCAGATCTAGCTCAAGGCCCTTGTAATCCAGTTCCTCAAGTGAGAAAGGCACCTTCACAATCAAAAGCACAGCAAGAAGACACATCAAATCAAACGAAATCCTCACAACAAAGACCACCTACACACAAAAATCCAAAAATATCCTAAACCTAACCCTAACCCTAGCTCCAATGGAGTAACTTACCTGGTTCAGCCCATCGGTGGAGGTTTCGGAGTACATGTACGGGAGGCTTGAGTTGTCATCGCTGCTCTCGTCCTCCAGAACCATGGCTGCAGCGGCGTGGTGTGGCTGTCGGCGGTGGCGGGCGTAGGCGACGGCGACCCAGAGAGCAGGAAGAAAGGAACAAGAAGGTGAGCGGGGTCGGGGTCGGGTCTGCCTTGGTCCCACAGCCGCGACTATAACGGTGCGAGCCGGCCTCATCGTAGTCAGCGTGCAGTCAGCACGTGGGCACGTGCGCACTGCCCAGCGTGGCACCTGACGGGCGGGCCCAACCGGTCAGTTTATCTGTCAATACGTATAAAATGCACTTTTAGTCTTTTTTGCAACTACTCGCCCCAATCTTGGTACTGACACGTAAAAATTACCAATCTTGGTACCAATCTTCTTCCAATGTCCCAATTGTGGTACTTCTGTGCAATTTACTCTCGGTTTCCACATACAGATAATTTGCATTTGCAAGTATAACAATAAAGCATGTAATGAAATTACTACAGTAAGTATAACATACCATAACATGCTGATCAACAATGTTACTTGTTAGGCGGGTCACAAATGGCACCCCAACACAGTCAGCACGTGGCAGAATTATGTCCCATAGGTTGCACACCTCCTCCTCGCTCGACCTTATTCTTCGAGTATATAGGTGGCTTCATCAAGTGGGTCCTCATCATCTTCGTCCGTGTAGAGATAAATGACGACCAGCTTGGGTCTTTCTGCTCTGAAGGAGAAGCTGACACACCACCAGTGATACCCATGTGGGAGATGAAACGGTTCCATCCATATCCTCCGATCTGTGACATATTTCGTTCTTTCTCGACCTCCATAGTGTAGCCCCCCCCCCCAGGAGCCTCAAAGGTCACAGTGTCTCCGGTCAGCTTGTTGAATTCCAACCTCACATTGCATGAGATGATCTATGTATACACAATGATATATAAACAATGCATTAATGCCAATAGCACTAAAAACAAAATAGTTGTTACAAGTTTAATATATTTTGTTACCGCGGCGGGAAGAAAACTCGGCTGGAAGTAGATGTCGAACAACATGCCAGTTGCAAGGCTGCTGATGCATCTTGACTTGCACAGTCGACATGGTGGTTCTAGTGGTGGTGGTGTCGCCATTTTCCTAAAGCAATATTAGAAAAGGACTAACGATCCACTTTAGAGGAAAAATCCGGCATGACCTTTGCTAAGAAAGGACATATCGAGCGCCTGAAATTTGTCGGAACAGAAATTAATCAACACTCCAACAAACCATAGGGCACTCAGAGCTGTTACCTGCAAACATGGTCACTTGGGCAAGAACATATCCTATTTGAGCAACACTACATATGCATGTTTATATCTACATCATATGAGAAATTCTTGAACAACACTAATAAACTAGTTGTACTAAAAAATCTACATCATCATCTATTCAAAATGTTCTATACCTGAAACATCTACATTATCATCCACTATTACTATTTCTTTTACTAAACCCTAAAAATATGCCCTGAGTTCACAATATAACAAGTACAGAATTTTTTTTCAAATTCTACCAACTAAAAATTTCCATTACTAAAATTTCTAATCAAAAGACCTAAAATTTCATATTCTATTCAAAACACCTAAAATAGGCTAAAAATTTATTCTGTTACAGAACCTACATTCTACAATGTCTACATTCTAAAATCTACATTTAAACTACCTACATTCTACAAGAACAGAGAGAAGGGAGGGAGGAGGAGTAGGAAGGAGGGAGGGAGGAGGGGTAGGAAGGAGGGAGGGAGGAGGGGTAGGAAGGAGGGAGGGAGGAGTGGGAGGAAGGAGGGAACAGATGGGAAAGATGGGGAGGGAGGAGGAGGGAACAGATGGGAAGGATGGGGATGGAGGGAACAGATGGGAAGGATGGGGATGGAGGGAACAGATGGGAAGGATGGGGAGGGAACACTCCGGCAAAACATAGGCCACTCGGAATAATAGTAGTAGATGCAGAATCATTTCGGTCTACTTGACACGGATGTGATGACTATATTCATTATCATTGCAACCTTTTACAAGTTTTCGATCTACAATATTAATTTCCGATATACTATTCTTGCAACCTTTTACTTTTTGACCTATAAACCAAAAATACCAAAAATATTTACTTTATAATTTACCTATGTCTATCAGATCTCACTTTTGCAAGCAACAGTGAATGGGTTGACAACCACTTTATCGCAAGTTTGTTTGATTGTTTGTGAAGGTATTCGGTGATTTGTGTGTTGTCTCCTACTAGATTGATACCTTGGTTCTCAAACTGAGGGAAATACTTATCTCTACTTTGCTGCATCACCCTTTCCTCTTGAAGGGAAAAACTAACGCAAGCTCAAGAAGTAGCAGCGGTCTGGGGGCTGGACATACTAAGGCCCTTCCCTCATGCGGCTGGTGGCTACCGCTACCTCTACGTCGCCATTGACAAGTTCACCAAGTGGGCGGAGGTCGAATCCATGCGTACCATCCCGGCGGGCTCGCTGTCAAGTTCATCAGGTGCCTCATGAGCCGATATAGCGTCCCAAACCGCATCATCACTGACAATGGCTCCTAGTTCATGAGCAGCCTTTTAAGATCCTACTGTAGTATCCTAGGCACACATATCTGCTATGCTTATGTGGCACACCCGCGATGCAACGGCCAGGCTGGGCATGCCAACACCGAGGTCCTCAAGGCCTCAAGACAAGGAGCTTCAAGAAGAAGCTCAAACCTGCGGCAAATGGTTGCCTAGACGAGTTGCCATCCGTGATATGGCCCATCTGCACGGTCATGACTAAGCCAACCGGAAAAACCCCTTTCTTCCTCATCTACGGGGCAGAGGCGGTCCTCCCCTCGGAGCTCAAGCATGGCTCCCCGTGAGTCCTGGTGTTTGACGAGGCAGATCAGAAAGCTCGCGGGAGGCTGACCTGCTGCTCCCGGAGGATGCCTGCCGCCAGGCTGCCCTTCGCTCTGTGAGGTACCAGCAGGCCTCTGTCGGATCCTCTCTAGGGAGGGACTCCACAATCTCCCACCCATGTGGGAAGGCCCTTTAAGGGTTTCCCATGTTGCCAGGCCCGGCGCCACCCATCTGGAAACGGAGGATGGAGTTCCTGTGCATAACGCCTGGAACATCCAACACCTCCGCAAGTTCTACTCGTGACCATCACACATACAAACAAGGTGGGGCTGTACACGCCCCAGAGGCTATCAATGCACTCGCCTCACATGCATGCAAGAGCTCCCGCCCACGTCCAAGTGGAAGCCCCATGCTCCGGCTAATGGAACGATTGAGCCGCGATCATGCCCATGCCCAAGTGGAAGCCCCATGCTTCGTGCTGGCGGAACGATCCAGCCGCGATCATGCCCACACCCAAGTGGAAGCCCCATGCTCCGTGGTTGTGGAGCGATCGACCATTGATCATACCCACACCCTGGTGGAATCCCCATCGTGGAACAACAAATGAGGGCGCCCCCAGGCTGCACCAACCTCGGGCTGATCCGTGTCGGACGTGGCAGCCGCCCCTCTTTCTGCTGCGTAATGGAATTTGCCTTCTTATTTTAGTAAATTCTTGGTTCCTATGCATGGCGTATTTCTCTGTGTGTTTTGCTTTACGAGTCGTGCACGCTCGCAACCTCCCTCTTTAGCTTCTCGCGAATGGGGGATGGACATGGTGCTTGTGCTCGGGTTAGTCCTGGTAGCACTAAAAAACCCAAGTAGCCGGGCTCTGGCTCGTGGGCCTGCCCCCATGCACGCCACCCCACCAGGGATCTTGGTGTCTTCTCTCCTCGCAAACACCCACGAGCTAGCCGGCAAGCGTGCACTGTTTGGCCACGGAACAACCTCCCATGTGCAGTTGCCTTTAGGGTCAGCCCAAGGTGCTCGACTCGGCGGGAGATGTCGCGAGATGGAGCTTCATTGGACACACTTGGCGAACCGTGGTTTCCTAGGTTCTGACGCCCCACAACATACCAGCGGCGGCTGAGGTTCGCTCGGGGGCTAGGTCCTTACAACATAGAGTATGAGGCAAGCGAATAGGAAAACTAACCTCATGAGGAAGCCCCACGAGAGCACGGGCGTTCGTTACATCATTAAACACTTGAGTAGAAGTTGTCGCCTTCATGCCCCACGGGCCACAGTCAATGACGAGTGGATTAACAAATGAAGAGTCTAAGGAGATGTGTTGCCGTCACCATCGTCGTCATCAATCTCATCTTCTTCAACTTCGTCCTAGCCTTCGCTGCTGTCGTGGGAAAATTGCGCATTCAGTGCATCCACATGGACCTCCAACGCCTTCCCGAGGGCACCGCGGAGATCCTCTGGGATGGGGGCTATCACAGCCTCAAAGTCTAAGTTGGGGTTGGTGCGAAAGTGGTGGATGAAGATGTGTGTTGCTACCTAGGTAAGGAGGTCGCGACATTCCGCCTCGACAATTCTGTCCACCTTCTTAGCACCATCCTCGAGCTGCTCCACGACCTTGTCAAAGAAGGCGAGATAGCTGGCATCGTCGGTCTCAAGCAGGTTGGAGACGTCCTCTTTGCAAATAGAGCCCAAGGCATGGCAGGCCCGCAACTCGAGGGCTTGGAACATCTTGGAGAGGTCATGCTGCCACACCCGAGCCTGGTCTGCCTCATCCCTGGCCTTCTTCCTGGCCAGTCAGGACGCGAAGGACACCGCTCAGCGCTTCCGGTGGTAGGGCACCCATGTTGATCTGCATTGGATCCTCGGGGCCAGTGAACGCCCACATCGGGTGGGAATTACACTGAAGGGGGCGATGCACCGGCGGAGGAACTCCATCACGACCATCTCCATCATTACTCCTGCCGCCCTCAGGTCGGCCAATCTCTTCCATACCTAGGCCAACCTCGGGTCGGCAAGCCCTTCGTGCTCCCATCCTGAGCTCCTCGCCGCCGGGGATGTTGGTGGCTGCAGCAGGGACTGAATTGGGCTGTATCCACGTATACCCATTGCCGCCTGAAGCCCTCTAGCTCATGGGTGAGCTCCATGTTGATGCCCTCACCTGCCGTCACATCCATGGTGCAAAGCGAGATGCACCCTGAGTGCTAGTTCACTTCGGTCAACCGTAGGCGGAATGCCACCAGATTTTCCTCGGTGATCAATGACACTCGGTCATCCGAGAAAGCTTGTAGTCCAGAATCCGTTGTGTTTTCGACTAAGGAGCAATGAACCACAACTCATAAACATATTCTAACTGCTCCTGAAGCACTCGGACTTAACCAAACGCTGGGTCCGCGTGCCCTATGAAACCTCAACCAATTCGGGGGATAATGATAAGGTCACCTACTATAGGTAGGGTCAAGAACCCATCATATGGGACCCACCTGGGGCCCCACTCCATCATTGGTGGGTCCCTACACCATACTAGCATTTGGATGTGCATATAAGGAAGTCCACTTGGACACCTCGACAGCACTTGGTGACCACTCTTTAGTTGGCACGGCAACCTCCACTCGGACAAGGGAGGTGGAAGGACGGCGTGGGCGCGGCAACGGTCAAGAAATCCTAAGTCACCCTTTAAGTAGAGTCATGCCTATTGTTGCCTATAACTGCTGTAGTTGTGGCACTTTATACCAGTAATTGCCATAGTAATGAGCACTAAATGCCCTAGCGAGGTGGAGACCTTGGAGCTATGGCGCACTCTATATAAGCCTAACTCCTCCTCCTGAGCTGGGGTTAAGTGATTGTTGTAATCCTATCCACCAAGAAAACAAAGCCTCATGGCACGAGACGTAGATCTATTACCTTAGCCGAGAGGGGCCAAAACTTCCTAAACACTGAGTGTTACACCTGTACCGTAGTTAGGCTCTGTCCCTCTTTCGTACATCTAGTACTCGATGTTAGGATCATAACCCCAACACTTCACTCACACCGTGGGGCTAGGCGTCTAGAAAAGTTTCACAACGTAGGTGGATTCCTCATTACCATGTTAGTCGGCGGTGAAATCCTTTTCGAGACGCTCAGCTTCATCACCGATGACTCAGCGTGGCTTTGCGATGCCCCGCTGGACACGGAGGCGCTGCCCATCTGCGGCATGGTGCATTTCCGCTCTTCTTCATTCGAATTCCTTCTTTGGAAGCCCTTGGCCTGGTACCGAGTGGCGACTTGCCTTCCGGCTACACGCCAATGCAAGCGCTTCGGATGCTCATGGCTACAATGTCGGATCAAGCATGTTGTGGCCCTTCAGGTTGCGGCAGAGCAGGTGGCAGCTCTCGAGTCTGACGAGCCCGCCCTTAACCTCTCCAACAATTTGCTCAACGATTTCTCCGAGGAGTCCAAGTGCGAGAGTGTTGAGTCGCTCGTTGAAGTCCTCATGGAGGACAACTCCAAGCATCGTACACCACTGGCGATCATGGATCTTTGGGGTGGTCATGCGGGCACTTTCGATGGGAACACCAACCGAGGTGGCAAGATAACCGCTCCCCTGCTCAGGAGCCTTACGTCCCACAAGCTCTCACTCAAGAGCAGGACGAGGAGCATCCCCGTAGGAACAAGCAGTTCTTGAACACCCCATCACCGGAACAACTCCCGAGGCCCTGGCCATGGAGTCCACACGCCTGGCCACTCTGGACGAGCGCGACCGCCTTCAATGGCTTCAAAAGGAGCTGGACGACCATGCTCCCCGTCAGCCAATTTCCAATCGGCATAAGCGCCGGCTTTATCGCCGAGTGATCAGCCTCGGAAGTACCAAGTCCTCAGTACCCCATGATGTCTACTATGCAACTTTATTGTTGTAGACACGTGTTGGGCCTCCAACCGCAGAGTTTTGTAGGACAGTAGCAATTTTACCTCAAGTGGATGACCTACAGTTTATCAATCTGTGAGAGGTTTAGGATGAAGATGGTCTCTCTCAAACGACCCTGCAACCAAATACAAGAAATCTCTTGTGTCCCCAACACACCCAATACAATGGCAAATTGTATAGGTGCACTAGTTCGGCGAAGAGATGGTGATAAAAGTGTAATATGGATGGTATAAATATATTTTTATAATCTGAATGAATAAAAACAACAAGGTAGCAAATAGTGAACGTGCACAAAGACGGTTCTGCAATGCTTGAAAATGATGCCTAGGATCCGTACTTTCGCTAGTGCAACCTCTCAACAATGCTAACATAGTTGGATCATATGATTATCCCTCAAAGTGCAATAAAGAATCACTCAGTTCATATTAGCGGAGAACAAAAGATAGGAATTGTTTGTAGGTCACGAAACCACCTCAAAGCTATTATTTCCGTTTGATCTATCCAAGAGTTCATACTAAAATAACACAAAGCTATTTTTTCCGTTCGATCTATCCTAGAGTTTGTACTAGAATAACACCAAAGCAAATTCATATTCATAATACTCAATCCACACAAAGAACTATAAAGAGACCCCAAAGTTTTTGTCGGAGTATTCATAAAACATGCATCAACCCCTATGCATGGATTACCCCAATATTACTGCGGGAATCTGCCAGTTGAATGCCATAACACATATCATGTGAATAAAAAGATACCTCATTGTCACCTCAAGTATTCATATTGCAAGACATATATCATGTGTTCTTATCTCTGAATATTCAATCCAACAAGACTATACTTTGAAGGGTAAAGATTCAATTCATCATAACAAGAGTATAGAGGGGAGAAACATCATATGATCCAACTATATTAACAAAGCCCATGACATAGATCACAAGAGAGAGAGAGAGAGAGATCAAACACATCGCTACTAGTATAAACTCTCAGCCTCGAGGGTGGATTACTCCCTCCTCATTGTGGTGGCCGCCGGGATGATGAAGATGGCCACTTGCGATGATTCCACCCTCTGGCAGGGTGCCGGAACGGGGTCTAGATTGGATCTCGTGGATACAGAGGCCTTGCAGCGGTGGAACTTATGATCTAGGGCTACCGCCAAGGGTTTTGGAATATTTGGGAATTTATAGGGCGAAGAAGGGGTGCGTGAAGCCACTGAGGTGGGCACAACCCACTTGGGCGCACCAGGGGGCCTAGGCGTGCCCCGGTGGGTTGTTCCCCCCTCGGGGCACCCTCCAAGTGCTGCTCTGGCCCATCCTGAGTGTTCTGGTCCATAAAAAATTGTACAGGAGTTTCGCGGTGTTTGGACTCCGTTTGATATTGATTTCAGGCGATGTAAAAAACAAACAAAAAATAGCAACTAACACTGGGCACTGGATCAATAGGTTAGTTGCTAAAACTATATAAAGTTGCTATAAAATGATTGTAAAACATCCAAGAATGATAATATATTAGCATGAATTTCATAAATTAGAGATACGTTGGAGACGTATCAGCATCCCCAAGCTTAATTCCTACTAGTTCTCGAGTAGGTAAATGATAAAATAAATAATTTATGAAGTGTGAATGCTAGCAAAGTGCATAAGTTTGATCAATGACAATTTCAATCACTTTTCCTAGCATCATAACAACAATTTTTTCTTATAAAACTTCTCATGTTATAGTAGCAACCAATTCACATGTTAAGGCTCAAACAATGAATTCTCTTGAAACTCAACAACCTATGTCCTCAGTCACCAAGAAATTGTAATTCAACTTATTCAAGAGAGTCTAAGTAAGAGCTCCACATACTCAACCATCATATAGTCTTCTATGATTGCTAACACTCACCGCATACACATGAGCAAAATGTTTCAAACGGACACATAGAAAGATAGGGGCTTATAACTTCGCCTCCCAGCGTATTCACCATTGGGTGATGTCAACAATAATAACTCATGCTACCCATATCCAACTGGATATATGTGCCTAGATCTTTCCTCACCACATGATGCTTGCCAAAGGAATAGAGAAAAAAACTTTGACACTTGCACGAAAGTAAAGGATAGGCCCTTCACAGAGGGAAGCAGAGGTTTCCATGTGCTTATTTGTTTGTATGTTCAACCCCTTAGTGCAAAAGAACGTCATGTTATATTGACCCTTATGATAGCAACCTTTATTATGCAGTCTGTCACTTTTATTCTTTGCCATCACAAGTTCGTACAACGCTCAATTTTCTCTTACACTAAATGATTGTAGCGACCAGACCTCAAACAGTCCAGTCTCTGTGCATCAGTGTCATCCGTGGATCGGTAATGCTGACATGCACAGTACTCGAGGATTTATAACAGAGTAGCAATCACACACTTATTACAACGAATGTCTCAAAAGAGAACTTATTACAATAATATGGCTTAAGGCCATCTAAATACGATAACAGCGAAAGGCTTGGAAGATAAAGTGAGTCCATCAACTCCAACGGCATAACTGATTGAAAGACAACGACAGATGGCACCTTACTCGTCGTCTGAAAAGTCTACAACATGAAATGTTGCAGCCTGAAACGGGTCAGCACATGGAATATGCTGGCAATGTAACACATAGAGTAATGAACATAATAAATGCTATCACTACATGCAATATGGCTGGTGGAAAGCTCTATGGTTACAATTTTGCATAAAGCCAATTTTTTCCTACAACAAAGGAATAAATTTATTTAACTATCATGGTGGTTGTTAAACATTGAGAAGGTTCCTCCAACTCAATCCCAATTACGCATCATCAATTTCCCAATCAAATTAACTTACTTTATAGTGATCAAATTGACATGATAATCCAAGAACTAGATACTCAAGATGTCCATAACTAAGGACACGGCTAACCATGATTAGTTTGTACACTCTGCAGAGGTTTGCGCCCTTTTCCCCAGAAGACTCGATCTCCTCCGTTGTATTTCTCACACTGCATGGTGTTTGAGAAACGGATGACCGAGACAGTCTTTCAGAAGCATTAACTCTTTACTCTTGGTAGACTGTACCAACCTACATCCCCTACATCTTCTAGTCTACCACTGAAAGAGGTCACACAACATACTCAACTATGCTATGGCCCATAATAGCTTGTGGCTGCACACGGAAGTTTCTAGCATCAATAATCTTATGATCCCTTTGAGCCTGGGTGGTGGACCTTAGGATGACCACCCGGAACCCCGGGATATCCTAGGACAACACTGGATTCTCCAGGTTCCCTGACAAGCAATCCACCCAGATGTGTATTTAAGTAGTCACCTTAAGTTAACCATTAATTAAAAATACTCGCATCTGTCATGGATACACTCACCCAATCCACATCTATGAGCATAACATAGCAATATAAGCATAACATAGAAGTAACTCCCAAAGGTTTGAGAATAAACAGGGCAATAGCTTCTACCTCATCATCTACTTCCCAAAACCCACATGTTGTTCAGATCCTAACCATGCAATGTTTGAGGATGTATGATCCGCAAAACCTAGAGACTCGTAGTAGCACGCTTCGCACTCCGGGTACTCTATTGCAAACAAACAATAGCATAGATAAGTACTCAATTAAATGCATGGGTAAAACTCAAATAAGAAGATCTAACCAGAAAGTTCAACCGAAGAACTCCGGGTTGCAAAAATAATCAAATCAAACAGAGAAACGAAACTCAAATTACGAGAGAAACAAGATCCGATTACTAATCTGGACTAAAGTAAAATTTTATAGTATCAAAATCTTGCTCAAGTTGGTTATACAAAAAGAGGGCTTGGAGATGAAGATCTAGGCGCTTGAATCGCCTGATTCCGATAAACGAGCGAAAAGATAAACTAAGACAAAGATCAGGGTAGAAATCACGATCGAAAAATAATCGCGGAAAACCCTGGAAAAAGAAAAACTGACGAACAGGCTAACGAACGAACGTTTGCTGCCTGCGGCTAACGGGTGAACATCGTTCATTACAATGAATGTACGAACGAATGTGCTCTATTTAACTAAACAAAAAAACATAAACCCGATCTATAAAAAAACCTAGGGTTTTCGAAAAAAATCATTCGGTTTTCTTACGAAAACCGGCAGCGGCGGCTACCTCGGAGGCGGGGTCGGCGGTGGGACGGCGGAGGCTCCGGTGTTCGGTGGTGGCGGCGACGGGCGGCGGGGTCGGCGGTGAGGCGACAAGCAGCGGCGGCGGACTCCGGCGGCAGCGGGACAGGGCGGCAGGGAGACGGCGGCTAGGCGACGGGTGGCGGCGGCGGACTCCGGTGGCGGCGGGACGGGGCGGCGGCGCGAGTCACGGTGGCGGCGGGACGGCGGCGGGGCTAGGTTTTCGGGTGGAGGGATGGCGGCTCGGGCCTCCCGGTTTTTAAGGCCGGCCAGGCCAGAAGTCCGGGGCGGACACGGCCCGGTAGGTTGGTTCGTTTTTTTCTAAATATTTCGATGCGCCGAAAAACAAATAAAAGAAATACTAAACGGACTCCAAAAATCCTGAAATAAATTGTCGCCGTCCTGTAAAAATAAGGCGGACAAGGTGAACTTTTATTTGGGACTCTAATGCAATTTTGAAAAACGCATTTTTTACTAATTCAAATAAGATAGCAATAAAACTCCGAATAAAATACTTATTTGATTTTAATATTTTCGCTCCAATATTTCTTTATTTTCGGGAAGTCATTTATCCCCTCTCTTTTATGTTCTATTGGAAATATACGGAGAGAAATATAATTAAAACCAAATGATCCTCTTTTCAAAATTTTAGAAAACTCAAATATGCAAATAACGAAATCCCCAACTCTCTCCGCGGGTCCTTGAGTTGCTTAGAATTTCTAGGATCAACCAAAATGCATGAAAATATGATATGCAATGATGATCTAATATATAACATTCCAAAATGAAAATTTTGGATGTTACAAACCTACCCCCCTTAAGATGAATCTCGCCCTCGAGATTTGGGTTGGCTAGAAAATAGTTGCGGGTGGTCCTTCCGTAGGTCTTCTTCTTGTTCCCAGGTTGCTTCCTCCTCGGTATGGTGTATCCACTGAACTTTAAAAAACTTGATAGCCTTGTTGCGTTTGACTCGGCTGGCAAACTCCAGAATCTTCATGGGTTTCTTCTCATAAGTCAAATTGTTGTCCAGCTGAATCGCTTCCAGTGGTACCGTGTCTCTCACAGGAATATCAGCCATCTCTGTGTGGCACTTCTTCAGCTGGGAAACGTGAAACACATCATGAACTGCTGACAATCCTTCAGGCAATTCTAGCTTGTAAGCAACTTCTCCCATACGCTCCAAAACTTTGTAGGGTCCCACAAAACGTGGTGCTAACTTTCCCTTAACTCCAAAACGCTTAACTCCTTGAAGTGGGGACACACGAAGATATACTCTGTCTCCGACTTCATAAATTGTCTCCTTGCATTTAGAATCCGCATAGCTCTTCTGCCTGGACTGGGCTACCTTGAGTCTATCAGTAATCAACTTAACCTTCTCTTCAGACTCCTTAATCAAATCTGGTCCAAACAACTGACGGTCTCCAACTTCATCCCATAACAAGGGTATCCTGCACCTCCTTCCATACAAAGCTTCGAAAGGGGCCATCTTCAAACTGGCTTGATAACTATTGTTGTAAGAGAACTCTGCATACGGAAAATTGTCGTCCCAACTAGATCCATAATCTAGCGCACAAGCTCTCAACATGTCCTCCAGAATCTAATTGACTCTCTCGGTTTGTCCATATGTCCCTGTGTGAAAGGCCGTACTGAACTCTAGCCTGGTACCGAAAGTTTCATGCAACTGATTCCAAAACTTTGAGGTAAACTGGGTTCCTCTATCTGATACAATGGTCCTCGGAACTCCATGCAGACATACGATCCTGGTGATGTATATTTTTACCGACTTAGCACTGGTGTAAGTGGTCTTTACTGGGATGAAATGAGCTACCTTCATCAAACGATCGACTACAACCCATATCGAGTCATAGCCTGAACGAATCCTGGGCAATCCCGTGATAAAGTCCATGCCTAGCTTGTCCCACTTCCATTCGGGTATCGGCAATGGCTGTAACAATCCTGCTGGCTTCTGATGCTCTGCCTTTATTCTCTGACATACATCACAAACGGCTACATACTCCGCAATATCCTTATTCATTCCAGTCCACCAGAAACTGTCCTTCATATCCAAATACATCTTGGTGTTTCCTGGGTGAATCGAATAAGGTGAATCATGGGCCTCTTGCAGAATCAACTTCTTGATCTCGGGGTCATTACGCACGTATACGCGATCTTCAAACCATAAAGTACCGTGCTCATCCTCACGAAATCCTTTGGCCTTTCCTTTGCTCATCCTTTCCTTTATCTCGGCAATCTCTTTGTCTGTCTTTTGAGCTTCAGTGATTTTATCCATCAAGGTAGACTGAATTTCCAATGCTACTACATAACCTCTCAGAACTATTTCCAAACATAGCTCTCGAAGATCTTCTGCTAACTCCTTGGGTAATTCTCCGGTTATGAGCGTATTGACATGACTCTTGTGACTCAATGCATCGGCTACTGCGTTAGCCTTCCCGGGATGATAGTGTAACTTCATATCATAATCCTTAATGAGCTCGAACCATCTCCTTTGCCTGAGATTCAACTCCTTCTGCGTGAAGATATACGTCAAACTCTTGTGATCCGTGTACACCTCACAGTGGTTTCCGATGAGAAAATGTCTCCATGTCTTCAATGCATGCACTACTGCTACTAACTCCATATCATGGGTGGCATAATTTAGCTCATGAGGTTTAAGCTGTCGTGAGGCATAAGAAACAACTCTGTCATGGGCTTTGCAATCTTAGAAAAATTCTCAATGAACCTCCGGTAATATCCTGCGAGTCCAAGAAAACTCCGGATCTCCCCAACTGTCGTGGGTGCTTCCCATATAGTCACAGTGACAACCTTGGTGGGGTCTACTGCTATTCCTTTGTGATGCTCGGGTAATTAAGCTACAGTAACCCTCTGCTAAGGATCCCACGTCGCCTTAGTTACTATTGATAATCTCACGCCGGTTCGAAAACCAGTTCAAATTTCAGATTCAAAATCAAGCAAACAATAAAAGTTTTCAAATATTAAAACTAAAATGTTCGGGGTGAGCCAAATAATGCATAGGTAAGTATGGTGGAGAAACCACATTTTAAGAAAAGGTTTAATACTCTAAAAATATTTTAAACAATAGCAAAAACAATTAGTTGAATGCCTTTTACAATTAATAAAATATTAAACTATTTTATTTTTGTCACCAAACTCTTTTGTGGCATTGGGGTATGTTGAAACACTAAAGTAGATGCTAATTATATATTTTTATACAAAATTAAAACAAATTGTAAATTAAAAGGAAATAAATAAAAAGAAAAGAAGAAACCCCCCTCCCCCCCCCGGGCTTCGGCCCAGTAGGCCACCAGCCCAACTGGGCAAGAGCCCAGCCGGCCACCCCCACACTCTCCATAACCCCCCGAAACCCTAGCCGTTTCCTCACGTCGCCCCACT
>NC_041386.1:685355246-685362390 GCF_002162155.2 Triticum dicoccoides
TAGGTTAATCTGTTAGGTTAATAAACACTCAATGACAGCTGGGACCCACCTGTTAGTTTGACCCAGTTAACGCCTTGTTGACTGCGGACGTCATCATGACGTCAGCATACACTATTCTAGATAATGTTAGAATTAAGTAATTAAATAAAATTCTAAAAGTGGTTAACTCTTTTAAATTTAATATAAAATAAACCATAGCTCGGATGGAAAAACTTTGTACATGAAAGTTGCTCAGAACGACGAGAAGAATCTGGATAGGCAGCCCGTTCATCCGCCACACATCCCTAACATATCAAACATGCAACTTTTCCCCTCTGGATCACCTGTCCGAAAACGCGAAACACCGGGGATACTTCCCTGGATGTTTCCCCCTTCGTCGGTATCACCTCCTACCGTGTTAGGGCACACCTAGCACCGCTCATTGTCATGTCATACATCGTCATGCTTATGTTTGCATTATATTTATTGTTTCTTCCCCCTCTTATCTCCGGTAGACTACGAGACCAACGCCGCTGCTACCCAGTACGACTACGTAGTTGACAACCTCTCCTTCTTCCAGAGCAACCAGGCAAGCCCCCCCCCCCCTTGATCACCAGATATCGCCTATTCTCCTTTATACTGCTTGCATAGAGTAGTGTAGCATGTTACTGCTTTCCATTAATCCTATTCTGACGCATAGCCTATCATTGTTGCTACATCTATTGATACCTTACCAGCAATCCTAAATACTTAGTATAGGATGCCAGTTTATCATCTGTGGCCCTACATTCTTGTCAGTCTGCCTTGCTATACTATCGGGCCGTGATCACTCGGGAGGTGGTCACGGGTATATACTATACATACATATACTATACAGGTCGTGACTAAAGTCGGGTCAGCTGGTTGAGTACCCGCAAGTGATTCGGATATGGGGGCTGGAAGGACAGGTGGCTCCATCTCGGTAGAGGTGGGCCTTGGTTCTCGACGGCCCCCGACTGTTACTTTGTGGCGGAGCGATAGGGAAGGTTGAGACCACCTAGGCGAGAGGGGGGCCTAGCCCTGGTCAGCGTCTGCGGTTGCTTCATAATAACACGCTTAACGAGATCTTGGTGTTTGATCTAAGTCTGGCCACTGGCCTATACGCACTAACGAACTACGCGGGAAAGATATGGGCACTCGACATTGTGGTATCAGCCGAAGCCTTCTTGACGTCAGCGATGGAGCGGCGCGCGCCGGATTGGACTAGAACGCATGCTCTTGTATTAGGGAGGCTAGGTTTGCTTCCGCCCGCCCTCGCAACATGCAGGTGTGCAATGGGCGATGGGCCCAGACCCCTGCATGCATAGGATTTAGACCGGCATGCTGACCTCTCTGTTGTGCCTAGGTGGGGCTGTGACGTGTTGATCTTCCGAGGCCGGGCATGACCCAGGAAAGTGTGTCCGGCCAAATGGGATCGAGCGTGTTGGGTTATGTGGTGCACGCCTGCAGGGAAGTTTATCTATTCGAATAGCCGTGTCCCTCGATAAAAGGACGACCCGGAGTTGTACCTTGACCTTATGACAACTAGAACTGGATACTAAATAAAACACACCCAGACAAGTTCCACAGATAACCCGGTGATTGCTTTTCCACAGGGCGATGAGGGGAGGATCGCCGGGTAGGATTATGCTATGCGATGCTACTTGGATGACTTCAATCTACTCTCTTCTACATGCTGCAAGACGGAGGCTGCCAGAAGCGTAGACTTCGATAGGACTAGCTATCCCCCTCATATTCTGGCATTCTGCAGTTCAGTCCACTGATATTGCCTCCTTACACATATATCCATGCATATGTAGTGTAGATCCTTGCTTGCGAGTACTTTGGATGAGTACTCACGGTTGCTTTGCTCCCTCTTTTCCCCTGTTTTCCTCTTCTTCTCGGATGCCGCAACCAGACGTTGGAGCCGAGGAGACAGACGCCACCGTCGATGACGACTACTACACTGGAGGTGCCTACTACTACGTGCAGGCCGTTGATGACGATTAGGAGTAGTTTAGGAGGAACCCAGGCAGGAGGCCTGCGCCTCTTTTGATCTGTATCCTAGTTTGTGCTAGCCTTCTTAAGGCAAACTTGTTTAACTTATGTCTGTACTCAGATATTGTTGCTTCCGCTGACTCGTCTATGATCGAGCACTTGTATTCGAGCCCTCGAGGCCCCTGGCTTGTATTATGATGCTTGTATGACCTTTTTTATTTGTAGAGTTGTGTTTTGATATCTTCCCGTGAGTCCCTGATCTTGACCGTACATGTTTGCGTGTATGATTAGTGTACGATTGAATCGGGGGCATCACAAGTTGGTATCAGAGCCGACTGCCTGTAGGAATTCCCCTTCCACACTCCTTGGCCGAAGTCGAGTCTAGACATCGCAAAAACTTTTACTAACATGGTTGTGAGTCTTATGGGCTCATGTCGCCATTGGGTGGTATTAGGATCTTCTATTCCTCGTCTATACTCTGGGACTCTGAGCTCTGTTCTATTCGGGTTAAATGATTTTTGCTAACTCTAACACTAGTTCTCGTAACTACTTTCTCCCGGAGAGCCCCACAGTCCAGATGATTGCTTGGTGCACCGAAGGATTCCAAAGATTCCCTCTGATGTTCTCTCGAGACTTTGTGCCTATTTTTTTTGCAATTCCCTACCACCGAAATATCCCTATGGACAAATACATACACCTGTCGTTCTTACTTTTATCCCTAGTTGATCTTGCTCTCTATTGATATGAGAATACCTTGTGTCTACTGCTTTGCAGTTCTTTACCACATGAATACCCCTGCAAATAATTACTCGCACTTATCGAGTATTCATCCATCCCCAGTTGTTCATACGTTTCATATGATACTTTGAAATTCTATCCGATCATTCGAGAATCCTCTTTAAAACTATTGCTCTACATATACTTGTCTTCTTACACTATGGTTGCTTCCCATAGGTCTAGCAACATTCATTAGTCTCCTTTGACACCGTCATTTTGATCCTATTGATTCAACATGAGTGCGAATGCACGCAATCATCGGTTGATTCTTTTTAAAATTACCTTTCCGGCTGAGATGTCCTTTTGAACATGATCTGTTTATCGACCAATCAAATTGTCGTTGATTGTACCCCTAAGTCTATTCAGCTTAACCATCCTTAATCAGAGCGTTTGCTTCCGATCCCTTGAATCAGAAATCATGATCCTTTACATTGAGCTTTCAATTAGTCTATTGCTTCTATAATCCAATGCCTTCGCATTGTTTCTTCCTCTGCTTGTGTACCGATACTCACATGAGCTCCGCTATGGATCGTCGGATCCTTTGTTGTAATATCATCCGACAGTGTCCTTCGTATACAAAAACCTTGAGAAGATCTTTCCATGATACATAATGCATTCGGTAAATTGTATCCTCTCCTTTTGTCATCCATGCTCTACTATCGAGCTTGTGTTAATTACTATTGAAGTTGTGGTATATGTTCCTAAGATGCCCTGATGGGTTGAACCTATCCGTTCCCTAATCCATGTGAACTTGAAAGATTTCACAGGTCATACTTATCTGGTATTGCACCAGGTAGTCATTTTTGAAATACGAGAGGTGAATGGAAGGTTATGCATTGACGAAGTGGGAGTCGACCTTGAAACTTTGTGTTCATGCCCATGGACACAATGTAGATCCTATCATGGAAGCTTCTTGCAATAATAACTATTTCCTTGAAAATATAATCTAGATCTGTGAATTGATCCTTTGCAATCGTGGTTCCGACCATAATTTCTTCCTTTGATTCCATTTCTCAGACAAGTAGAAGCGTTTGTCTTCTATAGATCAATACACCCCACTTCAACCTTTAATTTGATATGCCTTCGAGTATTATCTCCCTGGTATCTCGAGGATATCATGCCATTGCACTACATCTCATGCATTTGTAACGGAGTGATACCTTTCCATATCATAGTCACTCGATGAGTTTTGGGTTGTCGTCAACCGAGAACACCGAATAGTGAATCGAGTCCGCACCGCGATTCGACAACTCTTAGTAATCTTCATTGCTTATGAGTTTAATACTCCATCATGTCATTCCTAGCCTTATCGGCTACATCATTATCGTGCTAAATTTAACTGTGCTATCTGGTTCTTCCCGGAGCACGAATTTTGACGGTGAGATAATCTTACATCGATCTTCCTCGTCATATCATTTCTCCTTGAACAACAAACTTGATTTTGAGTTTGTGTCGTACCCATGGTTCCAACAACCTTTCGCTTCATCATTCCTTCAACTTGATGTCATCACCGATCGATTACATCTTCATGAGATCTCTCGACAAATGTGTCGTGATCATCATCAGCATTCCGAGCTCTTCCAGGATATCAATTGAATTTATGATGAGAAATACCATCCTTGCCCTCGATGATTTGTTTTATCACCGACCACTTTATTGCCTTCCGTTCAACACAAACTTGTTCATGTTTTGTCTTATACCTTGAGATCCTTGCAATCCAGCATTTGTTCTTTTTTTACCTTGGACTATTACCATCTTTTATGTCAAAATTGTCATGAGAATTTCACCATCTCTTAAGAATTCTTGATACAGGTGATTCTTCTTGCAATATCCATTCATTCCTTGGTCCCCGTGTTGTTTCTAACCAGAATAACGAGAATTGAACTATGATGCGTGAATTCAAAACTTCTAGGAACTCTAGTGCTTTGAAGTGAATGGTCGATAGCTTCATTCTAAGTCTTTTGGTTATCGAATCACCATTCTAGCATTGATCATACTACCTATGCCCATATCTCGGGTGCACCTTTCAACCAGTGATTAATTGTGTATGTTTCCCTCGAGCTTACATCATTATATCATTTGATCTGTTAAATGTTATCTCTGTGTTCAAATAATTGTGGAGATCCATCTTTTGGAAATCTCGATGAATTGTCGCTGAGACCATCAGCCACCTCCTCATCCTCTCTTTGATTTAAAGATGAACTCTTGTTTCGGAACTCGCTTCCATAGTTCAATACCCGAGAATCTTACAATGTCATCTCGACAATTTGTGTTGCACCTTTCTTCTCACGCATCCTGAGTCTGAGTTATCCTAACACCAATCATATCTGAATCTCGGTCAGATATGATGGTTGGAACATATTTCCAAGAGTTATAACATTGGTCTATATATATATATGACCCGGCAAGATGATGTCATGCCTAGCACACCTGGCCGGAGGCCCTATTGTTATAGTTTCCTTTTTAGCAAGTTATCCGTTTCTCCATGAGGGAATTGTAAGACTTATTCTACAAGTTGTTCCTAATGGATCCTTCCTATATCCAAAGTCAGACCCTTGTTTGAAGACCATGTCAATGCTATCTCAAAGCATGTCTGTGGCATTCCAATTTTCAGTAAGAACATTTGAAGCACAAATGCTAAATTTTCCTTATCAATTACCCTAACACTGTTGTATGGGTAATGTCATGAAATTTCTCTCACCTTATCTAAAGAGTTTTCTACATTACATCCTGTCATTGATATCATGCTCTGCTTCTCCTTGGGAAGGATATACCCTTGAAATATGTGTTTAAACACATTTTCCTTTCCATTGTTCTTTTTAAATCTGATAATCATATTTTCCTTTCCATTGTTTGGTTTAACCTTTCTTGTGATCTATATGATCTAAGCAGTAATATTCTCCTGCTTTTCTTAACACCTCGGTGTACAATTCTGTCAGAAAGACCCTATTACTTTTGTTGATGACATTCCGAAAACCACCGATGGACGAGAACTTTGCCTACTGGTTTGCCTCGTTCAACGAGCAGGAAGATGGTTCTCTTTGTCCCTCGCCCTTGGTACCGATGTTGTTGCCGACATAACCGACAGACTATCCTCTGACATGCCTTGCTTACATGGTCGTGCAAGATGTCACCCACCTTCCTACTTTTAGACCACATGGTGGGCCCATAACCCACAGTTCCACAGGATCGGAACCTGACTCTCCTGTACACCTTGATGACAAAGTTATCCCTTGCTCTTGGTTTCATAGGTAATTCGTGACCCACCTTCCTAGTGATCTATTCAGGTATCAGACGCAATACATATTCTCGTTGCTTTGAACCCCTTTCCATACTCCGTTTCAGGCAACGAGCGATTGCATGACCGCTCGGAACTTCTCATGCGACCTTCATACTTTGCTCTTGACATATTATTAAGTTTCAATTTAAGAGTTACTTTCCGCCACCTCCCCCGATGTTATCTACCAGATAGACAACCTTGAAGAGGTCCGTTCTCCGGGAATACCCACCCTTTATTCTTTCGTAAGTACGATGGAGTTCCCGAAGAAAAGATGCCGACTTCATCATGATGGTCTGAAGTAGAGAAATGAAGACATCAACGTAATGGATCGACCTCATCGAGAAGTGCAACCCAAACCGAGAAGACTCGTTAGAATTTCGTAACCAAAACTTTCCCCCATACACAACTTCTTAAATCTCGGGACGAGATTTCTTGTAGTGGAGGAGAATTGTGATGCCCGGGTAATTAAGCTACAGTAACCCTCTGCTAAGGATGCCACGTCGCCTTAGTTACTGTTGATAATCTCACGGTGGTTCGAAAACCAGTTCAAATTTCAGATTCAAAATCAAGCAAACAATAAAAGTTTTCAAATTTTAAAACTAAAATGTTCGGGGTGAGCCAAATAATGCATAGGTAAGTATGGTGGAGAAACCACATTTTAAGAAAAGGTTTAGTACTCTAAAAATATTATAAACAATAGCAAAAACAATTACTTGAATGCCTTTTACAATTAATAAAATATTAAACTATTTTATTTTTGTCACCAAACTCTTTTGTGGCATTGGTGTATGTTGAAACACTAAAGTAGATGCTAATTATATATTTTTATACAAAATTAAAACAAATTGTAAATTAAAAGGAAATAAATAAAAACAAAAGATGAAACCCCCCTTCCCCCCGGGCTTCGGCCCAGTAGGCCACCAGACCAACTGGCAAGAGCCCATCCGGCCACCCCCGCACTCCCCATAACCCCCCGAAACCCTAGCCGTTTCCCCACATCGCCCCACTCGCTCCCCCCACTTCCCCCCTCGATTGGATCTGGATCGGGAGGATTCCCGATACCCTCGCCCCTGCACGTCGATGCCGGCGCCC
>NC_041386.1:685362819-685411160 GCF_002162155.2 Triticum dicoccoides
CCTCCCCCTGCTGCTCCGGCCGGCGCCCCATGGCCCCGTGCCCTGATGTGCCTCGTCTCCGCTCCTCTTCTCCTTCCACGACCGCGACACCGCGCCCGCCCACACGCCACTGGCTCCCCGGCGCCACCCCCTCGCCTCCGCCCGCCGTGGCCCGGCTGGCCGCGCCGGCCTGCCCCACCATCATTGCCCCGACGGCCTTGTCCCGCTTTGCGGGCGAGTGCCCGGACAGGTGCGCCCGGACCCGGCGCACTCGCCCGTAACCACTACCCAGCGCCCGCTAAGGCCTTGGGACATTGACATGTGGGGCCTAGCCCCAGAACGACTTTTAAAAGAAAAGGAATTAAAAAATATATATATAATAGATAAAATATTAATTAATTAATTAATTAACTTAATTAATCCTGATTAGATTAACCTAATCACTTAGGTTAGTTAATTAATCTGTTAGGTTAATTAACACTCAATGACAGCTCGGACCCACCTGTTAGTTTGACCCAGTCAACACCCTATTGACTACTGACGTCATGATGACGTCAGCATACACTATTCTGGATAATGTTAGAATTAAATAATTAAATAGAATTCTAAAAATGGTTAAATGTTTCAAAATTAATATAAAATAAACCGTAGCTCGGATGGAAAAACTTTGTACATGAAAGTTGCTCAGAACGACGAGACGAATCCGGATAGGCGGCCCGTTTGTCCTCCACACATCCCTAACATATCAAACACGCAACTTTTCCCCTCCGGATCACCTGTCCGAAAACGCGAAACACCGGGGATACTTTCCTGGATGTTTTCCCCTTCGCCGGTATCACCTCCTACCGCGTTAGGGCACACCTAGCACCGCTCATTGTTATGTCATACATTGCCATGCCTATGTTTGCATTATATTTATTGTTTCTCCCCCTCTTCTCTCCGGCAGACTACGAGACCGACGCCGCTGCTACCCAGTACGACTAGAGTTGACGACCTCTCCTTCTTGCCAGAGCAACCAGGCAAGCCCCCCCCCCTTGATCACCAGATATTGCCTATTCTCCTCTATACTGCTTGCATTAGAGTAGTCTAGCATGTTACTGCTTTCCGTTAATCCTATTCTCATGCATAGCCTGTCATTGTTGCTACATCTGTTGATACCTTACGAGCAATCCTAAATACTTAGTATAGGATGCTAGTTTATCATCTGTGGCCCTACATTCTTGTCAGTCTGCCTTGCTATACTATCGGGTCGTGATCACTCGGGAGGTGATCACAGGTATAAACTATACATACATATACTATATAGGTCGTGACTAAAGTCGGGTCAGCTCGTTGAGTACCCGCAAGTGATTCGGATATGGCGGCTCGAAGGACAGGTGGCTCCATCCCAGTAGAGGTGGGCCTAGGTTCTCGACGGCCCCCGACTGTTACTTTGTGGCGGAGCGATAGGGTAGGTTGAGACCACCTAGGCGAGAGGTGGGCCTGGCCCTGGTCGGCGTCTACGGTTGCTTCATAATAACACGCTTAACGAGATCTTGGTATTTTATCTGAGTCTGGCCACTGGCCTATACGCACTAACCAACTACGCGGGAAAGATATGGGCACTCGACGTCGTGGTATCAGTCGAAGCCTTCTTGACGTCAGCGACGGAGCGGCGCGCGCCGGATTGGACTGGAACGCCTACTCTTGTATTAGGGAGGCTAGGTCTGCTTCGGGCCGCCCTCGCAACGTGCAGGTGTGCAATGGGCGATGGGCCCAGACCCCTGCGCGCATAGGATTTAGACTGGCGTGCTGACCTCTATATTGTGCCTAGGTAGGGTTGCGATGTGTTGATCTTCCGAGGCCGGGCATGACCGAGGAAGGTGTGTCCGGCCAAATGGGATCGAGCGTGTTGGGTTGTGTGGTGCACCCCTGCAGGGAAGTATCTATTCGAATAGCCGTGTCCCTCGGTAAAAGGACAACCTGGAGTTGTACCTTGACCTTATGACAACTAGAACCGGATACTTAATAAAACACACCCAGAAAAGTTCCACAGATAACCCGGTGATCACTTTTCCACAGGGTGACGAGGGGAGGATCGCCGGGTAGGATTATGCTATGCGATGCTACTTGGATGACTTCAATCTACTCTCTTCTACATGCTGCAAGACGGAGGCTGGCAGAAGCGTAGACTTCGATAGGACTAGCTATCCCCCTCATATTCTTGCATTCTGCAGTTCAGTCCACTGATATTGCCTCCTTACACATATACCCATGCATATGTAGTGTAGATCTTTGCTTGCGAGTACTTTGGATGAGTACTCACGGTTGCTTTGCTCCCTCTTTTCCCCTGTTTTCCTTTTCTTCTCGGATGCCGCAACCAGACGTTTGAGCCCAGGAGCCAGACGCCACCGTCGACGACAACTACTACACTGGAGGTTTCTACTACTACGTGCAGGCCGCTGACGATGATCAGGAGTAGTTTAGGAGGATCCCAGGCAGGAGGCCTGTGCCTCTTTCGATCTGTATCCCAGTTTGTGCTAGTCTTCTTAAGGCAAACTTGTTTAACTTATGTCTGTACTCAGATATTGTTGCTTCCGCTGACTCGTCTATGATCGAGCACTTGTATTCGAGCCCTCGAGGCCCCTGGCTTGTATTATGATGCTTGTATGACCTTTTTTATTTGTAGAGTTGTGTTGTGATATCTTCCCGTTAGTCCCTGATCTTGATCGTACACGTTTGCATGTATAATTAGTGTACGATAGAATCGGGGGCGTCACATCCTTCTCCGGATATAACATGTCCGAGGAATCCAACTTCCTTCAACCAAAACTCACATTTGCTGAACTTGGCATATAACTGATGTTCCCTGAGTTTCTCAAGAAGCAAACGCAAATGCTCCTTATGCTCCTCTTCATTCTTCGAGTAGACCAGAATATCGTCAATGAACACCATGACAAACTTCTCCAAAAACTCCATAAATAGTTTGTTCATCATGTTCATGAAATATGCAGGTGCATTAGTCAGACCAAATGACATAACGGTATACTCATATAGCCCGTGCCTTGTGGTAAAAGCGGTCTTAGGTATATCCTACTCTCGAATCTTCAGCTGATGGTATCCTGATCTCAGATCGATCTTGGAAAGTAGTTTAGCTCCTTGCAACTGGTCAAACAAATCATTAATCATTGGCAGCGGGTACTTATTCTGGATCGTCACTTCATTGAACGCATAGTTATCAACAACCATCCTTAACGATCCATCCTTCTTCTCCACTAGAAGTACTGGACATCCCCAAGGTGATGAACTTGACCGAATAAAACCTTTATCCAGTAACTCCTTAATCTACTTCTTAATCTCCTCCAAATCCTGTGCGGGCATCCAATACGGTCTCTTAGATATTGGCCCTGTGCCTAGCAAAAGCTCAATCAAAAACTCAATGTCTCTATCCGGTGGCATGCCTGGGAACTCCTCCGAAAATACATCTGGGTAATGCTTCACCACTGGTACTTCCTCCTGTACAACTCCTGATAGGAAATTCACTTGAGTCCTCTTCGGCTCATGCCGAGATACATACTTAATCCTTCTTCCTTCTGGGGTAGTGAGCATAATTGACTTACTCGCACAATCAATGTTCCCTCCATACTTTGATCACCAATCCATGCCTAATATTACATCTAGCCCTTGTTACTCCAATATTATTAGGTCAGAGGGGAACACATAGTTACCAATCCTTAATGGTAACCGATCACACCATAGGCTAGCCATATATTCTACTCCTGGCGAGGTTACTAACATGGGCGACCTAAGGGCTTGGGTTGGCAGGTTATACTTATCCACAAATCCCCTTGATATATATGAATGTGATGCACCAGTATCAAAAAGAATGATTGCAGTAAATGACTTAACCAAAAACTTACCTATTACTGCATCCGGATGTGCTTCAACCTCCTCCACGCTAACGTGGTTCACCTGTCCCCTGTTGAAAGGGTTGGGCTTCTTCCCAGAGCTTCCATTGCCATTTCCGTTCTTTTCTTCAGAACACTCTCTGGCGTAATGCCCATTCTTCCCGCACTTGAAACAAGTAATGTGACTTAGATCCTTCTTGGCGGGCGTTGCTGGGTTGGAATGGTTCTGACTATTGTTTCCTACATTCCCATTCACATTCTTGGGACCACTATGGTTATGCGGAATACCTACATTAGAATTATGGCCTCCATGGTTATGGTGAATGTGTCCTCCCAAGTTTGGGGTATAATGGGGTTTCTGCTGAGCTCCCAAATTGTACTTCCCTTGTCCATACTTCCATTTGCGGCTGTCAATCTGCTGCTGCTTCCCTTCAATCATAAGATCTCTATCTACCAACTCCTGGTAGTTGTTGAAAGTTGCCACCATCAACTGCATGCTTAGCTCATCACTCAGTCCTTCTAGAAACTTCTCCTGCTTAGCAGCATCCGTAGCAACGTCATCCGAGGCATAACATGATAACTTACTAAAGTCATCCACATACTGGCCCACTGTGTGTCCTCCTTGGCGCAAGTTGCGAAACTCACGCTTCTTCATGGCCATAGCTCCTGCTGAAACATGGGCAGTGTGGAAAGCTTGCTGGAACTGATCCCATGTAACAGTGTCAATGGGGTAAGTGGCTGTGAAATTCTCCCGCCATGATGCTGCGGGTCCATCAAGCTGGTGTGCGGCAAAATGCACTCTCTCCGCATCTGTGCATCATGCAGTGGTCAGCTCCCTTCCTATTTTGCGGAGCCAGTCATCTGCAACAATCACCTCGGTGCTAATGGAAAACACCGGCAGATTTAGCCTTAGGAAACGGGCTAAGTAATCAACAGGTGGTGGTGGTGGTGGGTTGTTTTTTTGTTGTTGCCTTGGTTCTGATACTGAACTAGTAGCTGCATCAGGGTATTCTGCTACTGGATCAACTGGGTGAGCTCCGGTGGGAAAGCAAATCCATTGTCACGTCTCCGAGCTACCTGATAGGTTTAGAATAAATGAGAAAATAGAATAGAATGAAGTCTAGAGGGAAAACACTACCCATATGCACATGAGACAAACACAAACAACTCACTTCAATCAATTCAAACAAGGGCATACAATCGGTCTAACTATCATTACAAAAGTGCTCGGGCTATACTATATATATGAGGGAATACTACTATTGATATGGTGGTCGACTAGAAAGTTTGATCGGTGAAAGACTCCATGATATCTGCTCCAGCTTCATCAACATAGTCATCATCTCTATCGTCAGGGTCTGAGTCGGTGTCATCGATGATGATGTAGTCCTCCGAATGAATGGAATCATCATCATCTCCTCCTGGCGCGGGGTCTCCCGTGAACATTCCTAGTTTCCTTGTCAGGTCGTCATTCTTCTCCACTAGTATCATCATTTCCTCCTCATATCTATCAGTGTACAGTTGAGTTCCTCTTCTAGTTCTGAAATCTTGGTCATTGCCTTCTTCATATCTATCATGCCTGCGCACATCTGGTTCTCATGGTGGCGAATGTGTTGGTTTAACTCCTGGATGAAAGCTGCAATGGATCTATTCCTCCTGGTGATGATCATCTCCCATTGCTCATATCGGCACCCACAGATCAGGTAGATAGTATCCTTGAGATCCTTGTGATAATCTTCACCAATGTGTCCCATGGTGATGTGGGCTGCCATGCTCTTTCCTAGACTCTAGGTTGGTGCATCGAATGAAAACTCTATGGGCTCAGTGACTGGCATGAACGTCCTTCCTGGAACTTGAACTAGAATCATCCAACACTCCTCTTCTGGTAAAGTGGCGATGTAGGTCCCGGAGAAGCTTGGTATTCCTATGTTTCGGTACCTCGTGACTTCCTTCAAGTGCCGTCCAAAAGGTGTATCTTCATCCGGTTGTTTGAACTTGTTCCTTGCATCTACCATCCTATAGAGTAGAAAAGGGAGAGGAGTAAGAAATGAGTAGAGGAGAGTGTACTATGGTCTTAGCTTAGTGGTCATGTCCTACAGTCAGTGTGTGCTCTAATACCATCTTGTAGCGACCAGACCTCAAACAGTCCAGTCTCTATGCATCAGTGTCATCCCTGGATCGGTAATGCTGACACGCACAGTACTCGAGGATTTATAACAGAGTAGCAGTCACACACTTATTACAATGAATGTCTCAAAAGAGAACTTATTATAATAATATGGCTTAAGGCCATCTAAATACGATAACAGCGAAAGGATTGGAAGATAAAGTGAGTCCATCAACTCCAATGGCATAACTGAGTGAAAGACAACGACCAATGGCACCTTACTCGTCGTCTGAAAACTGTGCAACATAAAATGCTGCAGCCTGAAATGGGTCAGCACATGGAATATGCTGGCAATGTAACACATAGAGTAATGAACAGAATAAATGCTATCACTACATGCAATATGGCTGGTGGAAAGCTCTATGGTTACAGTTTTGCATAAAGCCAAGTTTTCCCTACAATAAAGGAATAGATTTATTTAACTATCATGGTGGTTTACTATCATGGTGGTTGTGAAACATTAAGAAGGTTCCTCCAACTCAATCCCAATTAAGCATCATCAATTTCCCGATCAAATTAACTTACTTTAGAGTGATGAGATCAACATGATAATCCAAGAACTAGATACTCAAGATGTCCATAAACGGGGACACGGCTAACCATGATTAGTTTGTACACTCTGCAAAGGTTTGCGCACTTTTCCCCACAAGACTCGATCTCCTCCATTGTATTTCTCGCACTGCATGGTGTTTGAGAAATGGATGACCGAGACACTGTCTTTCAGAAGCATTAACTCTTTACTCTGGGTAGACAGTACCAACCTACATCCCCTACATCTGCTAGTCTACCACTGAAAGAGGTCACACAACATACTCAACTATGCTAGAGCCCATAATAGCTTGTGGATGCACATGGAAGTTTCTAGCATGAATAATCTTATGATCCCTTTGAGCCTGGGTGGCGGACCTTAGGATGATCACACGGAACCCCGGGATATCCTAGGACAACACTGGATTCTCCAGGTGCCCTGACAAGCAATCCACCTAGATGTGTATTTAAGTAGCCACCTTAAGTTAACCATTAATTAACAATACTCACATCTGTCATGGATACACTCACCCAATCCACGTCTACGAGCCTGGCATAGCAATAAAAGCATAACGTAGAAGTAACTCCCAAAGGTTTGATAATAAACAGGGCAATAGGTTCTACCTCATCATCTACTTCCCAAAACCCACATGTTATACAGATCCTAACCATGCAATGTTTGAGGATGTAGACTAATGCATAAAAACTAGGTAGTAAAGAGGTATGATCAAAGTGTTACTTGCGTTGCTGACGATCCGCGAAACCTAGAGACTCGTAGTAGCACGCTTCGCACTCCGGGTACTCTATCGCAAACAAACAATAGCATACATAAGTACTAAACTAAATGCACGGGTAAAACTCAAATCAGAAGATCAAACCAGAAAGTTCAACTGAAGAACTCCGGTTTGCAAAAATAATCAAATCAAACGGAGAAACGAAACTCAAACTACGAAAGAAACAAGATCTGATTACTAATCTGGACTAAAGTCAAATTTTACAGTATCAAAATCTTGCTCAAGTCGGTTAAACAGAAAGAGGGCTTCGAGATGAAGATCTAGGCACTTGAATCACCTGATTCCGATAAACGAGCGAAAAGATAAACTAAAACGAAGATTAGGGCAGAAATCGCGATCGAAAAATAATTGCAGAAAACCCTGAAAAAAGAAAAACTGACGAATAGGCTAAGAACGAACATTCACTCTCTACGGCTAACGGGTGAACATCGTTCGTTAAAACGAACGTACGAATGAACGTCCGCTATTTAACTAAACCCGTAAAAAAACATAAAACCGATCTATAAAAAAACCTAGGGTTTTCAAAAAAACATTCGGTTTTCTCACGAAAACTGGGGTCGGCGACAGGACGGTGATGGCTCTGGAGTTCGGTGGTGGTGGCGACGGGCGGCGGGGTCGGCGGCGAGGCTGCGGGCGGCGGCGGCGGACTCCGGCGATAGCGGGACGGGGCGGCGGCGAAACGACGGGCGACGGCGAGACGGCACGGGCGGCAGCGCGTGTCGCGGCGGCGGCGGCGGCGGGACGGCAGAGGGGCTAGGGTTTTTGGGTGGGGGCTGGCGGCTCGGGCCTCCCGGCTTTTAAGACCGGACGAGCCAGAAGTCCGGGGCGGACACGACCCGGTAGGTCGGTTCGTTTTTTTAAATATTCCGATGCGCAGAAAAAACAAATAAAAGAAACACTAAACGGACTCCAAAAATCCTGAAATAAATATTCACCGTTCTCTAAAAATAAGGCGGACAAGGTGAACTTTTATTTGGGACTCATTTTGAAAAACGCATTTTTTCCTAATTCAAATAAAATGGCAATAAAACTCCGAATAAAATACTTATTTGATTTTAATATTTTCCCTCCAATATTTCTTTATTTGGGGGAAGTCATTTTATCCCCTCTCTTTCATTTTCTATTGGAAATATACGGAGAGAAAAATAATTAAAACCAAATGATCCTCTTTTCAAAATTTGAGAAAACTCAAATATGAAGATAAAGAAATCCCCAACTCTCTCTGCGGGTCCTTGAGTTGCTTAGAATTTCTAGGATCAACCAAAATGCATGAAAATATGATATGCAATGATGATCTAATATATAAGATTCCAAATTGAAAATTTGGGATGTTACAATGATCTAACACTTTTAAAAGAAATTTTTATTGCCTTATTGCACCAATGACAACTTACTTGAAGGATCTTGCTCAATCCTTAGGTAGGTATTGTGGACTCTCAAAAGAAGATTTGGGTTTAAGGGTTTTTGGATGCACAAGTAGTATCTCTACTTCGTGCGGAATTTTTGGCTAGCAAAGATAGGGGGGCAAGGACCACATGTTGAAGGATCTATGACAATATAACTTCTATGTGAATATGAACAAACATAAATCATTACGTTGTCTTCCTTGTCCAACGTCAACAATTTTGGCATATAATATTTTGATGGGGGCTCAAAATCAGAAAAGATTTCCAATATAGTATATTTGCATGTGAAAGTTCTCTTCTTTACTAATTATTCATGAATTGCTGTATGACCAATATTGTGATTGTCAAGCTTCAAAATCTTTCACTTCCTAAACCCAATGTGAAGCTACCACTAGGCATGATATGATTTCAACTAAATAAGATTCAATTTATTCAACAATTTACTCATAGGATATAAGTGAAGCACTAGAGCAATTCCATAGAGAAGAGCTTCGTTGACGGGATGTGAATGCCGCTTACCTAGCCTCTATTTAAGGACTCTATTTTATTTAAAAACTTTCAGGTCTAAGTATTTTATTAAAACAGCAAGCAAAATGAAAATAAGATGACATTCTAATAATATCACAACTCAAGTGAAGAAGCAAAAAACTTAGGCTCAACCGATACTAACCGATAATTGTTGAAGAAGAAAGGTGGGATGCCTACCGGGGCATCCCCAACCTTAGATGCCTGAGTCTTTGAATATTAACTTGGGATGCCTTGGGCATCCCCAATCTTGAGCTTTTGTGTCTTCTTAATTCTTCTCATATCACGGTTTTCCTAAATCTCAAAAGCTCCATCCACACAAAACTCAACAAGAACTCATGAGATAAGTTAGTATAAAACAATGCAATAACCTTATCATTCTCTACTGTAGAAAATCACTAAAATTATTATTCAACATTGCATAATAAATGCCTCTGGATATTTATAGTCCTATCCTCAAATAGAATCATCAATCAAACAAACATATGCAAACAATGCAACCATAACAGCAATCTACCAAAACAGTACAGTCTGTAAAGAATGCAAGATTCTGTTGGAGATATGCCCTAGAGGCAATCATGTATGACGATATTTCATATGTGTTTATGAATAAAGATAGTCCATGGACATTATCAATGATGTGTATCAGCAAGTATGTGACTTGTTTGTGGGACTATGCATTGTATGATGACTGTCCTAAAAGGTCCCTAATCGAAAGGGCAGTGTGGACGCGCAGCCGACTAGACTAGCATATGACACGGTCGATGGCTTGGTCTCACTAGCCATGGAGCATTCGATGCTAACTGGGTAATATGGACTTGGAAAGGTCTGGTCGGATTCGACGTAGTCGGATCCGAGTCGAGATAAGGTCCGAGTCGGACAGACCCAACTATGAGATGCGGCGATATGTCATCTGTGAGTCTCTAGTACAATATACATTCTATGTCCTAAGACCTGAGCTGGTGCATGTACTTGGGATGGTGACAGACCTGCTTTGGGCAGACCAAACGCTACTCCGTGAATGGGTAGTTACAAAGGTAGGTTTCGGGCTTGTCCAGACCCATGTTGCGAAACATGGTCGAGCAACATGGGATTTGCCCCTCCGATCAGGAGAGATATACTCTGGGCCCCTCGTGTGATCCAACCAAGTGAAGCATGGCAATGCGACAAGGATTATGAGATAATCCGGATAGTGGTCGGCATCACTGGAACGAGAAAGAGGTCGTGCAACCACAAGGGTGACAATCTCGCCTTAAGATCGACAACATATATCGTGTGGCAGGGGGAACAGAAGTGTGACATGTTGTACAGGTTCGCCTAACCAGCTTCATAGTCTGCTTGGTGTTCACCATGACTTGCTAGAGGCCGCTACCAACCGTGAAGTTTGGAGGTGATCCGAACTACGACCAAGCCGACTTCACCTAAGGGGTCGCACGCTTAAGGGAAGGAACCTATGAGGTCGGATCCGAGGACACTGCTCGGATGTGATCCGAGCTGTATTCGGATTGTGTCTGAGTAGACTTGTGGACTTTAGGGTCCGTGCAAGGCCCAAGTGTTGAGCCCGCGACGGACACCTATATAAAGTGGAGGTGTGGAACACTCATGCAGTTGATCGCTTCGGTGCTATCACTAGGTTTTGCATGTGTTGCGAATAGCCAACTCCACTTGCCGCCGGTTGTGTGATCGAACCTAGCAATCTGCCGCAGGACGTTCCTCCTGCACGCGCGGATGCCGTTAGAGGCGGTGCACTTGCGCCGCTCTGGCGAACCTGTTCGCGGGATCCGATCGGCTATGTGGGAGACCAGCAAGGAGGAGACGACTCCGGGAACATGAGGCGACCCCGGGAACGCGCTGCCTCAACTCTACTTCCGCTGCACGGGACTGCGCGTCTAGTGGTAACAATCTGTGATCTATCTCCCATAGCATGTTCTTGGTTGTTCTACGCGCATGAATTTTTAATTTGCAGTCGAGGCACCCTACCGTAGAACCCAACGGTGGTATCAGGGCCTCTGCTATAGGGTTTGGATTCAGATCGTATGCATATTAGATGTGCGGAGGCGGTAGATGAGACCTGTTGCCATTGATGAGGTCGGCTGTGTGCAGGGTTGATGAGATCAACTACACATGGGGATCAATGAGGCTATGTTTTCTGATGATCAGAGTCAATGAGGTAGTGACACAACCTACCCCTACCGGTCGGTATCCACCATCGAGGTTAACAGTGAAACATACATCCAAATTGGACTTGCAATGATCGACAAGATCGGTCAAATCGGCCATTGGGGTTAGCGGGACCGCCGTGTGCGTAGCGCCTTGTATTTTTTACGTGATCACTCAAACCGGTAGAATGTGATTCTATGCATAACTTTGTTTTGCAGGTTTGATGTGAATAGTATGGCTCATGTGTATGTGATGCATGTGTGTAAATTATACATGGCCTGTGTGTCATGTTTGTCAGCCGGCAGGAGCCAAAGTGCTATCATTATAATGTATAACGACCTGCGTGTCGACTTGTGACTCTATGTAAAATTTATTACTAGTTGTAGTAGTTGGATAATAGAGATCAGGTTGGTGGCTTTGTGCCCCGGCGTGACAAACAAGATGGAGTTCCTAGATGGTCATCAGAGTCAGAGCCGACCTGGAAGAACGTCCATGAAGGAGCCATACTATTTCACAATATGTGTTTATTTGTGATTGTTATGCTTCTTGTTTTCTATGCACGTTAGAATGGTAGAAAGATCCCTCAATAATATCAAGCAATTTTCCATTCCCGATGTTGCACCTTCGCATGTCAAGTACGTCTAGTAGTGGGCTCATAAACTTGGGGTGCTACTAGGTGTCCTTGAACTAAAGGGTTCATGTAGGACACGGACATGCACTGCATCAGGTTAACTTGACAAGGCTATCAAAACGGTTTTGGGCCTTGTGGCAAAGAAGGTTGGGAGCCGGGGTATGAGATACCTTCCCGATCGATAGGAGCCATATAGAGATACAATTAGCAAGGAGTTCCTTACCGGATAGGTATGTTGGCTAGCAGTGATGCTAAAGCTCACTAGTCGCATGCGTTAGTCGGATCCTGAATCACTGAGAGTTTGCAGAGGGATGCCGACTTCAGTGGGAGTATTTCTGTTTAGGATAGAATTACTCTACATAAACACATTGCTTAGTGATTGCATATTTTCTGTTATAGATCAATGGCACCACTTGCTCAACCCAACTTTGCATTGAAATCAATTCTGGAAAAGGATAAACTGAATGAAACAAACTTTACCACCTGGTATAGAAATCTGAGAATTGTTCTCAAGCACGATAAAAAGGAACATGTTCTAGAGGATCCACTTCCAGAGGAACCTGCCGATAATGCTAATGCCACAACTAAGAATGCCTACCAGAAACTCATTGATGAATCAACGGAGATCAGCTCTCTGATGTTGGCTTCTATGGAGCCCGATTTGCAATAGCATTTCGAAAATGTTGAGGCTTACGATATGGTCGAGAGTCTCAAGAGCATGTTTCAGACACAGGCTAGGACCGAAAGGTTCAACGTCTGGCGATCCTTGATGGATTGCAAGCTGAAGGAAGGTCATCCACTGAGCCCACATATGATCAAGATGATCAGATATGTGCAAGCTTTGGATCAGTTGGGCTTCCCGCTCTTGGATGAGCTTGCTACAGATGCAGTTATGGGTTCTCTTCTGCCCAGCTATGGGACGTTCATCTCAAACTATCATATGCATGGCATGGATAAGAAGCTCACTAAATTTCATGGGATGCTCAAAGTGGTAGAGCAGGATATTAAGAAAGGAACGCATCAAGTGTTGATGGTACAGAAATTAGCTAAGTTTCAGAAGAGTTGGTCCAAGAAAAAGGCTAAGGCAAAGGGCACGGAGATGGTAACCTCCGCCGCTGCGCTGAAGTCTGGATCGGACTTGAAGACCATTTGCTATCATTGCAAGGAAACTGGTCACTGGAAGAGGAACTGTAGCAAGTGGCTTGCAGAGCATGGCAAGAAGGCCAGAAATGCTTCTTCAGGCAAAGGTTCACTTGTTGCACATGTTATAGACATTTACCTTGCTGACATACCTAGTAGCTCTTGGTTATTTGATACCGGATCGGTTGTTCATATTTGCAACTCGATGGAGGGGCTGGTAAGAACTAGGCGTGTGGCAAGATTGACATCAGGATCGACAACAAATCAAGAGTTGTTGCGTTGGAGGTCAGCACGATGCAGCTCCAGCTTCCTTCCGTATTTATTATGGAATTCAATAATTGTAATTACATTCCAGCACTTACTCAAAACATTATTTCTGCCTCATGTTTGATGAGTCAAGGTTATGAATTCAATTTAAAGGACAATGGTTGTTCGATATTTTTGAATGGTATGTTCCACGGCTATGCACCCATTGTTGATGGACTATTCATTTTGAATCTGGAAACAGAACATGTCTATAATATGAATGTCAAGAGGCATAAGCCTAATGAGATAAATTCAACATACTTCTGGCTTTGCCGGCTTGGACACATTAGTCTGAAATGCATCAAGAAGCTCCATGATGATGGGCTCCTGACTTCGTCCGACCTCGGGTCATTCGAGACATGTGAATCATGATTGCTCGGCAAGATGACTAAATCTCCTTTCGCAAAGAGTTGCGAGAGGGCGTCCAAGCTGTTGGAGCTTATACACAGTGATGTGTGTGGTCCAATGAGTACAGCCACTAGAGGTGGCTATCAGTACTTTGTGACTTTTACCGATGACTTGAGTAGATATGGATATATCTATTTGATGAGGCATAAGTCGGAAAACTTTGAAAAGTTCAAAGAGTTTCAAAACGAGGTTGAGAATCATCTCGGCAAGACTATAAAGCTTCTACGATCTGATCGTGGAGGTGAGTACATGAGCCAGGAGTTTGATGAACATCTGAAAAGATGAGATATAGTACCTCAGCTCACACCTCCGGGTACGCCACAAACAAACGGCATGTCAGAACGGAGGAATAGGACCTTGTTGGACATGATCCGGTCTATGATGAGCAAATCGCATTTTCCCTTGTCATTCTGGGGATACACTCTAGAAACTGCAGCTTTCACACTCAACAGGGTACCATCAAAATCCGTAGACAAGACACCACATGAGATGTGGACCGGGAATAGTCATAGTTTGTGTTTTCTAAAGATTTGGGGTTGTGAAGCATTCGTCAAGCGACTTATGTCATACAAGCTTACACCCAAGTCGAATAAATGCATATTCATGGGATATCTGAGGTAAGCCTTGGGATATAGCTTCTACAACTGGGAAGAGGAAAAAGGTGCTCAGAACGGAGTTTTCCTTGAGAAAGATTTTCTCAGTCAGGAGGCCAGCGGGAGGACGGTCCGACTCAAAGAAATTCGAGGACCACTCGGGGACGGCTCGGCTGGTCATGAGATCATACCGGGTCAGTTAGGGAACCCGTAGTGGAAGCGGCACCAGAACCATGGAGGTCGGAAAGATTGCGCAGAGTGCGTGATATATTGTTGCTAGAAAGCGACGAGCCCGCCATGTATGCGGAAGCGATGGTGAGCCCAGATTCCGAGGCATGGCTGGATGCCATGAGATCCGAGTTAAAGTCCATGGATGAGAATCAAGTCTGGGACTTGGTTGATCCGCCGCCTGGTGTAACGCCATTGGTTGCAAATGGGTCTTTAAGAAGAAAACCGATGTGGATGGAAATGTTCAGATCCACAAAGCTTGGCTTGTCGCTAAGGGTTATGGATAAGTTCAAGGAATTGACTACGACGAGACTTACTCGCCGGTAGTGATGCTAAAGTCGGTGAGGATCGTGCTAACTATAGTAGCATATTTTGATTACGTGGCAGATGGATGTCAAGACGGCTTTCCTTCACGGAAATTTAACCGAGGACGTGTATACGATACACCCCAAGGGTTTTGATGATCTAACTAGCGCTAATAAAGTATGCAAGCTCAATAGATCCATTTATGGGTTGAGGCAACCATCTCGGAGCTGGAATATTCGTTTTGATGAGGTCGTCACTGGTCTCGGTTTCATCAAAAGCAAAGAGGACGCTTGTTTATAAAAGAAGTTAAGTGGGAGCTCGATACTGTTTTTTGATCTTGTATGTCGATGACATATTGTTGATCGGGAATGATGTTTCGATGCTGAAATCGGTCAGGGAGTCATTGAATGGCAAGTTTTCAATGAAGGACCTTGGTGAGGCAGTGTATATTTTAGGCATTAAGATCTATAGAGATAGCTCGAGGAGGCTGCTCGGATTAAGCCAGAGCACGTACATAGATAAAGTGTTGAAGCAGTTCAACATGAGTGAGGCGAAGAGAGGGTTCTTGCCACACTCACATGGTATAAGGCTAAGTGAGACTCAGAGTCCTTCGACATCTGATGAGCGAAGCAAGATAAGTAGGATTTCGTATGCATCGGCAATCAGATCCATCATGTATGCCATGATATGTACAAGGCCTGATGTTGCTTTTGCAATAAGCCTAACAAGCAGATACCAGGCCAACCCAGGTGAGAGTCACTGGCCAGCGGTAAACACTATTTTGAAGTACCTAGAAAGGACTAAAGAGATGTTCCTAGTTTATGGAGGTGAGGAAGGGCTTGTCGTAAGGGGTTACGCCGATGCTAGTTTCCAAACCGACAGAGATGATTGTCGATCACAGTACGGATTCATGTACATCATGAACGGAGGAGCAGTGAGCTAGATGAGTTCCAAGCAAGATACGGTGGCTGATTCTACCATAGAAGTCGAATACATTGCGGCTTGTGAAGCTGCAAAGGAAGGTGTTTGGATCCGGCATTTTCTGCATGATCTTTGTATTTTCCCAGCCTTGGTAAAACCGTTGGACCTTTATTGTGATAATTCTGATGCCATTGCACAAGCCAAGGAGCCGAGGAATCACCACAAGGTTAGACACATCGATCGGAAATATCACCTGATATGAAAGATCGTAAAGAATGGTGATGTACAGTTATGCAAAATTCACACGGATGCAAATGTTGCAGATCCATTGACTAAGGCACTTCCACAACCCAAGCATGAGGGACACGTTAGAGCTATGGGCATTCGATGTCTATTTGATTGACTCTAGTGCAAGTGGGAGACTGTTGGAGATATGCCCTAGAGGCAAACATGTATGATGATATTTCCTATGTGTTTATGAATAAAGGTAGTCCTTGGACATTATCAATGATGTGTATCAGCAAGTATGTGACTTGTTTGTGGGACTATGCATTGTATGATGACTGTCCTAAAAGGTCCCTAGTCGAAAGGCTTGTGTGGACGCGCAGCCGACTAGACTAGCATTTGACACGGTCGATGGCTTGGTCTCACTAGCCATGGAGCATTCGATGCTAACCGGATAATCTGGACTTCGAAAGGTCTGGTCGGATTCGACGTAGTCGGATCCGAGTCGAGATAAGGTCTGAGTCGGACAGACCCAACTATGAGACGCAGCGATATGTCATATGTGAGTCTCTAGTACAACATATGTTCTATGTCCTAAGACCTGAGCTGGCGCATGTTCTCAGGATGGTGACAGACCTGCTTTGGGCCGATCAATGCTACTCCGTGACTGGGTAGTTACAAAGGTACGTTTCGGGCTTGTCTAGACCCATGTTGCGAGACATGGTCGAGCAAGATGGGATTTTCCCCTCCGATCAGGAGAGATATACTCTGGGCCCCTCGTGTGATCCGACCAATAGAAGCATGGCCATGCGACAAGGATTATGAGATAATCGTGATAGTGGTCGGCATCACTGGAACGAGAAAGAGGTCGGGCTATCACTAGGGTGACAATCTCGCCTTGAGCCCGACAACATATATCGTGTGGCAAAGGGAATATAAGTGTGACATGTTGTATAGGTTCTCCTAACCAGCTTCATAGTCTGCTTGGTCTTCGGCATGCCTTGCTAGAGGCTGCTACCAACCGTGCAGTTCGGAGGTGATCCGAACTGCGACCAAGCCGACTTGAACCTAAGGGGTCGCGCACTTAAGGGAAGAAACCTATGAGGTTGGATCCGAGGACACGGGTCGGATATGATCCGAGCTATATTTGGTTGTGGCCGAGTAGACTTGTGAGCTTTAGGGTCCGTGCGAGGCCCAAGTGTTGAGCCCGCGACGGACGCCTATATAAAGTGGAGGTGTGGCACACTCATGCGGTTGATCGGTCTGGTGCTATCACTAGGGTTTGCATGTGTTGCGAATAGCCACCTCCACTTGTTGCCGGTTGTGTGATCGGACCTAGCAGTCTGCAGCACGACGTTCCTCCTGCACGCGTGGATACCGTTAGAGGTGGTGCACTTGCGCCGCTCCGGCGAACCTGTTCGCGGGATCCGATTGGCTACGTGGGAGACCGGCAAGGAGGATACGACTCCGGGAACGCGAGGCGACTCCGGGAACGCGCTGCCTCAACTCTACTTCCGCTGCACGGCACTGCGCGTCTAGTGATAACAATCTGTGATCAATCTCCCGTAGCATGTTCTTGGTTGTTCTGCGCATAGGAATTTTTAATTTCCAGTCGACGCACCCTACCGTAGAACCTAATAGATTCATCATACTTCCCTAATTCTAAAAATTATGAGGAAAATATCACACTGTTGGAAATTTATCATAGCTTATTTTGCAAAAAGTTTCAACAATTTATCATACTAGTCGACAACCCGTGCATTCGCACGGCCTAGTTTATACAAAATATAAGTATATTTTGGTTAAATTATATATCATTGTGGACTACATATAACCATTATCTAATATATTTAAGTACCAGTGTAATTGGTTACAAACTCCTCAGAATTTCCAGAATATCAATTTTGCATTCACTTCTAATTTGTTACAGTAAGTTTCTAATTGAAAACAAAAAAATATTGATCTTCCATGGTAATGGTCATTTCCTTTAGCTAGTTGAGACTTCCTTAATTTACATCCCATTTTGACTTGGATGTTGTGGTGCATAGGCAAAGGACCCAGGTCCATTGTCTCGAATAATTTGAGTCTCCTCCTGCGCCTAGATATATCTAACTAACACCATAAGCCAATATATATCTTATGACACAAATATAAAACTGAATTATTGTTTCAGCATGCAATTTGACTTACCGTCAAAAACTTATGTACTACCTCCGTCCTGGTTTATAGGTCCCCTTTATAGTTTGTGCCAATTTTGACTAAAGATTTAACTAACAAAATGTTAATGCATGTTAAAAACAATTGTCTCATTGGATTCGTATTTGAACATAGTTTCCAAAAATATAATATTTGGCGACATGCGTGAACATTTTGTTAGTTTAATCTATGGTCAAAATTTGGCACAAAATACAATAGGGACCAATAAACCCGGACAGAGGTAGTATGATAAGTACGACCAAGTTTCCTAAAATTCAACCAACCTATATTTCCATATGATGATATGTTCAGGTTGTTGTTTGCAAGCCATTAATTAATGATAAAGGAGATTTTGTTGGAGATAAAGTGGGAGAAAATAACCTGTGCATGGACCTTCCACATGCAGAAACATATTTTGAATGGCAAAAAGGAAATCTGTTGGCATGGATATAAATGGAGACATGATAAGAAAAATGATGTACTATTTTCTATACAAGAATTGCATGTTCACATGGTCTCTAAAATCGGTTCTTTTGGGTCTTCCTTTTCTGATCCGGTAGGTATATTTCCTTTCCCCGGATTTTCTTAAAAGAAGATAGGAGACTTATTTTTGCACCAAAGATACATTTTATTTAATTTTATGTTAAATGCCATATTGGGATATAATTAAATTCTACAAAATACGGCGTGTTTACAAAATTCCGAATGTAATTTAGTCTCCAAAATTAAATCTTAAAGTAACTTTAGTGCATACATCTAAAAGTGTATTATCCATGGCTTGTTGTACGATATAGCAGAGCTAATAAGTGATGTCCAGCAATTAGATTCTAGGCATCATGTACAATTCACACGGAAACTTCTGTGTGCCCCTTGAGGCATTTATTTTAACCACTGAGCTGAAGATTTAAGGAGGTGATCTAGATACATTTATCAGTGTAAGCATCCATAGCACCACTCCCCATCCAATGACACATCTGTATATGTAACTTGAGATTCAAATCTGAACCATAAATGTGGCAAAAAAATGAGATTGTTTTTAAAGGTGTAGAGATAGTCAAATTTACCTGATATGGAGAGAAATCTGGGAAGCAGCTGTCACTTGAGTGTGGAGTCTGGGAGGAAACGAAGGACATAGTCTTGTAGAGAGGAAGTTGCAGGGGAAGAGAACCTATTAAAGGCGAAAAGATGTGCGAACTTGCAGGGACACAATCACAGATTGACTTGTTACCTGACGAATAATGCATACTGGAAAGAGAGTATGAATTTTTTTTATATCCAAAAGACAATGTCGGATTGGAAGTGCAGGAAAGATAATAATTGATCTAAGAAGAGTGCTAGATAACATGATATATGCTTCACCTGCTATTGAAGACCACCAGATTGATATGTGCTTCAGCAACATATGCGGCTTCCAGCTATCCTACTTAAAACACATGACAACCCTTCAGCAACATTTGCAGGAACCGGACATAAAAATGCTTTAAATTCGTGCCTGGATAATTCAACCTGCAAGGGAAATCATGAATCAATCAAATGCAGATCACACCTACTGAATTCTAACGCGTGATTTTGCCTAAAAAGAAGAAGAATTCTCACGGATGACGCCATCATCAAAACATGTCGCTGTAGGCTACTGTGTTGTAAACGCCATGAAAACAAAATAAGTTCTTTGGAACTCAAATTAACAGCAAAAACCACAGTCAGGTCTATCTAAGCCAAAGAAGTACATGGCAATTCAAACTTCCACGAAAAACCACAGCCAGATCTATCTAAACCACCTGATCCCACCAGTAAAGTACCTCTGGTTCCTTTCAGTTTAAGGTACAGTCTATCTTGATGTTGTATCACAGGAAAAGGAGGGCCACATGACCGGTAGTGCTGCAGTGGAGTAAGAGTTTACACTGAACCCTACCTGGCGCGCTGGATGAGAGAAGAAACGGTGACTGCTGAAGCGGATTACATGCACCTGTGGAGAGGAAACCGATGCCTCAATCTAAGTCGAGGAGCAGAAAGCCCAGCGTGTTGGCTTGTGGCGGGAGCAAGGCAAGACGAAGGATTGTGGCAGAGGACGGATGAAGGCGAGAGGACGGCGGCATCGACTTCCTTCAGCGGGAGCCGGCCGGTGGGAGGGGGTGCGCATGAGATTTTTCACGTGCGATAGAGGTGCAGGAGATGTACGCCAATCTAGGGGCCCAACATCTTCAAATATAGGTGGGATGGAGCAGTCGTGGTGATGAAGGATCTAATTTTTGTGAAATATATATTGATATGGACTCTATAACAACATGATTTGTGTGCGTGTAGGTTTGGGTCAGCATTGGTCCTTGTTACGTGTAGCTTTTATCAATTGAGGAAAAAAAGATTTTCTGAAATTGTTTTTTTTTGTCTCAATGGAGATGGGTTTTTTTTTTATGAAATGCTAACACGGAAGTTTGGATCCTATCAGTTCGGAGTTCTATTTTTGTAACCGAGATAGAATTCTTTGGATTGATTATTATTAGGGAGTCTGTAATTAGTATAGGTATAGATAGATTTTGACTTTTCTAGGGAATTTTTCCAACATCAATAAACTTCCTATTTTGAAACAACAACATGTATACTTGCAAACTAATCATGGCAAAGGCTATCATTGCCACTTTTATTGGAATAAAAGATACAAAACATTATTATAAATAACCGCAAGCAAATCCTAGCAAAATAAATTGACGCTCCGAGCAAAACACATATCATGTGACGAATGAAAACATAGCTCCAAGTGAGGTTACCGATAATGTTGGAGACGAAAGAGGGGATGCCTTCCGAGGCACCCCCAAGCTTAGTTTTGTTGGATCTTCCTTGAATATTATCTTGGGGTGCCTTGGGAATCCCCAAGATTAGGATCTTGTCACTCATTATTCTCCTCATATCGACATCTCATCCAATACTTGAAAACTTTCAATCACACAAAACTTAACGGAACTTTGTGAGATACGTTAGTATGATAAAGAGCAAACGAATTAACTTTCGGTACTGTCAAAGACAAGATTCATAATTGTTTACACACAATGCCTACTGTATCATATCATTTCCATAATTTATATTGAGCAATATAAGACATAAAAACTAGAAAACAAGCAAATTATGCATTGAAAACAGAATCTGTCAAAAACAGAACAGTCTGTAGTAATCTATACTCAAACCATAATTCTTCTACTCCAACAATTATGAAGAAAATATGAGCACTTGAGGAATTTTTATATTAATCTTCTGCAAAAAGAATCAACTCAAAACCACTCTTCTGTTAAAAATGAGAGTTATTTTTGTGAGCGCAAAAGTTTCTGTTTTTCAGCAAGATCAAATCAACTATCATCCAACATGATCCCAAAGGCTTTACTTGGCACTTTATTGAAACAAAAACAATAAAACAAGATTACTACAGTAGCATATTCATGTGAACACACAAAAACAGTGGATAAAAGTGTTGGGTTTCTCCCAACAAGCGCTTTTCTTTAATGCATTTTCAATGATGATCTCAGTGATGCTCGCATAAAAGATAAAATTTGAAACATAAAGAGAGCATCATGAAGCATATGAATAGCACATTTAAGCCTAACCCACTTCCTATGCATAGGGATTTTGTGAGAAAATAATTCATGGGAACAGGAATCAACTAGTATAGGAAGGCAAAACATGCATAACTTCAAAACTTTCAACAATATAACTTGAAATTATTGAGATGTGTAAAAGCATAAGTTCCTCTCTCATAATTTTTCAGTAACATCATGAATGAATTCAACAATATAACTGTCACATAAATCATTCTTTTCATGATACATAAGCATAGAATTTTTTTTACTCTCCACGTAAGCAAATTTATTCTCATGAATAGTAGTGGGAGCAAACTCAACGAAGTAACTATCATGTGATTGAAAATTAAAATCATGATGAAAAGTTTCATGGTTATCATTATTAAATATAGCATACATGTCATCACCATAATCATCAAAGATAGGAGGCATGCTTTCATCATAATAAACTTGCTCATCGAAACTTGGGGGACTAAAAATATCATCTTCATCAAACATAACATCCCCAAGCTTGTATCCTTGCATATCATTAACATCATGGATATTGAAAGAATTCATACTAACAACATTGCCATCATGCTCATCATTCATGCCAATCATTTTATTAAATTCTTCTTCTATCAAATGAGCACAATTTTCCGACCCATCATTTTCAAGAAAGACATTATAAAGATGATCAATAATATGATGCAACGTCAATTCCATTTTTTATGTAGTTTTCTTTTGTAAACCAAACTAGTGATAAAACAAGAAAATAAAAGATTCGGTTGCAAGATCTAATGATATACCTTCAAGCACTCACCTCCCCGGCAACGACGCCAGAAAAGAGCTTGATGTTTACTATGCAACTTTATTCTTGTAGACACGTGTTGGGCCTCCAAGCGCGGAGTTTTGTAGGACAGTAGCAATTTCCCTCAAGTGGATGACCTAAGGTTTATCAATCCTTAAGAGGTGTAGGATGAATATGGTCTCTCTCAAACGACCCTGCAACCAAATACAAGAAATCTCTTGTGTCCCCAACACACCCATTACAATGGCAAATTGTATAGGTGCACTAGTTCAGCGAAGAGATGGTGATAAAAGTGTAATATGGATGGTAGAAATATATTTTTGTAATCTGAATAAATAAATAAAGCAAGGTGGCAAATAGTAAACAGGCACAAAAACGGTGTTGCAATGCTTGAAAATGAGTCCTTGGGTCCGTACTTTCGCTAGTGCAACCTCTCAACAATGCTAACATGTTTGGATCATATGATTATCCCTCAAAGTGCAATAAAGAATCACTCCCGAGTTCCTATTAGCGGAGAACAAAAGATAGGAATTGTTTGTAAGTCACGAAACCACCTCAAAGTTATTCTTTCCTTTCGATCTATTCAAGAGTTCGTACGAAAATAACACAAAGCTATTTTTCCGTTCGATCTATCCTAGAGTTCATACTAGAATAACACAAAAGCAAATTCATATTCATAATATTCAATCCACACAAAGAACGATAAAGAGACCCCAAAGTTTCCATCGGAGAAGAATGTGCATCAACCCATATGCACGGATTACCCCAATATCATCGCGGGAATCCGCGAGTTGAATGCCATAACACATATGAAGTGAATCAATAAGATACCTCATTGTCACCTCAAGTATTCATATTGCAAGACATATATTATGTGTCCTCATCTCTGAATATTCAATCCCACAAAACAAAACTTTGAAGGGTAAAGATTCAATTCATCATAACAAGAGTATAGAGGGGAGAAACATCATATGATCCGACTATATTAACAAAGCCCGTGATATAGATCACGAGAGAGAGAGAGAGAGAGAGAGAGAGAGAGAGAGAGATCAAACACATAGCTACTGGTACAAACCCTCAGCCCCGAGGGTGGACTACTCCCTCCTCATCATGGTGGCCACCGGGATGATGAAGATGGCCACTGGTGATGATCCCCCCCCCCTCCGACAGAGTGCCAAAACTGGGTCTAGATTGGATCTCGTGGATACAGAGGCCTTGCGGTGGCGGAACTTTCGATCTAGGGCTACCCCCAAGGTTTTTGGAATATTTGGGAATTTGTAGGGCGAAGAAGGGGTGCGAGAAGCCACAGAGGTGGGCACAACCGACCTGGGCGTGCCAGGGGGCCTAGGCGCGCCCTGGTGGGTTGTGCCCCCTAGGGGAAGCCCCCAGGTGCTGCTCTGGCCCATCCTGAGTGTTCTGGTCCATAAAAACTCTTCTAGGAGTTTTGCGGTGTTTGGACTCCGTTTGATATTGATTTCCTGCGATGTAAAAAAACAAGCAAAAAACAACAACTGGCACTGGGCACTGGGTCAATAGGTTAGTCCCAAAAAATGATATAAAGTTGCTATAAAATGATTGTAAAACATCCAAGAATGATAATATATTAGCATGAATACTTCATAAATTATAGATACATTGGATACGTAACACCCCACTGCAAAACCTATCGGCGGCTACTCACATCGTTGATTCCATACAGCCCTCCGGCTCCACTACTGGAGAGGGGATCCGTCAGATCCAAGCACTCCTGAAGAAGACACTATCGCAAAATGCAGGGGTGTCCTAATCCTGGGATCACATACACAGCGCCTCGGTTCGGGCAGAGACCGATCGATCGGCTCGCAGCCCACTTCGGCTCCTGGAAGCACTAAACATCATCCTCCTTGAGAGATCTCTATGAAGATCAAAGACGAGACCGGGTGGCGTCACCCCGGTGACACGACAACCATGATCGTGCTCTGATGCTGCCGCTGCGCGATGGTGCGTAGGGGTGCCAGCCTTACGACGATCGATAGACATGCGGCAGCGATGGGAGGTGAGTCCCTCTCGTCACTCGAAGAGCGCCCGAGACCCGTCGTTCAACTCGAGATCCGTTCTCTCTCAGAACCTGGTCGATAGGGGTCGAGCTCTGAGAGAGGGCCTGGACGCCAGCGCGCCTAGTGGTTTCGTACCCTCCAGCCCCGAGTGCTTCAGTCGGTACATTCGGACCATGGAGATTCCCAACAACTTCAAATTGGCCAAAGGGATCAGCAAGTTCACCCGCGTGTCCAAGCCGGAGATCTGTCTCGAGGATTACCGGATTGTTGTTCAGATCGGCAGCGGCAATGACGGTGTGGCTATGGAACACTTGTCGATGATGCTCGAAGTCTCAGCATGGGCTTTCTTACTCAGCTCCCACGAGGCATTATATTGTGCTGGGACGACCTGGCTTGTGTGTTCATCACAATCTTTGAGGGTACTTACAAGAGGCCAGGTAGATTGGCCGAGTTATAGCACTGCGTGCAGAGGCAGAACGCGACCCTCATAGAGTACATCCCTGCACGTGCAGGAGGAACATCGTGCAGCAGGCTGCTAGGTTCGATCACATAGTCGGCGGCAAGTGGAGGTGGCTGAGGGAGTCCTGGACTATGGGGTCCTTAGGAAGCCGGCCTATGTGACATGGTCTGGATTGATGGGTCGTGAAGATACAAGATAGAAGGTCTTTTCCCCATGTCCGGATGGGACTCTCCTTTGCATGGATGGCAAGCTTGGCGATCAGATCATGTACCTTCCTTTCTCTGTAACCGACTCTATACAACCCTAGATCCCTCCAGTGTCTATATAAACCGGAGGGTTTAGTCCTTAGGGGCGATCACAAGCACACAGGCCAGACATCTAGGGTTTAGGCATCACGATCTCATGGTAGATCAACTCTTGTAACCCCTATACTCAACAAAGTCAATCAAGCAGGAAGTAGGGTATTACCTCCATTAAGAGGGGCCGAACCTGGGTAAACATCGTGTCCCCTGCCTCCTTGTTACCTTCGATCCTTAGATGCACAGTTCGGAACCCCCTACCCGAGATCTGCCAGTTTTGACACCAACATTGGTGCTTTCATTGAGAGTTCCACTGTGCCGTCGCTAGAAGGCTCGATGGCTCCATTAATCATCCACAACAATACCGCCTTGAGGGAGACTTTTCTCCCCGTCCAAGTTTTTGTATTCGGCGGCTTCGCACTGCGTGCCAACTCGATTGGCCATCTGGAGCAGAATGACAGCTAGACCCCTGGTCATCAGATCAGGTTTGGAAATCTAAAATATACCGCTGACATCCGAGGAGACTTGATCTTCCAAGCATTTGCGGCCCCAATCACCGCTCTGGCTGAAGATCCCGAGCGCACCACCAGGTCCGAAAACGGGAGTTTAAAGCCCTCGGACTCTCTACGGCTATAGAGCCTTGCACTGGAGAATCGGAGGGGATTGCATCACCGGTAGGTCGGGAGTCACACCAGGCCCCCTCTATCCTCATCAAGCCGGACTCACTTCCGAGCACCAACTCCAAACTCTCGAGGTCTGTGTCATACGAGCTCGGCAAGGGAACTCTAGTACCACCCCGCTCCACGGATCCTCGCTTCCCTGTCCAAACCTCACCCTTAAACGAGGCCCTGGACTTAATACGGTCTCTCGCCATTATAGAAGGATCATTGACGAACTACCCCCGGCCCACACTAGGGGCTCAGAGCGGGGAATTTTACGTCCCACCCACCACCCACTTCATAGCCACTATCGAGGACTTAACTGACATGCTCGATTACGCTTCTGAAGACATCAACAGTATGGACGACGATGCCGGAGAAGAACAAAGCCAGAACCCGCCATTTACCGCATGTTGGACGGCTACTTCCACGTACGACGTGTACATGGTGGACACACCCAAAGAGGACGATGGTGATGGTGGTAAAACCCAGTCGAGGACAAGCCCCCCGTGGCACCACCAAAGCGTTGATGTTAGCGGCACCACTCGGAATCGCGTCGCGAAAAGGATAGTAATACTGGTGCCGAAGACAAGAATACTCCAGACAACACAGAAGAACAAGAATCCCCTATCGAACCAACATCCGAGCATGATGATTGGGAGGATGGGCAAGTCAACCCCGACGACCCTATCTGGAACGAGGGCTCGGAGGATAGTAATTACTTACCGACCTCCGAAGAGGTTGAGAGCCTCGGCGAAGAATTCATCGTGCTAGAGGAACCCCTCGAACAAGAGCGCTTTAAGCGTCGGCTAATAGCCACTGCAAGAAGGTTGAAAAAGAAGCAGAAACAGTTTGAAGCTGATCAGGATCTGCTCAATGACAGATGGACTGATGTCCTGGCAGCCAACGAATACGGCCTCGAATGCCCAACTAAGAGTTATCCGAAGCGCAAGATGCTACCACAATTCGACGACGAGGCCCTAGAGCCTATACCGCCCATGTGTAATGTTGCTGACGGACCTGACCGACCACCATGTGGCCGGGACAGAACGACAACTCAAGCCGAACACCAGCCTGCACCACCCCACCATAAAGGAAGAGAGACAACAGCTGCAGGATACACTTATGACCTACGACAGGATCTGGCTAATAGATCCGGTCAGACCAGATCAACCTATGGATCAAGGGGACATGCCCCAACGTGAGAAGACAGCCATCGAGCCTGGCGCGACAATAACAACTTCACCCAGGCTGAAAATCGCATACAGACTCCATCCGAACTGCATCATGACGTGGCCCGATATAGAGGCGTCGCACACTCCCTATGCTTCACTGATGAGGTAATGGAGCACCAGTTCCCAGAGGGGTTTAAACCCGTGAACATAGAATCATATGATGGCACAACTCATCCCGTAGTATGGATTGAAGATTTTCTACTCCACATTCACATGGCTCTCGGTGACCATCTACATGCCATCAAATACCTCCCCCTCAAATTAAGGGACCAGTTCGGCACTAGTTAAACGGATTCCTAGAAAACTCTATTGGAAGCTGGGAAGGCCTGGAGGATGTCTTTAGAGACAACTTCCAGGGCACTTATATCCGGCCTCCAGACGCCGATGACCTCAGTCACATAGTCCAGCAGCCCGGAGAGTTAGCCAGAAAATTCTTGACCCGGTTCCTAATAAGAAAGAACCAAATTGTTGATTGTCTGGACGACGAGGCGCTAGCAGCCTTTAAACACAGCATCCACAACGAATGGCTTGCCCCACACCTTAGCCAGCCGAAATCCATGGCAGCCCTCACATCACTCATGACCCGCTTTTGCGTAGGCGAAGATAGTTGGCTTGCCCGTAGTGGCAACAGTACCAGCGATCCTGGCACTTCCGAAGCAAGGAACAAAAACGGCAGGCCCCAACACAACAAAAACAAGCGTCGGAGGAACACTGACAATGCCAAAGACATAGCAGTCAATGCCGGATTCAGTGGCTCAAAGCCCGGTCAGCGGAAGAGGCCATTCAAAAGAAACAAAGATGGTTCATCTAGCCTAGACCGAATACTCGATCGACCTTGCTAGATTCACTGCACCCCTAACAAGCCTGCCAACCATACCAACATAAGTTGTTGGATCTTTAAATAGGCTGGTAAGTTAAACACCGCGCACATGGGGAAAGAGATGCCCAGCGAGGATGACGACGAGGAGCCTCGCCCGCCGAACACAGGGGGACAGAAGAAATTTTCCCCCCGAGGTCAAGATGGTGAACATGATATACGCTACTCACATCCCCAAAAGGGAGCGCAAGCGCGCGTTAAGGGACGTTATGTGATAGAGCCAGTCGCCCCAAAATTCAACCCATGGTCAGCATGCCCGATCACTTTTGATTGCAAGGACCATCCGATTAGTATCTGTCATGGAGGTTCAGCCGCGTTGGTCCTCGACCCAATTATTGATGGATTTCACCTCACGAGAGTCCCCATGGATGGCGGCAGCAGTCTTAACCTGCTCTATCAGGACACAGTCTGGAAAATAGGTATTGACTCATCAAGAATCAAACCCACGAAAACTACCTTTAAAGGAGTAATACCTGGTGTAGAGGCCTGTTGCACGGGCTCAATCACATTGGAGGTCGTCTTTGGTTCGCCGGACAACTTCCGAAGTGAAGACTTGATCTTCGACATCGTCCCTTTCCGCAATGTCTATCATGCACTGCTCGGACAAACTGCATTTGCCCGCTTCAATGAGATCCCGCACTATGCTTATCTAAAACTCAAAATGCCAGGACCACACGGTGTTATAACAGTCCATCGAAACATGGATCGCTCCCTCCATACTGAGGAACACACCGCGGCCCTCGCAACGGAAGTGCAGGTCGGCCTTATCAAGCCAAACTCCACATCGGTTGTCAAGACACTGGACCCTGTCAAACAAATTCGGACTACCCTGCAGAATGATAGTCCAGCTCGTCAGGAGCTGGATTAGCAATTCGGCCTCTGTCTCAGCCCCAACCGAACTGCAGCGTATGTACCACGTGCACATAACTACGCACTAAAGATACCATGGGCGACGATGGAGGCATAACAGGGATAAAGTCCACAATACGGCTCGACTGTACCTGGACCCCCATATCTCCACGTTTCTTAACTTCGTTTTTTCCTTTTAGGTTCCCTACAACCTACATCACATTTTCATGGTACGAAGGGCCCTTTTTCCGGCCCTGAGGGAGTCCTGGATTAGGGGGTGTCTGGATGGCCGGACTATGACCTTTGGCCGGACTCCCAGACTATGAAGATACAAGATTGAAGACTTCGTCCCGTGTCCAGATAGGACTTTCCTTGGCGTGGAAGGCAAGCTTGGCGATACGATATGTAGATCTCCTCCCATTGTAACCGACTCTGTGTAACCCTAGCCCTCTCCGGTGTCTATATAAACCGGAGAGTTTTAGTCCGTAGGACGAACAACAATCATACCATAGGCTAGCTTCTAGGGTTTAGCCTCTCTGATCTCGTGGTAGATCTACTCTTGTACTACCCATATCATCAATATTAATCAAGCAGGAGTAGGGTTTTACCTCCATCGAGAGCGCCCGAACCTGGGTAAAAACATCGTGTCCCTTGTCTCCTGTTACCATCCGCCTAGACACACAGTTCGGGACCCCTACCCGAGATCCGCCGGTTTTGACACCGACATTGGTGCTTTCATTGAGAGTTCCTCTGTGTCATCTCCTTTAGGCCCGATGGCTTCTTCGATCATCAACCATGACGCGGTCCAGGGTGAGACTTTTCTCCCCGGACAGATCTTCGTATTCGGCGGCTTTGCACCGCGGGCCAATTCACTTGGCCATCTGGAGCAGATCGAAAGCTACGACCCTGGCCATTAGGTCAGATTTGGAAGTTTAAACTACACGGCTGACATCCGCGGAGACTTGATCTTCGATGGATTCGAGCCACAGCCGAGCGCGCCGCACTGTCACGATGGGCATGATCTAGCTCTGCCGCCGGACAGTGCCCAGAGCGCCGCTCAGGTGTCTGCTCCGACCCTTAGCTCGTAGCCGACTGCACCGGTCGAGGACGGGTGGCTAGACGCCGCCTCGGGGGCTGCAATCTCTACGGCGATCGAGCCGAACACCAATCTTGTCCTTCGCGGATCTCGTGACTCCCAGGTGCCGGACTCCTTTCCGGACTCCGAATATTCCGCACCCCTCCCGATCAAACCCAATTGGGCTCCGATCATGGAGTTCACTGCCGCGGACATCTTTCAACACTCGCCCTTTGGCGACATCCTGGATTCACTAAAGTCTCTCTCTTTATCAGGAGAGCCATGGTCGGACTATGGTCAGCAAGGTTGGGATGCGGACGACGAAGAAATTCGAAACCCACCCACCACCCACTTCGTAACCACTATCGACGATGTAACTGACATGCTTGACTTCGACTCCGAAGACATCGATGGTATGGACGCCGATGAAGAAGACGAACAAGAACCAGCGCCTATAGGGCACTGGACAACCACCTCATCCCATGATGTATACATGGTGGACACACCTAAAAGAAACAACGACGAGGATCAAAAGGATGCAACGAGGGATCGTTCCCTCGAAAAGCAATCAAAGCGGCGGCGGAAGCGCCGCGCCAACCCCACCTCGATAGAGACCCAGCCATAGAGCAGGACGAACTGGCGGACGACGAACATGCCATCGAGCAACCGTCCGAACAGGGCAACTTGGATAGACAAACCGAACAACCCGTCCCCGGCGAAGATAATAGTCCGGATGACCTCACGCCGGACAAGTTGCTGGAGAAGAAGAACCTCCACCAAAGGCTCGTCGCCACTGCGCATAGCCTGAAAAAAGCAGAAGCGGAAGCTCAAAACAGTGAAAGATGCACTCAGAATCAGATGGGGCAAAGTACTCAACAACGCACACAAGTACGGCGACAGTCACCACACAAAGAGCTATCCGAAGCGAAAATTACTACCGGAATTTGGTGAGGAGGACTTAGAGCCCCCACGGTCAAAAAACAAGGAAGCCACCAGGTCGGATAGACGACCCCATGACCGACATCAAGCGGCAAAGGGCGCCGCATTCAATCCGGCACGCGATCTGCACAAGGATTCGTATCAAAAAGACGGCCCAACTAGATCTATCTATGGGCCAAGAAAGCAAGCTCTAGTAAGCAATGCAACGCAACAAATATTTGAACATCGCTGCACACCCAAATACAGGGGCGTCGCACATCCCCTATGTTTCACCGATGAGGTGTTGGACCATGAATTTCCAGCAGGATTCAAGCCCGTAAGCATAGAGGCATACGACGGAACAACAAACCCTGGAGTCTGGATTGAGGATTATATCCTCCACATACACATGGCTAGAGGAGATGACCTCCACGCCATAAAATACTTACCCCTCAAGCTCAAAGGGCTAGCCTGGCAATGGCTTAAAAGCCTACCCGAAAACACCATAGGAAGTTGGGAGGAGCTCGAGGATGCTTTTCAGGGAAATTTTCAAGGGACCTATGTCCGACCTCCAGATGCAGATGATCTAAGCCATATAACTCAACAACCCGGAGAGTCAGCCCAGAAACTCTGGAACAGATTTCTTACTAAAAAGAATCAGATTGTCGACTGTCCGGACAAAGAAGCCCTAGCAGCTTTCAAGCATAGCATTCGAGACGAATGGCTCGCCAGACACCTCGGCCAAGAAAAGCCAAGAACAATGGCCGCAATCACAAGCCTCATGACCCGCTTTTGCGCAAGAGAGGATAGCTGGTTGGCAAGAAGCAGCACCAGCGACCCAAGTACATTCGAAGTCAGAGATGGAAACGGGAAACCGCACCGTAACAAGGAACGGCGCCAGATCAAGGATAACAGCCCGAAGAGCACAGCAGTCAACGCCGGATTCAAAAGCTCTCGGCAGAATCAGAAAAAGCCGCCCCCCAAAGATAATAGGGACGAGCTATCTAACCTCAACAAAATCATGGACAAAATATGCCAAATCCACAATACTCCCAGGAGGCCTGCAAACCACACCCACAGAGATTGTTGGGTCTTCAAGCAATCCGGCAAACTCAACGCCGAACACAAGGGGCTCAACATACCAAGCGAGGATGATGACAAACCCCACAAGCAGAGCACCGGAGAACAAAAGAAGTTCCCGCAAGAAGTCAAAACAGTAAATTCACTTCATGTGACAAAAGGGAAAAACAGAGTGGCGCCTATGGAGATACGCGCCATATGGCCTGTCCCAGAGGAGTCCCGCCACTGGTTGTTACAACCAATCACCTTCGATCATCAGGATTACTCTAGAGGTATCCAGAACGCAGGCTGGACTGCCTTGGTCTTAGATCCGATAATTGACGGACTCCACTTTACACAAGTCCTAATGGACGGCGGCATTGACCTAAAGCTGCTATGGCAACACTTCCTTTCAAGGGGTCACACCAGGCCCAGATACTCATTGTATGGGTTCCCTCTCATTAGAAGTTATGTTCGGCTCCCTCGACAACTTCTGAAGCGAAAAGATAACCTTCCACATCGCCCCATTCATAAGTAGCTATCAAGCACTACTGGGACACGAAGATTTCGCCCGCTTTAACGCAATACCGCATTATGCATCCCTTACACTCAAAATGCCCGGTCCACGAGGCATCATCTCATTAAAGGGAAATATCAAATGTTCCTCGAGCGCGGACGATGGTGCGGCTGCGTTGACAGCCGCACACTAATCCAGCTTTACTAGTTAGAGCACCTAAACAGGTCGTTCATGACCCCGGACATGGCTCGACGAGTCCGGCATAAACATACAAAGGCTTAATAGCCACATACCCCCGTACAAGGGGCTCCGCGCGTTTACACTACGAGACAATAAAGCTCAATTCTACCCATTTTTGTATTATAATTTGTTTATTTTAACATAGATTTCTCGCACGATTGTTTTCCACTAAGTTACTCTCTTTTGCAGACGAACACCATGCTACACCCGTCCAGGATACGGCACAACGGAGACATAGGCGCAGACGTGCAGTAGGGACCCGTTTCAAGGATTCTTTTCAGATTAAGACCCTGCGTAAACCTTTTTTGCTGTCTCTTGTTGCTAACATCCCTCGGTTTTTTGCTATAACCGAGGAGGAGGCTGGCGTCTTGGCATGTGGCCACGCTAGAATTTTGCACGTACCTGGACACCAGGGGCTTCTTAGCAACGGCTTTTGTTCGGCCCGTTTTCATAAAGACCGAATACCTTAGGGAGTGTTCGGCGTCGCGAGTTTGGCCTTATATGCATCAGCTCCTAATCATGTCTTTGGTCAAATGTTGGGTTTGCCCGGCTCCTGTGTTTTGCTGCCTTACGTTCCGCTCTATCGGCTAAGGCGGCACCAGGAGAACTACTGCGATTGTGCCCTAGTTCGGCCAGGCAAGCACCTCAGTAGAGAAAGCCGAAAACTGACTGTCATGATATAGCGAGAGACTGGTCAACCACTCGATGACTTGCCGAAATCTTTAGGATTCCTCCGCATTAACGAAGGGCCGTTTCCCGGTCAGGCACACACGCGCCCCGACTTCGGGCGAGCGCGGTGCCCCCAGGGGCTATTCAGTAGCCCCACTGTCAAACTCCTATGGCTAAGTGAAAGTGATAAAGCATTATAGTCCGGTTGCCTAGTTCGTTGCGCTATCACCTCCTTTATATGACCAAGACGTTGGATCAAGTGTGAAAATGCGCCTTCTGCGAACACCCCCGCATTATATGCATGGGGGCTGAAGCCAACGACTGCCATCTTTCAGGTTATATACACATATACATTAACGGCCGCACAGGAGGTATTCTAATTCTTGAAAGCACAAGTATAAAAAGCTTTTATATTCCATCAAAACATTGTTTTACAATAGCACATGTTATTAGAACACAACATCCTTCGAGTATTGCGTCTCTATTAAACGGGTGCCCTGCAAAACTTCCTCAAAGTAGTGCTGGGCAGGTACTCGGCTTTCGTCCGAATCTTGGGATGCAACAACACTGGCCTTCATCTCCGCCCAGTATGTCTTGACACGGGCAAGAGCCATCTGTGCACCCTCTATGCACACTGACCTCTTCATTGCATCAATATGCGGCACCGTACCAAGGAACTGCTGCACCAAGCTAAAATAACTCTTCGGCTCTGGCCCTTTCGGCCACAGATGACTCACGACATGCTTCATGGCGAGTCCGGATAACCTGTTCAGCTCCGCCCATGCAGCCAAATGATCGGATATGGAAAGTGGCCGCTCTCGATTGTGGAACTGCGACCAAAAAAGTTCTTCCAATTCAAGGTCATCTAGACCCCGGAAGTGTTCGGTCGGGTCCGCAGCACTAGCCGCCAAATCCAGATAAGTGTTCGCCGCACTCCACTTCCGGTCTAACGGAGCATACTTAGGATCCCCGAACTTCATCCGCAGCATATAGGGCTTTCCAGCCGTGATATCTCCGGCCTGAGGTAGCTCCTCCTTCATAGCTCTCATTGTAGAGCGAGTGTCCTTGGCCTCGGCAGTGACCTTTTCTAGGTCCTTCTGTGCCACCCTATCTTCTTTTTCAAGAAGCTTACAACGGTCGGCAGCATCCTTCAATTTTACAGCCATCTCGGCCATTTCTTTCTTGCTTTGGCAGTGAGCATCCTGTTCGGCTTTTAGCTCTTCAGCCGCCTTCACGGCAGCCGCTTCACTTTTCCTCGCTTCCTCCTTGGCTCGGGCAAGTTCCGCCCGAAGGTTTTCCACGCTAGCGGCACCATCTGCATTTAGCACACATGTTATAAGGTACGAGCATCAAGCTCCTCTTACCAGATGTCTTCGGAGACATTACATACCTTGTGCCTCGTCCAGCCGCTCATTTACAAGCGCGATGTCGGCATCTGCCACGTCAAGTTGCCGCTTTAGCTCGGCAAATTCATCAGTCCGGCTAGCTACCGAACACCTCGCCACCTACATAGGAAAGGCGACATATTATACCTGGGATTGTGATCCTCTATGCGCCGTCATTTTTGACAACACATAGAGTCTCAGGGGCTACTATCTATACAGGGCGCATTTTATATATGCGGCTCTGTCAAAAGGTACATCTTTTCGCGTACCTCAAAACCTGTCAGTAAACTCCTGGCGGCCTCGTACAATCCGCTTTTTGCGGATGAAATCCTTCTAATCACCATGTTCATCAACACATGGTGTTCTTCTGAGATAGACGCTCGCCCGAGCAGATCCTTCAGCTCCTCCGACCGTGCACCAGACGGTGTCGGACTCGTCCGAAGACCTTTTTCCAAGGCCGGATTCGGATAAACCCTCCGAGACGACACCTCGGGGTCGCCCGCCTCGCAAGACGGTGCAGCTGGGGGAGGCGTTACGCTCTCCATCATCTCCGGACGAAGATTCCCTAAAGATGAGCTCTGCTGCGAAGGGATGTCTCTCATTTTAAAACCCCTCTCTTTACTTACGGCTCGGTAGAGAGTTGATCGGCTCGGTGGAGAGTTGATCCCCTTGGGGGCGTAATGCAGCCGGGGCACCCTCCGGCGCTGGACCCTCTGACGAAGATTTCTTCCCCCGCTTTGAGGCCATCGCCTCCGGGTCTTCACAGGCGGTCCTCTTCTTTCCCTAGATAGAGGAATTCTCGATTCCTCCTTTCCTGACAGCCTCCTTCGCGGAGGCGGTAGCTTCTTTGTTCCCCTCTTCGCCTTCTTCCAAAGGTGCAATCTCTAGCATCCTGGTCAACACGGGATCCGGCGTGGTCTCAGGGAGGGGGGCCGGACACCTGATAAGCTTTGCTTTCGCTATCCACTCCTGTTTAAAGGATAGCTCTTTTGAGGGCAGTTTTATGATAAATGTACGGATAGCGTGTCCGGGTACAGGGCTACTTACTTGAGTGTCCGGGCGATTGCAGCTCAGACCTGCGTCCTCGGACAAGTCCGGACACATTCTGGTGATCCGAAGAACAATTTGTACATCTCCACGGGTGTCGTGCCCATAAAATGTTGGAGGGCTCGCGGTCCTTCCGGATTAAATTCCCACAGGCGGAGGGGGCGACATTTGTAGGGCAGTATGCGGCGAATCAGCATAACCTGCGCCACTACGGCCAAATTGGTATCTCTTTCTAGGAGATCTCGAATGCGGCCCTACAGCAAGGGCACGTCCTTGGACGGCCCCCAGTTAAGCCCTTTATTGACCCATGACGCTAGCCGTGGTGGGGGACCCGAGCGAAAAGCAGGTGGCGCCACCCACGTGGTGCCCCTGGGAGCTGTGATGTAAAACCACTCTCGTTGCCATTAGCCGAACTCCTCTTGAAAAGATCCCTCGGGCCATGGAGCATCGGCAATCTTGCTTATAATAGCACCTCCGCACTCAGCGTGCTGCCCCTCGATCATCTTTGGTTCTACCTTGAAGGTTTTAAGCCACAGTCTGAAGTGAGGAGTAATATGGAGGAAGGCCTCACACACGACAATGAACGATGAGATTTGGAGGATGGACTCCGGAGCTAAGTCGTGAAATTCCAGCCCGTAATAAAACATGAGCCCCCTCACGAAGGGATCAATCAGGAAGCCTAGCCCCTAAAGGAAGTGAGATGTGAACACCACACTCTTACCGTGCTGGGGAGTGGGAATAGCCTGCCCTTGAGCAGGCAGCCTATGCGAGATTTCGCCGGTCAGATACCTGGCATCTCTCATCTTTCGCACGTCTTCTTCCGTAACAGAGGAAGGCATCCACCGGCCTTGGAGGTCGGAGCCGGACATCATCGAAGGTCCGAAGCGCCTGAATCTGGAGCTTTGGGTGTTGGAACTCGAGGCGAGAGGCGGATTTGATTGGATTGAAATAAAGGAGTCGAGCCTTGGTCTCTTTATAAAGAGGTTGAATACCAAGAGCCCTCCCCGTGACCGTTTGGGACTCACTTTCCATTAAGAAGTCATACCAATGGCACGGTTGGGTTACCCACGCCCGTATTGATGAGAATCCCGGAATAAGGGGACACGATCTCTGCTTTGACAAGACGTGCCAAGGAAACCGCCTCGCTAAACACGCTGAGGTGGGACACTAAAACGATTCGAATAAAGGCTTGGCTGTGGCATGATGTCACACTATGGAATACGTCAGCAGATTAGATTTGTGCGAATATTATTATCTCTACGGTGGTATGTGGAAACTATTTTGCAGAGCCGGACACTATCCTTGTGTTCAACATCTTCTATGAAGTATTCGGAGGAGGAACCCGCCTTGCAATGCCGAAGACAATTTGCGTGCCGGACTCGTCGTCATTGAAGCCTGGTTCAGGGACTACTGAGGGAGTCCTGGATTAGGGGGTGTCCGGATGGCCGGACTATGACCTTTGGCCGGACTCCCGAACTATGAAGATACAAGATTGAAGACTTCATCCCGTGTCCGGATAGGACTTTCCTTGGCGTGGAAGGCAAGCTTGGCGATACGATATGGAGATCTCCTCCCATTGTAACCGACTCTGTGTAACCCTAGCCCTCTCCGGTGTCTATATAAACCGGAGATTTTTAGTCCGTAGGACAAACAACAATCATACCATAGGCTAGCTTCTAGGGTTTAGCCTCTCTAGTCTCGTGGTAGATCTACTGTTGTACTACCCATATCATCAATATTAATCAAGCAGGAGTAGGGTTTTACCTCCATCGAGAGGGCCCGAACCTGGGTAAAAACATTGTGTCCCTTGTCTCCTGTTATCATCCGCCTAGACGCGCAGTTCGGGACCCCCAACCCGAGATCCGCCGGTTTTGACACCGACATGCCCCTTTGAAAACTTATTCATTAACCCTCTGAAAGGATCACACACCAAGGCGAAAGGCAATGCAGATGTACGGTGGAGTACCTAAAGGATCTTTCAAGATCACCTCCTACCCTTTTTTAGTACTTGTACACAGCTTTCCCTTTTGCTCGGCATGTAAAATAGCCTCGATGCTTATAGCATTATATGTACAAATACGTTTTGACGTATTAATCAGACTATAATGGAAACCGTTTTTCGCCCAAACTATTCGGTATCGGCTTATTTCCTATTCTGTATTCTTTCTCATTTTTCTTGTGATTGTCATGTACACGTCGGCACGACCTAAATCGCCAGGGGCTCCATTCAGCCACGTACATTCTTAAATTTACCATAAGTCTGAACACTTTCACAGTGCAATTCGGTGTACCGAATCTAGCATTATGCATCGGCTCCGAATCATGTCTTGGGTCAATAGTTGGGTTGCCCGGCTCCTGTGGTTACTACCTTACGTTCCGATTGTTCAGCTAAGGATGTAAAGGGAGAACTACTGCGATTGTGTTTCTGGTTAGACGGATAAACACCTCAGTAGAGAAAGCCGAAAACTGACTGTCATCATGCGGCGAGAGCTGGTCGGCTATTCGGTGACTCAGTATAAATCTCTTGCAATTTATTCCGTGTCACACAAAGGATTGGTTTTTACCTGGTCAGTTTTCTAGAGCACCCGAGTTCAAATCACCGAACAATACCAGGGGATGTGCCTACAATCTTATTGTCAAACTCCTATGGCTAAGTGAGAGTGATAAAGCCGCATAAGTATGATTGCCTGGTTCGCCGCACTAGCACCTCCTTCAAGGACCAAGTCGTTGGGTTAAGTGTGTTTTTGTGCTATTCCGAACACCCCTATAGTATCTACATGAGGGGATGAAGCCGACGACTGGCCAACTCTCAAATTCAATAAACGGCCGCAACGGAGGAAAAATAATTTCAGATGAAACAAGACTAAAATTATACAAACGCCTTGTTTTCATTATACAAAGTTTGGGCAACACAGATACATTCATTCAAAAATGATGTCCTTCGAACACAGGCCCTCTATAACGCGGGATCCTTCAAGGACGTCGTTGAAATATTTCTCCGGCATACGATGCTCCTTCCCTACGGGCAGTCCCTCGGTTGCAAGACAGGTGGCATTCATCCCAACTGCACCTTGACACAGGCGAAGGCCATCCAGGCACCTTCAATACAGACTGGCCGCTTTATAGCATCAAGCCATGGGCAGGCATCAACTAGCTGCTTCACAAGCACAAAGTAGCTACTAGGTATTGGTTCGGCTGGCCAAAGACGGACTATGACATCCTTCATGGCCAGTTCGGCCACCCTATGTTGCTCGGTCAGCTGTTTCAGCTGATCACTGAGGGGCAAGGGCTGCTCTAGCACAAGGTACTATGGCCAGAATAGTTTCTGTGTTGATCTCCCCTCTTCAGCTCGGAAGAAATCCGTAGCATCTGCAACTCTTCGGGGCAGATCCGCAAATGCTCCGGGTGAACTCCAAATGCGTGTCGGAAAGGTGTACTTTCTCCTTACGAATTTGCTCTGCATATTAAAGGCCTTACCCGCCATGATCTACTTGGCTTCTCAGATTTCCTGACAAGCACCTTGGGCTTCAACCCGGGCCTCCTTCAGACTTTGGAGCGCCGTAGAAAGTTCAGAGTCTCGATCTAACACCTTGCGCTCCAAGGACTCACATTTTCTTACAACATCAGTGAGCTCTTGTTTGACTTCATCCAACCTCGCCTCATGATTTTGACGGACGGCTCATTCCTTGTCCGCCTCTTTTTGGCCTCAGCCAGCGCGCTCTTGAGGGCCTCGACCTCCAAAGTGTCAACTATGAGCATAATCATAAAGCTCAGTCAGATAACAAATTGGATCTCATATCATTTAAAACATGCTTCAGTATTGCATACCTTGCTTTTGTTCCAACTTCTGCCTCAGTTCGTACACTTTGGCGGCATGCGAGGTTGCCGCTTGCATCCTAGCCTGTTCATCAAAATAAACATATATGTTAGCTCCTGTCAACCATTATTCGACCCTTCGTTCAGCCTTTCTTCACAAACACCGAATAGAGTCTCAGGGGCTACTATCTATATACAGGTTCTCCTTTTTCTAATAGTCAAAAATATATTACGTCACATACCTCAAAGCATGTTAGAAGGCTGGTGTAGGCTTGGTTTAATCCGCTCTTAGTGGACTGAACTCTTTCAACCACCGTACCCATAAGGGTATGGTGTTCCTCTACAATGGAAGCACTCTAAAGCGCTTCCACCAGAGTGTCCGAAGCCTCCGGATTGATACAGGACACTAGCGGAGACGGTGCACCTCCTTCCCTCGAAGAAGGTTGTTGGTCTGAATCCAGAGCCGTATGGGTCTCTTGAATAATATTCGGTTGGGGGCCGAATTGGGCATGGCCCCCGTCGCTGGTCTCCATGGGGGTGGATTTCCCCCTCTCTTCGGCAACAGAGGTATTACCCTCCGCCGCCACCTTCACGGCCTGCTGCACCTCCCCGTGACCTGGAGAGGTTTTTCGGGACAACACTTCGGTGTTATCCGTAGCAGTGAGTGGAGAAATATGTAGAGGCGACTCGCTCTCCATCGCATTCGTCCCTAGCGAATTCCCAGATGGCGATGATCGTTGGGGGAGATCACGAGCCGGGATGCAATGTGCAATTCAGTATGTTAAAATAATAAGGCATAAATTCGGATATGTGTACGGTGTTTTCGGATACTTACGATCAAGCTAAGAGCTTCGGTCTGGGGTGCCACTCGGGGGTGGCATCGGCATCCGCTTCGGAATCGTCTGAAAGGGAGGGTTTTCCCTTCTTGGTCGCCTCCGCCTCTAGATCCACGGAAGCTGCCCTTTTCTTCTCCCCTCCTTAGGGGGAGAGTTACTCTCTTCCTCCTCTACATCTTCGTCATGGGAGGAGGAGGTCTAGGAGTCTTCGGACACAGCATCTGAAGCACCCTTACGACGGAGGCCACCTCTGGCCTCCTTGCCCTTCTTCTTGGTCTTCTTCTCCGGCCCCTGATACGGCACTGGAACCAGCATCTTCGTCAGCAAGGGGGTGCCCTGGTCCGCGGGCAGCGGAGCCAGACATTTGATCTACTCTGCCTTCTTTGTCCAGCCCTGTGGAAGTAAGAAAGTTCAATATACTCCTTGTATTTGCAAATAAAAGTTATCATAAAACTTATGGGAGTGGTCGGACGTGCGTAGTCAAGGCCTTGGTCTTCGGTTGTCTCTGGCCACAACTTTTGAGCCTGGAAGAGCAGCTTCCATATGTCTTCATGTGTCGTGCCAAAGAACCGCTGCAGGGTCCGAGGATCGGCCGGGTCGAATTCCCACATATGTTGAGTACGGCGTTAAAAGGGAGAATCCGGTGAAAAAGCATCACCTAGATCACGCTGGCGAGGCTGGTGTTCTTGTTTATCATGCCCTTGACGCGGCTCTCCAGCATCTTCACCTCGTCAGGCGACTCCCAATCTACGACCTTATTGAGCCAGGATGTAAGCCGCATCGGGGGCCCAGATTTGAACTCAGGAGCGGCGGCCCCTGTGGCGTCTCGGGGTTCTGTGATATAGAACCACCCCTGCTGCCATCCCTTGATGGATTCCACAAAGGTCCCCTTTGGCCAGGTGACATTGGGGAGTTTGCTCACCATGGCGACGCCGCACTCCGCCTGTTGGCCTTCGACCACCTTCGGCTTTATTCTTTCCACATTGAAGACCTTAAGCCATAGGCCGAAGTGGGGAGGGACGCGGAGGAATACCTCGCACACAACAATAAACGCCGAAAGGTTGAGGAATGAATTTGGGGCTAGATCATGAAAGTCTAACCCATAGTAAAACATGAGACCACGGACGAAAGGATGAAGGGGGAAACCCTAGTTCGAGAAGGAAATGGGGGATGAACACTACCCTCTCATTAGGCTTCGGAGTGGGAATGATATGCTTTTTGGCAGGGAGTCGGTGGATTATATCCGTGGCCAGGTACCAAGCTTCCCGGAGCTCCTTGATGTTCTCCTCTGTAATAGAGGAAACCATCCACTTGCCCTGCGCTCCAGATCCGGACATGGCTGGAGGGTTTGGTGGCAATGGAAAAGATTAGGACTTGGGCACAGGAGCTCTAATGGTAAATGGGCTGAGGAGGAACAAGGCGTGGGGTAAAAAGACAGATCCCTATCTTCTTATAGAGGCAGTGGATATCAAGCACCCCCTCACAAGCCTTAAATCTCGCCTATTCCCAAGGGGACGTGTGAACGGCACGGTTGGATTACCCAAACCCTTATTGATGAGAATCCCGTGATAAGGGGGCACGATCTCTGTTTTGACAAGACGTACCTGTAGCCGTGCCTCGAAACACGAAGAGAAGGCTGCGAAACGGTTCAGCATAATAACAAGGCCAGGACATGGCGCCTCACCGGAAAAATTGCCTATGGACGTGACTTACTTTGTTTCGAACATTTTTGCCCTTACAGCTTAAGGTTGTAATTATTTGACAGAGCTGGATACAGCTATTTTGTGTGGAGGACTGCATTGGAGTATTCGAAGAAGGAACCTGCCTTGCAATGCCGAAGACAATCTGTGCGCCGAATACATTGCCATTGAAGCCCGGTTCAGGGGCTACTGAGGGAATCCTGGACTGTGTGGTCCTCGGGAAGCCGGCCTATGTGACATGGGCCGGATTGATGGGCCGTGAAGATACGAGATAGAAGGTCTTCTCCCCATGTCTGGATGGGACTCTTCTTTGCGTGGATGGCAAGCTTGGCGATCAGATCATGTACCTTCCTTTCTCTCTAACCGACTCTGTACAACCCTAGATCCCTCTGGTGTCTATATAAACCGGAGGGTTTAGTCCTTAGGGGCGATCATAATCACACAGGCTAGACATCTAGGGTTTAGCCATCACGATCTCATGGTAGATCAACTCTTGGAACCCTATCCTCATCAAAGTCAATCAAGCAGGAGGTAGGGTACTACCTCCATTAAGAGAGCCCGAACCTGGGTAAACATCGTGTCCCCTGCCTCCTTGTTACCTTCGATTGATGCACGGTTTGGGACCTCCTACCCGAGATCTGCCGGTTTTTGACACCGACAGTCGCTACTTGCAACACATGCAAAGCCCTAGTGACAGCGCCAAAGCGATCAACCAAATGAGTGTGACGCACCTCCACTTTATGTAGGCATCCGTCGCGGGCTCAACACTTGGACCTCGCACGGATCGTAAAGCCCAAAGTCTATTCGGCCTAGATCTGAGTCCGAGTAGGATGACACCTGACTCGTGGAGGTCGGATCCGGCCTATCAGGTTCCTTTCCTTAAGTGTGCGACCCCTTAGGTTCTTGTTCATTTGGTCGCGAGTCAAATCACATCCAGCTCAGCTAGTCGGTACCGGCCTCTAGCAAAGTGTGTCAACTCCAAGTATCTGATGAAGCTGGTTCGGCGAACCTGTACATCACACTTCTGTTCCCTTTTCCACAAGATATATGTTGTCGGGCTCAAGGCGAGTGTGTCATCCTTGTGCTAGCCCGACCTCTTTCTCATTCTAGCAATATCTACCACAAACTGGATTATCTCATAATCCTAATCGCATGGCCATGCTTATCTTGGTCAGATCACACAAGGGGCCCAGAGTATATCTCCTGATTGGAGGGGCAAATCCCATCTTGCTCGACCATGTCTCGTTGCATGTGTCTGGACAAGCCTGAAACATACCTTTGTAACTACCCTGTCACGGAGTAGCATTTGGTTAGCCCAAAGCAGGTCTATCACCATCCCGAGTGCATGCGCCAGCTCGGGTCTTACAACATAGAACGTATGTTGTACTAGAGACTCGCAGATGACATATCGCTGCGTCTCCTAGTTGGGTCTATCCGACTCGGACCTTATCTCGACTCAGATCCGACCAGATTCTTCTGAGTCCATATTATCCGGTTACCATCCAATGCTCCATGGCTAGTTAGATCGAGCCATCCACCGTGTTATATGCTAGTCTAGTTGGTTGCGTCCACACAACCCTTTCGACTAGGGACCTTTTAGGACAGTCATCATATAATGCATAGTCCCACAAACAAGTCACGTATTTGTTGATACACATCATTGATAACTTCCAAGAACTATCTTTTTTCATAAACACATAGGAAATATTATCATAAATGATTGCCTCTATGGCATATCTCCAACACAAACTTGTTGTACTAGACAGTCAGGAAGTCGTCATGCTAACGCCCAACAGGACCAAGGCACCAAAACAGCAACCGCAGGCGATGAAGAGAAGTATAGATTGAAAGAATCCTATCCGTACACACACAAACAAAGAGTGGATCCAAACATATCGACCGAAGACCGGCACCGACTAAATCCTGCAATATCCATCTGAGACACATGCCATCCAATGATGCTAGACGTATTATAGGAACGAAGAATAGGCAGGGAGAACCTTATTCTATCTTCAGAAAGCCACCACAACCTCATCTATCTGAGCATGACACAAACCCTAAATGAACTCATAAAACACCTAAAAACAGAGTCTGCTCCCTACCGCTGGCAAGGGGCAGGGTTCACTGCACCACCATGGTCCTAAGGCCACCTGAGATGAGGCGGACCGATGGCGATGATAAGCAGGAGGCAGAGAAACCGTAGTCTTCTTTTCTTGGAGAAAAGGAGGCGGCGGCTGCAAATGATATGGATGTGAAGCTATGAAGTATGAACAGACGGAGTACTAGTGTTAAAGCCACTAGTCATCAACCCGTGCTGCAGCACGGGCTAGTTAATTAGGGAGACACGCAACAATAGAAGTATCAATGCCATTTAATAAAAAAATATATTTTTTAATTACAGGGAATTATAATCTCTAATATTTTTTTTGAGGGATATAATCTCTAATATTGGTATTGAAAACATGCAATTTTTTGTTTTCTTAGTAAAAAAATATTCATAAGAAATTTTACCAAAGACACACGGATTTATTGGGTGCCATGCTTAAGGTGTTGGAAACCTTGTGGAAACACGTAAATACATCTTGGATCAAGATATATCTGCTTGTGTCACCAAAGAAGCATCGATTTTCAGAGATCCATAAATCTGAGGCATGTAAAATCAGTTAATTTCGTTACATTGACCTGCAAGCTATTCCCCACTTTTATCAAGTAGAGTTTTGAGGAAAACTCATGTCAAAGAGAGCAGCAGAGGGACCAAGCGTAAGTACACATTAAGGGATCAACTGTCGATCGAAGACATGCAAGTTACTGTCCAAGCACTCAGACTTTGTCATCCATGTAAGTTGCGCCACAGACTGGCCAGCATATGATCCTTGAGTACGGCTCTAAGTATACTTCTATGGTGCCGACAACATATCCGACCTCTACATTTTTTTTCAAAATCAGGCGTAAACTATCCTTTGACCATGAGGCTTGACATCCATCTATTTTGTACGTGCATGAATTTTCTGGGGATTGAGATGTCGACTCGTTTTAATGACAGGCCTTGCGACTTTTTATTCATGTGCCTGAAATCTTCATATTTGTACGCGTATTTGTTTGACACATTGTTTTTTGTTTTTATTTTCATAGAACTTAGACGTGGGTGTTGGAGATTCTTTTTTAATTTTTAGTTGGCGGACTCATTTTCCTACGTGTGGGGAAAAGGCACACTCATCTTTTTTATTTGAGAAACGCTCATTTTCTTTATGTAGAACATAGATGCAGACGTTGGGGACTATTTTGTAGTACGTGTTGTTTTTTATTCAGGCAACATCTTCTAATAGATCTATCCCTTTCCTTTTGAAAATCAGGCCTAGACTTTCGTTTTAAACCGTGTGGCTTGAGGTCCCTCTATGAACTCTTTTAACGTGACGCTGGAGGAGTTTCTTTTTACATGCCTGATGTCTTTGTATTTGTATATGTCCTTGTTTGGTATATTCTTCTTATTTTAATAAAACTTAGACGTGAGAGTTAGGCACTCTTTCTCTTTAAGCTGGGGACACTTTTTATACGTGGGGAAAAGGTACGCTGTTTTTTTCTATGAGAGAAGGAGCGCTATTTTTTGTCTACAAAACTAAGACGTGGTGTTCGGGACTCTGTCTGGGGAAAGGGTACGCTATTTTTTCTATGGAAAAGGTACGTTATTTTTTTTCTACAAAACTGAGACATGGGACTCTGTTTACGTACATCCAATGGCTAAAGATTTCTGAATTACTGATCCGACGGTTAATTAGTTTGTTTTTCTAGGATTAATATGGAGGCTCGTATGGTGCCTCCAATTAGTAAATATATATATATATATATATATATATATATATATATATATATATATATATATATATATATATATATATATATATATATATAGAAAAAATGACAACACCTTTTCTTTTGTTCCGATTTCTGGTAGTGCGCGGAATCATACAAAGACTAGAAGCATCGATCCTCAGTCTAGCTAGAGCTGAATAAATGCAAGTAAACATCTATGACTGCACTTGTATTCATGGACAGATAATATGACTACAAGACTACATAGCTTAGAATCTATTACTTTCGTGAGCATCATGGCATAGCATAAAAGATTAGATACACTGCCGCCCTAAGCATCTATGACTACAAGGCTACATAACTTAGAATATATTACTTTCGTTAGCATCAAGGCAGGCACCATCTTGTAACATTAACCACCCCTTTGACAGGAGAACAGAAAGATATGTGATTAATTTCTACTGTGGTCGACAAAAGTTGTGTTGTGGATTTACACTACTTCAGCGGTTCGGCCGACCGGCATCACAAAAATCTCAGGTCAGTTAGTCGTACCAATGGTCTCTAGCTTTGTTTGAAATAGAGGAAAATGCGTATTATCATACAGGGATAGACGGAAAATCAATTAACAGCATTTTTATAAAATCACGTATTGTACAACAGCTACATTTGTAGACCAGAAAGTTTATGAAAATGACTATCTTCGCTTTTCAGAGGAAAAAAATATGTTGACATATTTGTGGATCCACAATATAATGCACACCTGGTTAATTTTCTTGCGCCTACTCATTTCCTAAAATTCGAGCTCATATATTTGTTTTATGTCACATGTCAGTTAGGTGCACCTCCCAAAAAGATCAGTTGGGTGTAGAGTCATAGAAACCGGCGTCCACCAGGCGGCAACCGGGCATTTCTTTTCTTTCTGAAAATGCTCCCCCTCTGCTTCCTTTTGCACTGTTGGTTCGCCCTAATACACCCTCAGCATTAATGTAATTAGTCAAATAAGGAATTAAGCATATGTTAGTTTCTTGTGCGTAGGAGTGGACCCAGAAAGAATGGGGCAAAAAGTTTAAGTGGAAAAACTAAATTGGAAAAATCAAAAAATCAAATATTATCCTTTGGAATTCAAAAGGATTTTGAAATTTTGAGCGGGGGCATGGGCGTTCATGAGAGGTTGTACATTGTTCCACTCAGCCCTCTATGGGTGTACCACTCATCAGGCACATCACCTCCAAGGGATGTGACAAAAAGCTAGACATTGACCTTTGTTGTCGGGGCATGTCAATCGAAACCTAGGATTCCTCCATGGATCCAAATTTCATGCAAAGACCTCTGTTTCATCGGTTCCTTTTTTTCTTCTTTAGTACTTTGCTTAGCTCCCCTTTTTTCTATCTCTTACTGGTACTTTGCTTAGCTCATTTTGTTTGACCTACACTATATTGCAGTACAGAACCTTTAAATTCCTCATTTCTAAGAACAAAAATAATCTGAAATATTTGGTAATTGTCAGTTCACCCATCCATTCTAGTTGACCCCTTTTATCCTCTAGTGTCATCGCTAACCTCCTCTCCTCGCTCCCTAATCAGGCCCTCCACCACCCATCCTTCCTTGCCTTCTTCTCGTGTCTCCTCCATTGACTACATGGCCCCCCTTTTCTTCCCATTGTTACCTCCTTATCCTGCTCCAACGACCCACCAACCTATTGCTGCCACAAACAATGAAGAATATCCGGTACAAAATGATGTAATTATGTGCTACTAGTACACCTGGGGGCTGGAGTAGGTCGTTTTCTAACCTATGATCTAGCCATTATTGGCATATCGATGGTGAAAGCGCTAGATGAAATTGCATTTTGAAGATGTTGCATCATGTCCATTGCTTGATTGATAATGGAGGAAATCTGAAGCTGACGTTGCAAATAGAAATCTTAGGACGAATGATAGATCCCACTTACACCTTCCCAATCTAACTTTCTGCTCAAAAGATAGAAAGGACAATATTAGGATAAATGCTAGGTTAGTTTGATCGTAGAAAATATAAAGCCTCGCTGTACATACAACCACGCAAAGCAGCTTAACTAAGAGCATCTACAGCCACACAT
>NC_041386.1:685411331-685461412 GCF_002162155.2 Triticum dicoccoides
GAGGACAGTGACCGTTCAGCACTCATTTTTGGTTCGTTGCAACCACATACCTCAAACTTCACTCATCAAATCCATGTAAATAAACCTAGCCTACACATCGTCGGAGATGTAGGCGACGTCCGTGCCGGAAGTGCTAGACAGACCTGCCACCCCGCAGATGGATATATGCCTCCCGCGGCGGCTTCGGCTACTCGTCGGACTTCATGTCCATGAATATTGCGTCCACCTCCCGCCGTCGGTCGCAGGTGTAGCAGTGGTTTGCGTCCACCTCCGCCTTCGTGCTGATGGAGTCGAGGATGGCCTGCTGCTCCACCCCCTCCTCCGCTTGGGAGACCTCATACTCGGCTTGTGCGTTGCCCATGCCAAATACGGCTTGGGAAACTGGAAGCATTGGCCCCCGCCTTGCCCACCTCCTCCTCTTCCTCCTCCTCATACTCCGGGGATGCAGGCCGACTGCAATCCTAGCGGTGTGCCATGCCGGCACTTCCCAGTGAGCATAACTTAGGTGGTTATATGCTTTCGGGCTAGAGCTGTGTACGGCGAGCTGCTAGCGGATGGGTGGCGGCGCGGATGGGAAGGAAATGGGATGCGGCTGTGGTTGAGGGTCGTCGTATGGCTTAAATAGCTGGACATGGGCCCTCGGGCGGCGCGCTGGAGTGGCACCACGCCGCGCCATGAATGCGTCCTCACCGCCCTTGTCAAAATCGAAGGAGACGCCCGTCGGACCAATGGGTTTTTGAATGTTTTTGTGTGGGTCTCTGCCGTCAGTCCTACATGACGGACACGCCCGGGCCTCCCCATATCTTCCCCAGATATGAGACGTGCCGGTCAGTCCGGGCATATGGAGCCGGTATCAGGAACCCGTCTAGGTCTGATATTTTTTTTTACTGGGCCATCCGCTCGGGCATAAAAGATGGGTTTGAGGAACCCGGTTGTAGATTCTCTAATATCATGCGGAAAATCCTCATTTAGAGACATGTGTAGGACATAATATACATTTTGTATGTTCAAGTATTTACGTTCTGAGCATGCTCAACGTGGAGTTTATTGTGGGCACGAGGATCAAATGAATTGTAGTTACATTAGCATTGCTCTCTTTTATTGTCGAACCAAAATTGCTCTTGTTCTATTTATACATTGCATGTTGCACTTTGAGAATGGAGATGCAATTTCTAGGAGCATGCATTTAGAGAATAGTTGAATCTTAATTATACCATACATAGATTAAACAAACCACTATGGATGTGGGCACCGCTAGATACAGAGGCCAAGGGCCATCCTCCATTTCGATTTTTTTTAAATAGACAAATAATATAACGCTCAGTTGGTTAGATTCTTTGTGGTGGAACTTGCCCACCCAGTTCAAGTCCTAAATTTATCATGGGTGCTTGTATTTTTTAATCTATTTCAACATTTTTTGACGATATTCTTTCGGTGATAGGTAACGTGGATGCCAACAACGAGGTGCTTGTGGTGACACTGCCAATCTCAAAATTTGCCGCCTTTGTCCCTCAGGGGTGTGCATGTGAGCATCTATGTTATTTTTGTATGCGTCTAAGATAGATCCTACCCATCTGGGCAGTTGTCCGAGATGTCAGCGGCTGGGTCGCCAGCAGATGGATCTGGGCTAACGAAACCGCCTCGGATAGGTAATTTAAAACCGTATGTAACTTAGTGCAGTGCGTCAGACACCCACCTCGAATAAGGCTCATTAGTGGCTTGTTTTTGGAATCGTTTCACATGAGGCATCTTGGATATGTGCTTCTGTAACAATGAACAGAACTGGAACCTATCTAGAATGTGCGCTTAGTAGTGAACTGAAGTGAGCTCTATCTAGAATGTGCTTTCTGAAGATTTGTAAAGTGCCAAGTACAATTCAGATAACATATGCAAACATTCCCTCTACACCAGAGGGCTAAACTATATAGTTTGCTCGACGTGCATGCATCAATGATCTATACATGTGCTGCAGTAACTCGAAGGCGAAATATTCTTTAGGCAACCGAAAGTAATATATAGATAGACAAAAGTGGTAAAGTGAGTTTGAATTCATGGATGCCTACCAAAACATTAGTCCCTCGACTAATTAATCTACCCAGGCATCATACCTAAAATAAGTTATTCAGGTTTGCGGGAGTGGGAAGGGGATGGATTATCTGGATTCCCACTAGCGATGGTGATGATCTTCCATTGCCAAAAATATTTTATCTCTGCTTAAGCCTAGGTGAAGGCAATTATGCCTAGATTCAACTTTGAGCCCAGTTGCATAATTAATTAAGGCCCTAAGTGAAAGGGTTTCATATTATTAATTTGCACCACCAATATAAATGTCAACTAGGTGGAGAATCCAAAGTATTGCCAGGATGGTTGATTAGTGGAACGAATGTGACCAGCTTGCTTCAGTAATCAGTCATACTTACATAGTAAGAGTAAATAATGGAGCCTGCATTCATCATTATCAGTATTATTTGATGCGTGGTAAACACCTCCCTAAGGCTGGTTTTAATGGGTAGTATCATAAGTTAGTATCATGCATATGATACTACTGTATGATGCTATCTCCCTAATGCATAGTATCATATATGACTTTATTTATTGCCATGCATGACACATACTAGTGTAGCATTTATTATGATACGGTAATCATGATATGATACTCAACCCTCTCTTACTTCATTTAATTCTATGCCACCTCATTAAATTTGCCTAGTTGGCATGCATGATACTAGATATGATACTCCCATTACAACCAGCCTAATTAAGTAAGAATCCTCACGGATCTTTCAGATTTGAGCAATCTAGCAAAGTAGTTGTTTGACCTCTTCTCTCTACTAGCTAGTTCATGGATTAATTATGATCTGCGCACATCTGCAATATAGGGAGCTACGAAAGATAAGTAGTACGCACCCTCAGCATGCAAGACCACTTTGACCCTTTATTCGCATCTGCCTATTACTACCTCTCGTCCTGGTTTATTGGTCCCCTTAATATTTTGTGCCAAATTTTGACCATGAATTTAAATAAAATATGTTAATGCATGTCACAAAAAATGGTACATTGGGAACTATATTCAAATATGAATCTAATGATATATTTTTTTATGAAATGCATTAACATTTTGTTAGTTAAATCTACGGTCAAATTTTGACACAAAATACGAAGAGGACCAATAAACCAAGATAGAGATACTAGTATTTATTATTCCCTCTGTCCCATAGCGTAGCTTGCAAAAACGTCTTATATTATGGGACAGAGGAGTAATAAGCTTTCTATATCACCTATCATATGCATGAGCTTGTTGCTTAATTAGTAGCGACTAGCATCACAAATATATGTCATCCATTTGTGCCACTGACATGTGGCTCTGGACCTACATCTCATCCTCACACTAGAAATCAGGAAATAAGTACTTACAGCACATATTGGATATTTGTTGTACAAAGTAGATGTGAATTTATGGTAATTAGATACACTACATGGTTGATGCGCTCGAGCAAACCATATAGTGTCAATTTATCCGACTTGCAACTTGCAGAACTCTTGCATACAGGATGTGACTGGAATTTGTGGGCGGCACGTGCTATCGATCTTGACATGTGTCACGAATAGGACATTTTTTCGATAAAGGGTGTCTTAATCACGAATAGGACATATATGCTCTATTTCGAAAACGGGGTGTTCCCCGGCCTCAACTGACGCACATAAACATTTTGAGAAAAAAAAGGGGAAATTCAAGTGGTTCGCTAGTGTTAACTAACATGAAAGGAAAAAAGACCACAATCGGTTGGTAAAAAGGATTACATGACCCATCAACCGTATAATCTATTAGTGAGATGCCACCCAAATCGGTTGAAACAAACATTGCAACCATCAAGACAGTGAGGTTTGGCGACGGCTCGGTCGTTAACATCTGTGGGCGGGGTACTGGTATCATGCTCACCTGCAAAACCGGGCAGCATCACCCGATCACAGGGGTGTAATACATCTCAAAGCTCCAGTCGCACATCATCAGCCCGTGCCAGCTCGACGAGAGCAGTTGCCATATGCTGAGCGAGAATGGTGTTTTGTGCATCTACGGTCGGCAACGACGTCTATTCACCAAGGTAAAATGCGAGCCAAATCATTTGTACACGGTCTCTCCATGGGTCACACAGCTCATGTGTCTTGCACCACGCATCAGCGTGGACCAAGGTTTTGGTTACCGAATGACACAATTTTACCGAGGGGGACGGGTAAACGTGGTTACCACGGTAACCTGGAAATACAGAGAAATACCGAGAATATTTCGAACAAATTTTATAATTGAATTTTGAATTCAAATAAATGAATGAACGAACATTGGAACCAGAGACCTGTCAAAACAGGAACTAGGTTGCTACGAACACGTCAGAATCAACTCTCATGGCATTAATTAGATCCTACGCACTTTACTACAAATAGATCGTTTAAATTCAAAATTTTCAAAAAAATGGTATTTTTTGTTCGGTATGAAGATTTATCGAGGGACACGAAAATATGCAGTAACCATGGGAAATCTTGAAATTTCGACCGGTAAGCGAAACCTTGGCATGGACGCGGCCTAGACTTGGCACACACGCTTCGACCAACACAACATGGTGCACGACCTGCCTTGGTCGAGCATGCGGGCCAACTTTGTGATCCATGCCTCGTAGGATCGTCGTTCGTGCAACAGGCCAAGTTCCGCGTAGAGGAGCATCTCAAGTTGGTGCACGGCGACTTGTGTGGTCCGATCGCGTAGGAGACACTGGGTGGGAATAAATGGTTCCCCATATTTGTGGACGACCCCACGCTTACATGGGATTGCACTTCTCGCGTCGAACGGTAAGGCTGCGGCGGCGATCAAGCTGATGTTGGAAATATGAGCAATTTACCAAATGATTTTATTAACAGAAATACTAGATAAAGCATGACTAATATAGTAGAAATAAAACAAGTCATGCGATCTGACAGAGAGAAGGTAAATAGCTTCTGCATATATGTATCGTAGCAATTCTGACAGAGATGCGGTTTCGGAGGTCTACTGTCCCGACCTGCGGTGCACGCCGCAAGCCGGGATGGGGAAGATTGTAGCAGCAGCGCAGTGCTCAGGAACTCTGTGGCGAGAGGAAGAGGATCTTCTGGAATATATCTCTGGAGAGGAGCGACCTCTCTTATATAGGCACAGGAGAAGGACGCGAACAGGCTGCGACGGGAGGTGAAGCAACTGAGGAAGATGAAGCGAATAGGCAGCACGCGAAGAGGAGGTGAAGCAACTGAGGAAGATGAAGCGAACAGGCAGCACGCGAAGAGGTGCGCCGTTCGTATTCAGTCTTCACTACACCAAAACGTTTCAGCTCCCGTGTGACTACCCGTCGTGCGTGGCAAAAAAATTAGACATCGGCTCATTCCCGCAACCCGCGCCGCGCCGCGCCGTGACGAGGCGAGGCGAGGCGAGGCGAGGCGTGGCGTGGCGTGGCGGGCGGCGAAGGAGGAGCGCGCGTGGATGTCCCTCTTGTTTCCATTCTCATACATGTGGAGAAAGAGCCTCCCTTATAAAGAGGTCCAACTCTCTCGAAACTAGCAATATCGGATTAAACTTTAGTTCCACCTCTTGCCTTGCACGAATGGGTTGCATGTGCCTCTAGGATTTATTAGGAATTTCTGAAACTGCTATTGGGCTGACCCAAAATAGACAAAAATTCCAGCATTCCCCTACTAGATCCCAGAGGAACACAAAATTTACCTTTGGTTCCAAAACACTGTTTTATATACCGGTACTGCAGTGGAGACTGTTAAGTTGAACTTCCACCTAGAACTCTATGCTACACTAGTAAGCAACTTGAACAGTGAACTGGGCCTTGAACTGCAAGTTTTCTGCGAATCTAGCTTGACACAAAGCCTTGACCGATACGTGGCTACCGTGGGTCTTCCCCACGGGTGGAGCTTATGCATCATACTCTGACACCTTTCATGAGTTTACTAGAGAGAACCCTACTCTCATAGATTGCGACGTTTAACAATCAGACTCATATAGGTGTGTTCTTCAAAAGATGTTCTGCAGGACAATATCTCTGCTTCAATGAGCCACTTAGAACACATTAAGATATACATCAACCTGACATGCAGATTAGGAGAGTATTGCATCTTCATGGAGTGGTATTTTAATAGTAAGGGTACTCTCCTCCCAGTTGACCAATAGCTTGTCTTCCACATCTAATTCACGGGATCTCCGATCACAAAGAATAGGTTACCACTATGAACAACTCATATCTTAGGTCTCATACCCATCTCCCTCGATGCATTATCTATCACATTACGTGATAGACCCTTAGTAAAAGGATCTGCCAGATTTTTAGACGTTTGGATATAATCCAATACAATAACTCCGGAATTTCTCATTTTTCTGACAGATTTTAACCTTCTCTGAATGTGTCTTGATGACTTCATGTTATCCTTTGAGCTGCTCACTTTCGTGATCACAGTTTGATTGTCACAGTTTATAAGGATACCCGGTATAGGTTTCTCAACAACCGGCAAGTCATTCAAGAGTCGACGAAGCCAATCTGCTTCGACCGTAGCTGTATCTAGTGCTGTGAGTTTTGCTTCCATTGTTGACCTCGTTAAGATGGTCTGCTTACAAGACTTCCAAGAAATAGCGCCACCTCCATGAGTGAAAACATAATCGCTCGTGGCCTTTATCTCATCAGCATCTGAGATCCAGTTTGAGTCACTATACCCTTCCAGCACCTTTGGGTGCCCGGTGTAGTGAATTCCATAATTCGCAGTGCCTTTCAAATAACGCAAAACTCTCTCTAGAGCTTTTCAATGCACATCTCTTGGTTTTGAGACAAACCGACTCAGTTTGCTAACAGCAAAAGAGATGTCAGGTCTTGTAGCGCTGGCTATGTACATAAGCGAGCCAATAATCTGAGAATATTTCAATTGACCGGAGCGTGATTGGAGTCCGACCGCAAACTTAAGGTGCTACAGACGGACCGCAACGGTGATTTCACATCTGACTCCTTCATGAAATACTACGTCGAGCTAGGCGTCACCGGGCACCTCACCATGTCGTCCTTCCCACAGCAAGACGGCATCATCAAGGAGCGTAATCAGACAATGGTGGACATGCACCGTAGTCAGCACAAGGCCAAGTTCGTCCTCGGCGAGTCTAGGGCGAGGCGGTCACAACAGCCATTTTTTAGGTCGCCCATGAAAACCATGTACGGCATGACACAGTTCATGGCCTGGCACGAGCACAAGCCCAATGTGCACTTCTTGCGCACCTTTGTATGCATCATGTACATTAAGGACACGCGCCCTGGATTGAAGAAGCTGGAGAACCACAGTCGGTCAATTATCTTCGTCGGCTATGAGCCTGACGCAAAGGGCAATAGAGCGTACGACCCGTAACATGATATGTGCACATCACCCGGGACGCCATCTTCAACGACATCGCTCGCTGGGGCTGGAGCTTGTCAGAAAGTGGTGTGAACGTGTTTGGCGCGGTCGTGACACGTTGGCGGGCGTACACCCGGTGGTCAATCTGCCAGATGCTCCCACAGGCAGGGGTGATACACCAGAACCGCCCTCACCTCCATCCTCGCCACCGGTGGTGTCACCCGTAGCACCAACACCACCAACACCGGCTCCCCCGATAGTGGAGTTCATGTCGTCGTTGTCGAACTTCACCAACACGCTCGATGCAACCGACGAAGTAGGGAGAGCGCACTGGTTTCAAATGGTTCAGAACATGGTCGATGTAGGGCCAGTAGCATAGACTGACAAGGAGCTGCATTTCCTTGCAGCAGAGGAGCCAACATCATTCGGTGACGCATAGCAGCACACAAGCAGGCAGCGAGCCATTCTCGACGAGATGGCATCGAGTGAATAAAATCAGACATGGAACCTCAACGCACTCCCCCCGGCCAGTGTGCAATCATCTTGAAATGGGTTTTCAAGGTAAAGAAGGACGCGCAAGGGCTTGTGCTGAAGCACAAGGCACACCTGACCACAAAGGGCTACGTCTAGCAACAGGACATCAATTACGATGAGGTATTCTCATCAATGGTTGGACTTGAGTCTGTGAGCCTGCTCCTGGTACTCGCACCAACTGTGGGTTGGGTTCTGCACCACATGTACATTAAGGCTGCCTTCTTGAAAGCTAAGCTCAAGGAGGAGGTGTATGCGTTGTAGCAGACCGGATTCGCCGTCGCCGAGAAGGAGCATCTCGTGCTACAGTTGGACAAAGCATTTTACCAACTCAAGCGGGCACCCAGAGCGTGAAACGCAAAGCTCGACACATGCCTAGTCGAGCTGGGCTTTGGTCTTAGGAAGTTGGAGCACGCTATCTACATACGCGACACGACGTCAATGTAGCTCGTCGTCGGGGTGTACGTCGATGACCTGGTGATCACAGGATCTGATGCCGACGAGATCGCCAAGTTCAAGAAGGAAATGAAAAGCCACTTCAAGAAGTCAGACATGGGGTTTGTTAAGCTTTTACCTCTGCACTGAGGTGGACGGGATCACCATCTACTAGAGCGTCTACACATGCAAGCTGCTTGAGAAGAGTGGCATGGCCAGGTGCAAGCCCTACCACATGCTGATGGAGTCGCGGTTCAAGATGTGCTCGGACAGCCGGCGGTTGTGCGCTGGAGTACCGCAACATCGTCGGGAGCCTGCAGTACATGGTGCACACATGGCCCGATCTAGCGTACTCTGTCAGATCTGTCTCCCGTTTCCTGGAGGTTCTAACAGAGGAGCATCTCACCGGCGTAAAGCACATCCCTCGCTACATCATCGGCATGATCCACCTCGCCATATCAAATGGGAGATCTCCCTCGCCAAGGATCTCATGCTCCAGGACCGCTCGCGTCACATTGAGGTCATGTACCACTCCAATGTGGCCAGAAGATCAAGCTTGAGTTCATGGCCACTGAACATCAACTCGCGGCTATGCTCACCAAGCCTCTCGGGTGTGTTCGTCTGCATCAACAACGATCGAGTGTGGGTATGGTGGAGATGACAGGGAGTGATTGTTGCAGTTAAACTCAAGTTTAGTTTGGCTGCTATGGCAGCATTTCTCGGCAGGTGTCATGGCAAGCTTTTCTGGCTGCCATGGCAGCATTTTTCGGCAGGTGTCATGGCAAGCTACTCCGGCTGCCATGGCAGCGTTTTTAGGGTCAATAAACTGTGATATGTTAGAGGTTTGTGCACTCACTACCGTGTGCCTTTGTTAGTTGAGTAGGTGTCGTAGTCGTCGATTTCTGGTTGATCTAGTCCTAGGGTGGCACGATAGAACAGGTCAGCCGGAGCTCGTGCTGATGGTGGGACTTTGCTAGACGTACGGAGTTTTACGGGGGATTTACAGGTTGTTTAACATTGATTGGCCCGGGATTGATTAAGACGCACGGGCCCACCAGCTACACATACGGGCGCATTCTATAGGTTTTTACGGATTGAGGACTGCGTGCTCTTCTAATTGGCCCCCCCATGAATTTCACCGGTGGGCCCATGCGTCTTAATCAATCCCGGGCCAATCAATGTTAAGCAACCTGCAAATCCCCCGTAAAACTCCGTACGTCTAGCAAAGTCCGTGATGGTGCAGCCCACCCCTACATGTTCTGGCTCGTGGGATGGCATGAGCCTCAAAGATTGCCGAGGCCGTTAGGGACTTCCTCTTTGTACTGAATATATAGAGAGAAAAATAAAAAAGTAGGGTGACATTACGCAGCCCAAAAAAAAACCGTGTGCCCCCTCCTCCTTCTCTAATTCTGGTGATCGCCGGGGTGCAAGGGGCGGGGTCCGTCTGACATAGAATCCAGAACTTTTTTATGAGATGACACATTTACGATTATCAAGAGTGATCAACTGGGCATGACAAGTCCAGATACATCATGCTGTTCCTAATTAACCTTTAGAAATCCCCTATTCCCAAAGCATCACTTTAGAAGTCAGAAACTAGTGATGGGTGATGAAATCATCATCTGATTAATTTTAACATGGTGTGACATCTAGTCTTGATTTGGCAAATCAAGTACTAATATCTTATGCGATCTCTTCTCCTAGACCATTCTAAATTCTCCTCTTGACAAGAAAGCAATGGCACTTCTTGCATGGATTACATATTATATGGGCGACAGAATCATTAATTTGCAGCACATGTAGGCCGGCGAGTTGAGGAGTTAGTTCTGGGGGTTTGTTTTAAGGGGCAAACCCAATAGCAACTAGGCCAGTTGCATCAAACTCCCCCAAGCTGGTCGTTTCATCCCCCGGCAACTTTACTTGAGTGAGCACTCAGATGATATGCGCGATCATCTTTCTTGCGCCATGGAATGATTGATCCAATCCAAGTAAAGGTGTCATCAATCTCAGCCTCCAAAAGAAAGTGAAGATATCATTTCAAGGGTGTAGCGAGTTTGCTTTTTGCGCATTACGTGTTAGCGTCACGACCAAACCAGTGTGGTCTATAGACCTACTTGAAAACGTAGGACAAGTTTAGGGACCACAAATGCACTTTGCTATCTTGTGTTTACTTTTTTGAAAGTGTGCATATAATTACTCATAAATTATTATCGGACATGGTACATTTTCTACAAGGAGCATTCGACGTCGCACATTTTTCTAAATGAATGGTGGACTCGGTACACGATCAAATGAAGTGAGCGAAGCACATTGCTACAATTCAATTTAAGAATTACCATCGACATGGCAAGGATGAGATCAATTGACCTGCTTGTCTTAGAAAATAGTAATAGCTGGAGCCCCCAAACATCTAGGCGGACGGCCCGGTCAGTGACCGGTGACGAAAATATGACTCAACCGCACCCCTCAAACTGACCCTATACATCTAGGTTATCCGACACCTCTCAAACCCAACTTATATTTGGGGAAGATATGAGATGGCCCGGACGCGGCCACCACATTGGACCAGGCAACCGGCCCACGCTAGCTTGCGCCGACTGCACGCCGTCCCCACAAAATCCCTCCTGGACCAAACCTTAGTCCCACTCTCTCACTCTCCTCTCCGCTCCGCTCCACTGCCCATTCCATCCCCTCCTCATCTCCTCCCCTCCCTCCCTATGTCAAACACGAGCTCCGCCAGCGAGACGGACCCCGTCGATTGGGACACCATGTTGCGAGAGGACTCGGAGGACAACGACGACAGCCTGGCCCTTCGTGTCTCACTGCATCGGTTGTGGGTGAACATGGGTGGGGGCTCGAGCTCCGTGCCACCCCCTGTCACCCGGCGACGCAAAGACGGTCCATCCCGGTCCATGCTGGTCCAGATTCACCGTCCCCTACACCCCTTTGGCCCTGCTCCCATCGGTCGGTGCTGGGTCCTTGTGCCCGCACCGCTGAACCTGCGGAGCATACCCGAATCGGAGGTGTGGGCGACACACCGGGAGAGACAACGGGACGCATAGAAGGCGGCGGTGGCAAGTTCCTCCCAGTGACGTGGCTCCCGCGTGATCACACCACTGAACCCCGAGGGGTTTCGGCGTGTTCCCTTTAAAAACATGCCAACTATTGTAAATAATTTGTGTTCTCTTCTCTCTTAATGAGAAGGCAACTCTTCTGCTGATTGATTGAGATGAATGCATATTTTAAGGGGATCTTAAAGGGAAGGCATGGCATTTGAGCACTGAAGCTACAGCAAGCGTGTAACTACTATATATCCTGCATTATGCACATGAACTCAGCAAAAGCAAAGCAGGAAGCAAAGACCAAGGAGAACTGGAGAAGCTAAAGGCAGGCATGCCCCATGGTGGCCAATGGCAGGTCCGCATAGTGCTCTACTGCTCTATCCGGTCCGGCCACAAGCTCCATGTAGCGACAACACACACTACACATACCCCATCTCACCACCCTCGCGCGCCGCGACGAGGATCCCGATACCGGCCGTGGGGCGGTGAGGCGCCGTTGGGATCTGGTGGGGATGAACAGCCCAGATGGGGACAGCATGCATGTACAAGGAAGAATCAACCGCCCACTGTTGGGACACGTCCCCCATGGCAATGGAACCACCATCGGCTGAAAAGCTCAGGGATCTTTGCCATGCTCCCATAACCCCATTCAGATCTTGACAACACTGCAACCCGCAACTGAAACCCCACCATCAGAGCTTGATTGATTGCTTCCATCTCCTCCACCTCCGCGCGCATGCATCGGCCATGATCCTGCGAGAGTCTGATGATGCACATGCCGCACTGCTTAGTGGACGAGAAAGATCGAGGTGTCTGTACATGTTCCTCTTTGCAGTTTCTGTTTAACGGTGCCGCCTACTGCGTGCGGCCCAGCGGCCGTCACGCCGCGACGCCGACAACTCGAGCAGGACGCAGCGCCTGGAGAGGCAGCTCCAGCTAACACCGGAGAGCCGGCTGTTCTCCACGCACTGACGCTCCCATCTCTGCTGCTTTTTCGTTAGCTCATGGGTCGTTTTAAATAGGCCAGCTGTTTTTCCACATACCAGGAGGCCAATTTCAAATCAGGCACCAATTTCTAGATGCAGGAATGTTTCTTAAATTTGTTAATGTTTTAAAAATCCTGCAGCATTTTTTAAAATCCAGCGAGAAAAATTAAAAACATAATTGTTTTTCAAATTCTTAAACATTTAGAAATCTGTGAATACTTTTTTTCTAGTCCTTGACCATTTTCCAAACCAACGGTTTTTGCTGAAGCGGACAACAGCGACCGGTTTTTCCAAATTGAACCATGGCTACTACTCTTTTCTCATCAGTGACTACTAGTTTTCTTGGGAAGCAAATTCTAGCGACTTTTTTTCTCAGCAAAGCAGAGCAACTGGCCCAACCCAAGAGACGAGCGGCATGCATGCGAAGCGCGGAATATAGGGTGCCCATATGTCTCGCATTAGGCTTTCTTTTAGAGAGGTTGTCTCGCATTAAACAAGATTTATGCCTTGTTTTTTCTACTTTTTTATGTTTTCTGTTTTCATTTTTTCCATTATTTTTTCTACTTTTATTTATACTTTAAAATATTCTATATTATATATATATATATATATATATTACAAAAAACAATTTACAAAGAACATTTGAAAATGTTGACCAAGCATTTGAAAATTGTTAAATCCATATGGAGTAAATGTTTATCGTGTATACAGAAAATATATACAAAAAAAGTGTATGAGAAAATTTTGATCATGTATTTAAAACATTAAAATCAAAGTTTGAGAGAATGTCGAATAACTATTTGAAATATGTTAATCAAGCATTTGAAAAATGTAAAGCGTGTAAAGAGAAAATGTTGACCATGTATCAAAAAATGATGAAAAAATTGATCATGTATATAAAAATGTTAATCAAACATTTGAAAAAATGATAAACAAGTTATTCAAAAAATGGTTAATAAGCGTTTTGAAAATTTTAAATGTGTATAGAAAAAAGGTTGACCATGTATTAAAAAAATGTTAATCTTTTATATGAAAAATGTTAAACAAGCATTTTTTAAATGTATATAGAAATATTGACTATGTACTAAAAATGTTAGTCTTCTACTTAAAAAATGTTAAACAATGATTCAAAAAAGTGTACAAAATAATGTTGACCATGTATTATAAAGCTTTAAATTTGTGTTGTAAAATTGTTAAACATGTATTAGAAAAATGTTCTTGACATATACAAAAAACAAATGCCCCGCCCTGTTAGCGCAAGTTTCTTTAGCGAGACGGAAGTAGCACTCGTGTAAGGTGAGATATAGTTCCCGGGCAGAATATACAACAACCGATTCTATTTAGCGCGTACGGGGAAGGGACGAAATCACCAGTTAAGGAGGTCACCCCCACCTTCTCAGACACTGACAAGCGGCGGACTACATGTGGGCCATTTGTCGCCAGACCATTGGATTTCTCGCTTAGAGATCTTTGAAACTAGATCTCGTGTTAATAGGATTCGACAAACTTTTCTCCGAAAAAACAAAAAAAAACATAAATAAAAAAATCAAAAAATTTAATATCAAAAATAAGAAATCCGTAAAACACAAAAACTGGAAAAAAAATGTTCCTGTAAATCACGGATACCAAAAAGGCAGAAAACAACAGAGCCCAGAAGCATGGTTGTGGTTTTGCACTTTTTTGGAGCACATGCTTTTTTTTTGCAGCACAACTATGCTTCTCACTCAAACAAAAGAATTTGTGCTTCCATGAGAAGCAAATCCGTGAGAATTCTCATGAAAATACGGATTTTCCCTTTTTAGAGAAGAAAAATTATGCTTCTTGTGGAAGCAAATTTGTGCTACTCATGGAAGCACATATTTTGTTTCCCTGAAAATGCTTCTCACGGAAGCAAATATGTGCTTTCATGAGAAGCAAATTTGTACTTCTCATAAATGCACAGATTGTTATTCCTTTTTTGAGAGGCACACGTGAAGCAAATCTATAAATCACAACTTTTTGTGCAAAAATAAATTCTCCAAATGTAGAAAAAACCAAGAGAAAACCAAAAGGTCAAAAGAACCCATCAAAACCTGAAAACGTGTAAAAATATGGAATACAAAGGAAGCGCCCGACATGCGACAAGTAGCGGCGGCTGGACACACCACTTGGCGTGCTCCCAGACCACCAAAAGTGACCCTTGGAGGCCCCCACAAGGGTAACCTCCAGTTAGTGGCTCCTTTGCAAGGGGTGATCTACGTCGCTCATAGCGACTGCTAGGGCTTGCGTCGCATGTGTGCCAGCTGGACCTGGCCAAGCGAGCGCGAGGAGAATTAATGGTCCCTTTTTTTGTGTCTCCCATTTTCGTTTTTTCAATTTTGGTCAGTTTAATTTAAATTTGAAAGAAAACGGAGAATACTCCAAATCTATGAATTAAAAAAATATTCGTCGGTTCAACAAATGTTCATGGATTTCAAGAAATGTTTATGAATTAAATAACTATTTGTAAATTCAAAAAAAATCAAGAATTAAAAAAGTTCATGAAATTAAAAGAATGATGGTGAATTCAAAAGTTGTTCAATTTTTTTTGAAATGTTCTTTAAATTAGAAAAAGGTTCATGAATTCATGGCAATGATCATAGACTCAAAAAATGTTCACAAGAGTCAAAATATGTTCACAAACTCAAAAGTTGGTCGCAAACTCGAAAATTGTTCATAAATTTAGAACACAATCATGAAATTAAAATAATGTTCGCAATGAGAACATGTTCCAGAATCCAGAAAAAACTTTTGTGTAATCAAAAAAATGTTCAGGTTTTTTATAGAAAACAAGAATATTTTTGAAAACAGAAAGTTTTTGAAATATGTGAACATTTCATGAAATTGTGAACAAAATTTAAAATCTTCATCATTTTTTGAAAATACAAACATTAAGAAAACAAACAATTTTAAGTTTTTCAATTTAGAGCAGGAAATGATGACAAAAACAGAAGAATATATAATAAACAAAAACAATAGAGGAAAAGCCCGGCTGGGAATCTTCTATATGGTTCCCAAATCCGAATGAGAAAATGAGCAAGAACCCGTCAGAGAACCACTCTGTGCTCTACGGGGCCGGCCCAACTCGGAGCGTTAGTGGGCGATCGAGGACATCAAGCAGGAAGGCGGTCCATGAGGGCATGTTTCAAAGTCCGATGTGAACTCATTTCTCCGTTGTTCATTTCATCAATGAACTCGAATGCATCAAAGTAGTCAATGTTCCTATGGTGGATACACATGTGACTTATCCGGTTGCTGGTTCTCCATTGTGGAAACAACCAACTAATGGTCATGCCAAAATTAATGTCAATTATGAATTGTCCTGCAACGGCAAGGTAGGAGCTGCAGCGGCGGTTTGCAGAGTCCACGGTGGAAGTTATTTGAGATTTTCTTCAATTGTCCTTCCGGGAATTATTTATCCGACGATTCTTGAGATGCTTGCTTGTCGTTAAGCGAGGCTTTGATAGAAGATCCCTCCGTCAAAGATTGATATTGCTTTGTGATTGCAAATCTATTGTGGATGACATAAAGGAAGGAATGGGAGGAGCCCACGCTTCCATTATCAAAGATTTTGTTACTGCGACTAGGAATTTTGGTAGTTCTCCAATTATTTTTAAAGGTAGGGTAATATTGCCAAACACTCTGCGATGCTTGATCATGTCGTCACTTGTGGCTTACAAATCCTCATGACCTAGCTTGTATACCTATGTATATTCACATTGGTCAATATAGTGTTGGCAATTATAAAAAAATGTATCGTAGAGAGTGATACATATCATTCCGCGTTGAGGGTTGGCGATGTAACGTTTACCCCCAACACGAGCGCTACTTCAACTACACTAGCCCATTTCCACCTTTTCACCCAATCAGTTTTGGGAAGTTTTAGAATCTTTCCTAGACCTGTTTTGTTTTTCTTCTTTTCCTTACTCTGTTTTTTTATTTATTTCTCTTATTTATTTATTTTTCTTCTCAGTCTTATTTTTTCAAATATCATGACGGTTTTTTCAAATTCATGAACTTATTAAAATCGGTGAATTTTTCTAAAATACATAAACAATTTCCAAACCTGGGAACTATTTTTCCAATCTCTGAACATTTTTCAAATCCATGATTAATTTTAGAAATTTGAAATACATGAACATATTTAAAATTCTTGATTTTTTTTCCAATTCACAACATTTTTAACATAATTGGGAAACATTTTCAAATTTGCGAGAGCCCTAGCTCTCACGAATGGGCCAGCCCAGCATGGTAGCTCTAGCGCGCATTTATTTTCTTTTCTTACTTGCATTTCTAAAATGGAAAATCATTTTACTTAAATGTAAAACAAGTATATCGCATGTAAAAAAATGTTTATGCATTGTTACGAAAAATGTCATTGTTGATAGCACTAAAATAATGCCTGTGACATTAAAATATGGTCATGCATTTCAGAGAAATATTTGTGACATTTAGGGAAAATGTTTATACAGTGTAAAAACATGTTCATGTAATACCAAAAAATGTTCAAAACAAATGTACTTGACATTTGAAAAATGTTCACTCGTTTCAAAATTTGTTCATGACATTTTAAAAGAATATTTATACAATGTAAAAAATGTTCATATAATGTATCCAAAATAAATGTATGTGACATTTGAAAAATGTTGTCTGTGATTGCTTTAAAAAAATCATGCAATGTAAAAAAAAGTGTTCACATAATTCAAAATATATTCCATACCATTCAGAAAATTGTAGTCCCTCCGATCCAAAATACTGTAAGTATCATTGTCTAAAGCACAACACTTATTTTTGCACAGAGAGAGTATGCAACATTTTTAAGCAATGTGTTACAAAAATATGTTCTTGGTTTTGTTTAAATGTTTAGAAAATTTTAAAAAATATTTGCGTAAAAAATGGTTTGTGCCATTAGAAATGTTGACATGTTTTGAAAAAGGTTTAACTCATACTCAAAAGGATATTCCAGAATCTTGTACTTGACAAAAAATGTGCATCTTTTATTTTTCTTACCATACTATAATCACAGATGCTAACATACACACATATACACTCACCTCTATGAATGCATACACGTAAACCCTATCCCTGTTACCACCTTTGAGAATATTGAGCCGACACAACATATTAAGATTGATGAACTTACGGCAGGCGGGCTCGTAGCTGACAGGAACGTCTCCTTTCACTGAACGAACATCATCGAAAAGTCTAAAATAAATTCAAAAAATGCGAGCAGCAGTTGCAAGTTTAGTTGTTGAACCCTAGTGGGATGGTTCCACCATAGAGAACCTAACCATCTGAGCTTCGCTCGTAGCTGACAGCAACGTCTCCTTTCACTGAACGAACATCATCGAAAAATCTAAAATAAATTCAAAAAATGCGAGCAGCGGTTGCAAGTTAGGAGTTGAACCCTAGTGGGATGGTTCCACCATAGAGAACCTAACCATCTGAGCTTCGCTCGGTTCGCATGTACGTCCTGTATTTAAAAAGTATCAAAATAATATACATGTAAAATAACAAATGTGCAATATGTACTAAAACAAGTAGACATATGTTGAAAAAATAGAAAAATTGAGGAAACCATAGGAACAAAAAACGGAAAAATCAAAGAGAGAGATAACGGAAAAGAAAAACCGAGAAAACATAAGAGAACCGCCAAAAGCATAGAAAAACCAAAAAATGGAACAAAAAACTATAAGCAACACAAGAAACACACGGAAAAACACCTTGCCCAGAGAACCACACCGGTAGTAACCCATAATGGTTCGTTCCAGTAATGCTCGACGCAGAAAACCTTCATGCGAGACAAATGGTAGCCCCCCCCCCCCCATCCCTATGACCACCTTTGAGATACTGAGACGACATAACATATTGAGATTGACGAACTTACAACAGGCGGCTCGTAGCTGACGGGAGCCTCTCCTTTCACTGAATGAACATCGCTGAATAGTCTGAAATAAATTCAGAAAAATGCGAGTAGCAGTGGCAAGTCTAAAAGTTAAACCCTAGTGGGGTGGTTCCGCCATAAGGAATCTAACCATCTGAGCTTCGCGCAGTTCACATGTACATATTGTATTTAAAAGTATCAAAATAATATACGTGTATAATAAAATGTGCAATATGTACTAAAACAAGTAGACATATATTGAAAAAAAAGAAAATAGAGAAAACAAAGAGAACCATAGGACAAAGGATGAAAAATCAAAGTGAAAGATAACAAAAAGAAAAACCGAGGAAAAATAAGAGAACCGCCAAAAGCACAGAAACACCAAAAAATGCAACAAAAAACTATAAGCAACACAAGAAACACACAGAAAAACACCTTGCCGAGAAAACAACTTCGGTAGTAACTCATAGTGGGTCGGCCCAGTAATGCTCGACGCAGAAAACCTTCAGGCGAGACAAATGGTAGCATGGCACAAAACAAAGTTATATGTTGCTCCCGCGTACCAGGACGGGGCACAAACTTTGCTATCTTGCTTTGTTGATTATAAATGGGTCGATTTCACTAATCAAGGCCATGTTCTTTTCTTTTCTTAGCCCAGCCATTTCTCCATAGTGTATCCCCTCGCCCTGCTCTGTTCCTGCGACGATGGAACGACAAGCTGGAACAATGCAACCTCGCCGAACGTAGCCCTCTGCCCGCTGGAGTTCAGCGCCAACGCACATGCCGCGGTACAGGGATACATCGATACGTTGATTTTCTAGTCCTCTGCCATAATATCTCTCCAGAATTGTCTCAGGAATAGTAATACCAATCTATGTCACCACTTTCCGTCAATTCACTCTCTATGACCATCTTCAGACCATCTCAAACCCCAGCTCCCAGTCTCCCACCTCTGTCCAACAACAACCCATTGAAAATATAACAGTAAATTAATTTCATGGGCAATAGAAGTGCTGGCATCATTGATTCGTAGATTAATGCTCCCTATAAATGTCATTGCTTCTAGCTGTTGTTTTCATACTACAAACACTTGCAAGTGGCACTATCTCCCATGCCTCTACCTACAACTTTGATAGTGTGTGTGCAAGATTTGTGAGTGTCTTGATGAATATGCTGTGGGATTGGAAGATGTTAGGAAAATTATGTTAGGCTCAAACTGGTAGATGCGCATGAACTTGAGGGTACCTCACACCAGAATTCCACTTGATGGGGCATTGAGCAACCAAACTCTCTTTCCCCTCTCTAGAGCGTCCGCATCAACATTATGTTCAACGACATAGTTATATGATAGTTGTGGATTATTGGTAGGCCCGTATTGAGTAAGTTTTATATGTGTGCAAAGTATACATTATGTGTTTTAGCGACAATCTATTGCAGCCACATATCCCTTCCCTGTTGCAGAGAATATTTTGTTCACGGAAAGGAAAGAGATAACAAGACCATGATTATAATTTGTACAAGAGATGAATTTTTTTTGTACATAAACATTATTGAGTGAGCCAGTGGCCAGCCTAATTAGACAACTTAAGTTGTTTGCTCTACTATTAAATGTGTGCGTGAGGAGGCTGTTTCCAAAGGCTGCATATGCTTGCCTCCATCTCAGCCGTTTCTCTGTCGTCGGGTTTTGTGGTTCTCTTTTTTCATGGGGGAGGGATTTGTGGTTCAGCTGGAGTTCGTAGAAATTTTGGTGTATGGGATTCCTAATTATTTTCCATTTATGCCCCATTTTTAGAATCTTTCGTTTCTAAAGAAAAAATAGGATATGGTGGTCTTTCTTTTGTGTAGTTTGAAGTGTTTCTAGGGAACTTATGTAAATTTGCTGTGAACTTCCTTGCGTTTTAAACCGGACCAGCTATTTACAGTAGACTTTGCACGCAATGCCGACTTTTCTTTCACCGTCGGTGTGACGACAACAGACAACTTCCAGTTCATGAACTGAGAGCCCCTCCCCTCCCTCCCTGCGCCGCGTGCCACTCCGACCGCGGCGGCCACCCCTCCCAGCCGCTACGCCGCCGGCTTCCTCCCCCCATGGGGCGGCCCGGCTCCAGCCGCTCGCGTTCCCCGTGCTGCTCTGTGGACAACACCGACTGGGGACAGCCTGCGTCCGTGCCATGCGCGGCCAGATCTGCCGTTACATCCGAGGTCCCGGTCCGTCGGCTGCTCCAGGTTGCGGCATCAACGGCCACCCCTACTTCTCTGCCGCATTTGCTACACCGGGGCGAGTGCTCCCGCCTGGCCGCAAGGTTTTCCACGTCGGGCACAGTCCCCCCCCCCCCCAGTTAGGGAAGGATCGCCTTAAATCCATTGTGGTAGTGCCTTCACCCACCTCGCAGCATTCCTCTTCGGTCGATAGAGATGGATGGACGGTGGTCAGTTCCCGTAAAGACAGGCGCGCGGGCAGATCCCCGTCGGTCCATAGCGGTCGTATCCCCCCGCGTCGCCCTGGACGGTGCCCCTCCTTCAATGCCGACCCGGGCGCAGGGCCTTCTTAAGCCGCTTCAAGGGCCTGTGCCTCATGTGTCCCAGCCCTCACCACCGCCGCATGGACTGTAGAGATCCCCTGCATTGCATCGAGTGCAAGCTGTCGGGCTACTTCGTCAAGGATTGCCCTTCGCTCCCCCGCATCCAGTGCGGCAATGGCCCATCCCCCGAGCGGCGGGGTCTTGCCGCTGCGAGGAGGCCGGTCAAGGAGCGGCTACGCTTCCCCTCGCCCCCAGTCACCATGGCGCATGTCCACCACACCGACCCCTCCCGCCGGCCGAGAGAGAACCACAACATCCTCGTCGAGTCTCCGGCCATGGAGCACCAGACCGCCCTGCTGCACCGCCACCTCATGCTGCTCACGACCACTTCAAGAACCACGCGGCCAGCCCGATGTCTGTGGGGCACGCCATCAGCGCGTAGCTCCACACCCCCGCCCACCTGCTGCGGGTGACAAGCCATGACCCAGAAGATTTCCTGGTTCACTTTGAGCTCCTAGCGCACCGTGACAATGCGGTGCGCCTCGACGCGCTCAACATTGACGACGTGAACTTCCTCATCAAGCCATGGCACGAGGACGACCACACCACGCTCCACGACTTCATGTTGCACGTCCGAGTTGTCATCGAGGAGATGCCCATGCAGCTCTGGTCGCTGCGGGGGGCGGAGAAGGTGCTCGGCAAGAATTGCATCATCGACAGGCTGGACAGCCACACGCACGAACGGGGCCACACGAAGACCTTCGCGTGCTGGAGGTGGGTGTGGGATGTCGCCCATATCCCGACCAGGCACACCCTCTGGAGGGCGCAGCGCGGCGCCGGGCGCATCGAGGCCATGCTCATCTTCTCACTTCCGAGCCGCGAGGTGGCACCGCCGCTGCGCGTCCGGCGGAGTGACATGCTGATCCACGTGGACCGCGTCGAGGACTAGGCACCGCCCTTGCCGCGTTCCTCACACTCCGCGTAGAATGGTCCGCCTTCATCCGACTCCGACGAAGGATGGCCCGGGCTCGCTGTCTGGCCCGGCTCATGGGTCATGCACGTCGAGGACCAGCCCCGGCGCCATCCTGCGGTGGTGGCCTCTTCGGGCTGTGGGGGGCTGCAGCTGGGAGCGCACCGTGACGACGACGACTGCGACGGCAGGCGAGACGGCCGCCGCTCTTGGAAAGATGGTCTGCCTGGCTGCAGCCACTCTGGCAGGCAGCAGACTAGGAAGGAGTCCCCCACCTCCTAGACGGTGCAGCCGCACCTTGGTGAGCCGCCGCAGCAGGGACGCGCATGGCCATCCAGCACGTCGGGCTTCCCCCGACATTCGAACTCCCGCTGCCGCTGCCCCTTCCCCCCATGCCGGCTGCAGTTGACGGCTTTGATGGCTTCTTCGATAAGGTGGGCGCGGCCTTGCCTCCCCTGCCCCCTCCAGACCACCTGTAGGGCACGTTGGACGCCACCATCGCCGATGCTCTGGCCACCCCGCTGACTATCGAGGGTGCTGAGGGCCAGTCCAGCAAGGGCCTCGCCGGCTCGCACGGTGCAGTCGACAGGCCGTTCTCCAACTGCATGCAACCTGACTTGCTCCTGGCATGTCGCACCCCCGCGCCCGTGATTGCCACGGGCCTGTAGCTAGGTGGGTGACCCAGGAAGTGCAACAGCTGCTGATCAAAGGAACGCTCCAGCTCTTCCAGGATGTACATACTCCCATCATCGCCAATGCTCCTTCGTGCAGGCCCTCGGCACCTCCCAAGACTAGAGCTTCCTCAACCCCCAGCCACCAAAGCGTGCGGCAGGCCACCGCAGCATCCAAGATGCCGGTGGCACAGCGGGCATCCCTCCTCCTTATGAAGAAACTCAGTGTGGTCGGGCCAAAGGAGAGGATTGCAGCCAAGGCCGGGGAGGCACTAGTTCGTCTCTTTGACGAGCCCATCACAGACAAAGACATCGCCATCATCGCCAAGCTCACGCGCCTAAACCTGGAAGCGCTTCACATCGCCGGCGGGATGGCTGGGCCAGAAGGCGGCGTGGGCGCCGCAGTTTAGTTCATTATGTTAGGTCTCTTATGTATTAGTCTCCATCGGCAATTGGCCTTAAGCCAATCCTAATTAGGGCTGTCGATGTGTTATGTTTCTGTCATGCACGTAGTGGCTAGGATCGGCGACCGAGCATCTTGCGGCGTATGGGTGGGCTCCGTCGCAACCCTCGTAGTCCAGCTGTGTAACCATATACTTCTCTTTTCAGTAGATTTATGTGGCCTTCAGAGAACTCTTTGTTGTTTCCATGATTAGCAACAACCTAGTTGTTCTGAGCTCAGGGCATCACCTCATCGGCAAAGTGGGCAACGATCTGCGAGCTAGCTGATAGTCAGCGCACCTCCATCTTTTGCCTCCAAGTGACCAAGATTGAGTGTTGGTTGCCTGTGATTGTGCGGGAGTTGGGCGGTAGGCGCTTGCAGGGGTGCCCCGTCTTGCCGGCCACCGATTCAATGGGTGGCATTTCCATTTTATGGGATAAAGATTGTGTCGACGTATGCACGCACTTCATAGGGCTTTTTCTCCATCACCGCCAAAGTTACTCTGCTAGCTGGTGGCCATAGTTTCTGGATGACTTCAATTTATGGCATGGTCGACGATGCGTGAAAGGACGCCTTCTTATCTGAGCTGGCCACTATTGCCCCGCCGGTCGTTGAGCCCTGGGTGATCAACGGTGATTTCAATATCATCTATGAAGCCAGAGAAAAGAGCAATCTGTACCTGAACAGACACATGATGTGCATGTTCAGAGCCGCGATCGACATGGCAAGGTTGCGCGAGATCAAGTGCATGAACAGGCGCTTCACGTGGTCCAACGAGCACCAAGATCCAACAATGGTGAGCATCAACAAGGTTTTTTTTAATTAGGAGTGGGATGCGATGTTCTCCTCGTTCATGCTCATGGTTGTGGCTACTGCATGCTCGGATCATTGCCATTGGTGCTAGTGAGCGCGACAGCGCCCCGTAGCAAGCCGCGGTTCCGGTTCAAGGTATTCTGGCCCCATTTCACACAATTCCAGGAAACTGTGGTGCACGCCTAGGACAGACCCGTCGACCTCCAGTGCCCCTTTGCTTGGCTGAGGAAAAAGATGCAGAGGACGGCCACGGGCCTGAAGATTTTGGCTAGATCTCTGTTCAGGGACTCCAAGGTGCAATTCCATCTAGCATCTAAGGAAATTCTCCACCTGGATATCACTGAGGAAAGGCGATGGCTCACCCCCATCGACTTCGAGCTACGGAAATAGTTGAAGCAGCGGATCGTTGGCTTGACTGCAATCGAGAGAGCACGCAAGAGACATGCCTCCCGTATTGAAGGAAATATGCCCTACATGCAATAATAAAGTTGTTATTTATATTTCCTTATATCATGATAAATGTTTATTATTCATGCTAGAATTGTATTAACCGGAAACTTAGTACATGTGTGAATACATAGACAATACAGAGTATCCCTAGTATGCCTCTACTTGACTAGCTCGTTAATCAAAGATGGTTATGTTTCCTAACCATAGACATGTGTTGTCATTTGATAAATGGGATCACATCATTAGGAGAATGATGTGATGGACAAGACCCATCCATTATCTTAGCATTATGATCGTGACAGTTTTATTGCTACTGCTTTCTTCATGACTTATACATGTTCCTCTGACTATGAGATTATGCAACTCCCACATACCGGAGGAACACCTTGTGTGCTATCAAATGTCACAACGTAACTGGGTGATTATAAAGATGCCCTACACGTGTTTCCGAAGGTGTTTGTTGGGTTGGCATTGATCAATTTAGGATTTGTCGCTCCGTGTATCGGAGAGGTATCTCTAGGCCCTCTCCGTAACGCTAGTCACTATAAGCCTTGCAAGCAATGTGACTAATGAGTTAGTTGCAGGATGAAGCATTACAAAACGAGTAAAGAGACTTGCCGGTAACGTAATTGAACTAGGTATGATGATACCGACCATCGAATCTTGGGCAAGTAACATACCGATGACAAAGGGAACAACGTATGTTGTTGTGCGGTTTGACCGATAAAGATCTTCGTAGAATATGTAGGAACCAATATGAGCATCCAGGTTCCGCTATTGGTTATTGGTCGGAGATGTGTCTCGATCATGTCTACATAGTTCTCGAACCCGTAGAGTCCGTATGCTTAACATTCGATGATGATTTGTATTATGAGTTATGTGATTTTATGACCGAAGTTTGTTCGGAGTCCCGGATGAGATCACGGACATGATGAGGAGTCTCAAAATGGTCGAGACATAAATATTGATATATTGGATGACATTATTCGGACACCGAAAGAGTTCCGAGAGGTACCGGGTAAAAACAGAGTGTCGGAGGGGTTACCGGAATCCCCCCGGGGAAGCAATGGGCAATCATGGGCCATAGGGGATAGAGAGGACAGCCCACATAGGGGAGGCTCTCTCCCCCCCCCCATGGGGAGTCCGAATAGGACTAGGGGAGGGGGCACGGCCCCCCTTTCCCTCTCCCTCTCCCTCTCCCTTCCTTCCCCACTTCCACCAGGTGGAATCCAACTAGGACTTGGAGTCATAGTAGGACTCCTTTCCCCTGGCGGGCCATGCAAGGGCCGCCCGGCCTCCCCCTCTCCTCCTTTATATACGGGGGCAGGGGGCTCCCCAAATCACATCAAGATTTCTCTTAGCCGTGTGCGGTGCCCCCTCCATAGTTTACACACCTCGGTCATATCGTCGTAGTGCTTAGGCGAAGCCCTGTGTCGGTAACTTCATCATCACCATCATCACGCCGTCATGCTGAAAAAACTCACCCTCGTCCTCAAATGGATCAAGAGCACGAGGGACGTCATCGAGTTGAACGTGTGCTGAACGCGGAGGTGCCGTACGTCCGGTACTTGGATTGGTTGGATCGGGAAGACGTTCGACTACATCAACCGTGTCACACTACAAGAAACCTGTTAATCCATGACGGATTTTTGATGACATTTTCGGATACTGTCATGGATGGCCTGGTACATCCCCGCAAGCCTGCTACAAGCCCACCCAAGCCCGCATAACCTTTATACACATATAAAAAGCTAACCCTAAACCTCATCCTCACTTCCTTCCCCGCAGCCCCTCCTGATTCCCCATCACCCCCGCACAGCGCCGCCGTAACCCGCCTCCGCAACCCACCTCCTCGCTTCCCTCCTCCAATAGCTCGCCGACGGCCCTATCCTCCTCACCTCGAGCAACTTCTAGATTTTCATCATTCTCCACCCACCCATCAATCTCACAAACAATCTCTCTCTCTCTCTTGTATGAATCCACACAACGCAGCCAACGTCCGCCGATTCTGGTGACGTCCACCACAGCGCAACACACACAAGAGCTGGTCTCCGACCACTCTGTCCTCCAGGACGGCAGGATCCACAGCTCCCGTTCTCTGGCGCTCGCCCCGCGACCCCTAGCCAGTGGCTAGGGTTTCTACTACGACTTCACTTCCATCGTCAGCGCGTCTCCGGTGCCTCTACTCCGTAGCGCACTACGCCCCCTTGCGCCCTCTACGCCTCCTGGATGGCTCCGCCTAGCTCGGTGCGCTCACTCGCGTTGGGTTGCACGGCAGCGACCGCAACCTCCTCCGTTTGGTCTCTGGCATGGCTGTGCAGCCCATGGCAACCTCCTATGCCGCATTTGAACCATCGGAGGCCCTCTCTTGTCCAGGTGAACTCCCCAAATCCCATCTTCCTCTCCCCCTGCCATCTTATTTTCTTGGTAGAATGTGCGTTGACTGACTGAAGCGTGTTCATCTGTATATACCTGCACAAGTTCCTGTACAATGAGGGAAACTGAAGGAAGTATTTTGTAGTTAGTAATTTTCTGGGTTAATATGCACATCACTTATACATATATATTTCACTTCTTTGGCTGAGGTAGTTTTGTTGGTTAATATGCACATTGTAGCCTATTTCACATAGTAATTTTGTAGTTTTTGATTTGATAGGGATAGCAGAGAAGTGGATGTATGACAGTGATGTTGATTGTTGTCTGCCGGTGTGAACCAGCAAATTTGTCGAGACAAGTGACCAGTTCATGGAAGCGTCCAAGTGGAGCTAGCTCAACAACTGATGAATCTGAACACCCCTTTTTCATTAGCACACTTTGAATTATGTTGGTGTCCTGAGACTGAAGGCCAATTAAGCTAATACCTTTAATAATGCGTGCTCACTAGCAAAGGAATAATGGTATGCAATCATCAATTGCTACTTTATTCCAATATTTTTGAGTTTTGATTCATACATACATCTGTTGACCAAGATATCATATAGCCACGATCCTATTGTAGCATTACTACATGGATTAGCATAGTTAATTCATAGAAGAAAATGTGGTGTACATTCATTTGATATTAAGTTATATCAGCTTCCCAAAATTGTTGCAATCATCTTTCGTGTAGAGTATATAATATATTTTTAGATCTGGTGGTCAAGTTTACAACATGGTTGACTGTACAAAATTGTTGTGACTTATCATCAATATTTCTAGATACATTTTTCTATATTTTTTGTTGTTCCAACGTGCATACAACGTGCAAAGTCTTTTGCATCTATTCAAGCTAAACCTGACTACAAGCATGGAAACCCTCTTTCTTTAACTAGGACCTGACTACATGGAAGCCCTCTTTCTTTAACTAGGACCTGACTACAAGCATAGAAGATATGCATCACTTCCTTAAATGCAACAACTAATAAGAATTTCATTTAGACATATATTCTCGTCTTTTGCATCTATTCAAGCTGAACCTGACTACAAGCATGCAAGTCCTCTTTCTGTAACTAGGACGTTATTTGCTTTGTTGGGTATGACTAAAAAATACATGGAAACTATTGATTGGTTTGTAATTCATGTGATTCTGACCTACTTGCATTAGTAATAGTATAAGCATGGAAGGAAAGTATTTAAGTTCCCTACAAGACTAGGAAAAATTGTAAGCCATCTACAAATATCTAATGTTTGTTATAATTTTGGACATATCACATTATTATTCCCAGTTGGTGCTTGCTATCACATCTTATTCAGGCTAAATCCTTTTTCAACATATCAAGTCATATACTCAGATATACGGATATAGTATAGCCGAGTTTTCCTTAGTATTTAACTGTTGTTCAATTATGTATAATTTCAGCACCTGCCAAAGCATTTTAATCATCCAATAAACTGAACTATGTGTAGTTGGAATCAGGTGAAAAAGAATGGGCGAAAGTAACAAACTGGAACTGTTTTCAAACTGATAAGTTCAGAAATTCACGGCACCTATTTACTATTTTTACTAGTCGTAAATTGTAACCACACCATAAACAATGGAGAGACATGGCCAGTCTGTACTCTATGATGCAAGCTCAAAAAGGTTGCATCATAGTTATCCCAATGGCCCAGCAAATGCACCAGGATTTTTGGATGATTATGCCTTTTTAATCAATGGCTTGTTGGATCTCTATCAATATGGTGGTAAGATACAGTGGCTTATGTATGCACTTATGTATCTAGTTAACATTTGTGTGCGCTACATTACAGTAGTAGTCTGGTTTGATTCCATAAGAGGTTTACATTTTATGGTTCTATCAGCATGTAAATCATTTACATAATAGTGATTATTCTCGCATCTCTTTATTCCTCTAATTACTCTATGATAACACGAAACTATGTGTTCTAATTTTCTTTCTCAAAACATGCAAGTGGTTAGGCTTTTTCTATATAGATTTGCTATGCACATAGTAGTTTTGTATATACATTTTAGAATAATGTGAAATTAGAATGATGGTTCAGATGATAATAACTACTGTTGTTATTGTTGTAATCAACTTGCTATTTTGTAACAGAATCTAACTTTGTTATACAGGTTTCCTTGGTCAGGACTGCAAAGAAAGTTTGAGTAGCAAAGGTGAAGTTGATGATTAAGAGGGTCTGCACAATGTTGTATATTTCTTATGTAATGACGTGTAATTTGTAAGAGGGGCGTGTGAACAGATGTTGGATGTAAATGACCTTTACTTGGTGAAATTATTGAATGAAAATTTATGAAATGGGTCAAATTATGGCCCTGTTCAATGGAAATTAATTGGGTTGTGAAAACTCGTTCGAATATGTGTAATGGGTTGTGTTGTAGCTGGCTGGATGAATATCATGGTTTGTATTGAAATAAATGCGAAAATGGGCCTGATTAGACAAAAATAATTAGGCCAATGGCTATGTAGGATGCCACGTCAGGTCCACGTAGATGCCATGTCGGATCCATGTTGGTACAACATTATGTCAGTCCATGACGGATTAGTCTGTCATAGAGGACCGGGCTTGGGGCGGGCCGGAGGTGCCTATGGATTGTTCGGTGACGGCCAAAATCTGTCATGGTGGTGTAGTTGTTCAATTATGACGCGATATACATGACAGATTCCAAATCCGTCATGGACCGCCCTCCTTGACGGTTTTGCACTATTCTGTGACGGGACGAATCCGTCATGGATTAACAAGATTCTTGTAGTGTCACTAAACGGTTCCGCTTTTGGTCTACGAGGGTACGTGGACACACTCTCCCGTCTCGTTGTGATGCATCTCCTAGATAGATCTTGCGTGATCGTAGTTTTTTTTGAATTACTACGTTCCCCAACAGTGGCATCCGAGCCAGGTCTATGCATAGATGATATATGCACGAGTAGAACACAAAGACTTGTGGGCGATAATAGTCATAATGCTACCACCATCGTCTTACTTTGATTTGGTGGTATTGTTGGGTCAAGCGGCCCGGACCGAGATTACATAACCGCGTTCATGAGACTGGTTCTACCGACGTGCTTTCACACAGGTGTCTGGCGGGTGTCTCTTTCTCCAACTTTAGTTGATGCGAGTTTGACTATGGCCAATCCTTGTTGAAGGTTAAAACATCACACTTGACGAAAAATCATTGTGGTTTTGATGCGTAGGTAATAACAGTTCTTGCTAGAAGCCCGTAGCAGCCACGTAAAACTTGCAACAGCAAAGTAGAGGACGTCTAACTTGTTTTTGCAGGGCTTGTTGTGATGTGATATGGTCAAGAGATGATGAGATATAAATTGTTGTATGAGATGATCATGTTTTGTAACAGAGTTATCGGCAACTGGCAGGAGCCATATGGTTGTCGCTTTATTGAATGAAATGCAATCGACGTGTAAATTGTTTTACTTTATCACTAAGCGGTAGCGATAGTCGTAGTAGCAATAGTTGGCGATATGACAACAATGCTACGATGGAGATCAAGGTGTCAAGCCGGTGACGATGGAGATCATGACGATGCTTCGGTGATGGAGATCATGAGCACAAGATGATGATGGCCATATCATGTCACATATTTTGATTGCATGTGATGTTTATCTTTCATGCATCTTATTTTTCTTAGTACAGCGGTAGCATTATAATATGATCCCAGCCTTACTAAATTTCAAGGTATAAGTGTTCTCCCTGAGTATGCACTATTGCTACAGTTCGTCGTACCGAGACACCACGTGATGAGCGGGTGTGATAAGCCCTACGTTCACATACAATGGGTGCAAGCCAATTTTGCACGTGCAAAATACTCAGGTTAAACTTGACGAGCCTAGCATATGTAGATATGGCCTTGGAACACTGAGACCGAAAGGACGAACGTGAATCATATAGTAGATATGATCAACATAGTGATGTTCACCATTGAAAACTACTGCATCTCACGTGATGATCGGACATGGTTTAGTTGATTTGGATCACGTGATCATTTAGATGACTATAGGGATGTCTATCTAAGTGGGAGTTCTTAAGTAATATGATTAATTGAACTTTAATTTATCATGAACTTAGTCCTGATAGTTTTTGAATGTATATGTTGTTGTAGATCAATGGCCCGTTCTACCATTCCCTTGAATTTTAATGCGTTCCTAGAGAAAGCTAAGTTGAAAGATGATGGTAGCAATTACACATGCTGGGTCTGTAACTTGAGGATTATCCTCATTGTTGCACAGAAGAATTACATCCTGGAAGCACCGCTAGGTGCAAGGCCTGCCGCAGGAGCAACTGCGGACGTTATGAACTTCTGGCAGAGCAAAGCTGATGACTACTCGATAGTTCAGTGCACCATCCTTTATGGCTTAGAATCAGGACTTCAAAGTCATTTTGGACATCATGGAGCATATGAGATGTTCCAAGAGTTGAAGTTAATATTTCAAGCAAACGCCCGAGTTGGGAGATATGAAGTCTCCAACAAGTTCTATAGTTGCAAAATGGAGGAGAATAGTTCTATCAGTGAACACATACTCAGAATGTCTGGGTACCATAACCACTTGACTCTGCTAGGAGTTAATCTTCCCGATGATAGTGTCATTGACAAAGTTCTTCAATCACTGCCACCAAGCTATAAAGTCTTCATGATGAACTATAATATGCAAAGGATGACGAAACGATTCCCGAGCTCTTCGCAATGCTAAAGGCCGCGGAGGTAGAAATCAAGAAGGAGCATCAAGTGTTGATTGTTAACAAGACAACTAGTTTCAAGAAAAGGGGTAAAGGGAAGAAGGGGAACTTCAAGAAGAATAGCAAGCAAGTTGCTACTCTGGGGAAAAAGCCCAAGTATGTACCTAAGCCTGAAACTGAGTGCTTCTACTACGAATGGAGTGGTCACTGGAAGCAGAACTGCCCCAAGTATTTGGCGGGTAAGAAGGATGGCAAAGTGAAAGGTATATTTGATATACATGTTATTGATGTGCTCCTTACTAATTCTCGTAGTAGCGCCTGGGTATTTGATACTTGTCAGGGGGATGAACCCCGGGCAGGCAACAGAACCCGGATCCTTTTCAAAAATTATGGGGCCAACATCGCCCCTCAAGCCGGCCCGCGCTTGGCCGGGTCACTCAACCCGGCCAAGCCCCTTGACCCGGCCGAACTCTCCGACCCGGCCTGGTTCCTCGACTCGGCCCCGACAACAAGCTCAAGGCAGACGAAACCGACACACCAAGACTTCTCCAACAAGCCAGCTCCACCCTTGCGTGTTCCTCAACCCAGCCACGGGTCATCTCCCATCCCATCCAGGCCATACGATGGGACGACACTACAAAAAAAACACTTCCGTGATGATATGTGTTTGTCACAATAGGTCACATTTTCTGTCATGCATGTACATCCATGACAATTTTATGACAGAATCAAGATAGTCATACCTGTTCTGTCATACAAGTGTTCCATGACATTACCAAAATTATCATCACGAAAGTGTCCACTTCCATGACGATAAATCACGCGTCACAGAAGTGCTTTCATCAAAGGTGACCGACACGTGGCATCCACCATAACGGAACGCCGTTAAGCTATCGGGTCGAGTTTTGGATCCGATAACCCGCTAACAGCCCAGACCAATGGGAAATTTCCACGTGTAAAATTCTTATTGGCCGGACGAAACATGTGTCAGCTCGTCAGTGGGTCAGATAGGTGCCTATGATATGTCGACACGTGCCACGGCCCACCACTGGCCCATTTAGCTTACAAAGCCGGCCTGTTTGACTTGGTCAAAAGTTAACGGGCTGGCCCATGAAAAGCCTGTCAACGGTCTCTTCGCAAATAGCCCATTTTACGGCCCGGTAACTCACCGCCCGTTAGGCCCTAACGAAAATCGGCCCAACAACGTCATGTGGGCCCTCGAATATAACACCAGCCCATTTCACTTTCGGCCCATGTATGGCCCACGACATCTTTCGGCCCATATGAGGCCTTCGTATCTTTAGGCCCTTTAGAGGCCCACGGTGACTCTAGCCCATAATGAACAGTAATTTTCTTTGTACCCGTTATTGGCCCGTGATTCACATGGGCCATTTCTAGCCCGTGTTGGCTTTCGGCCTATTGATGGCCCACACGTTCTTGGGCTCCTTTCCGGCCCTCGATTACTTCCGGCCCGTTACTGGCTTGTTCCCCTAATTAGCCAAATTCGGCCCATGGCAAGAATCGTCCCATTTCTGGCATGTTAACCCGTTGCTCCGTTTCCAGCCCGTGTTAGCTTTCGGCCTATTGATGGCCCATATGTTCTTGGGATCCTTTCCGGCCCTCGATTACTTCCGGCCCGTTACTGGCCTGTTCCCCTAATGGGCCAAATTGGGCCCATGGCAAGAGGCGGCCCGTTTCTGGCCTGTTAATCCGTTGTGCCGTTTCTAGCCCGTCCTATATTCTGGCCCATTAACGACCCGTTATGCCTATGACAGAATTAAGCCTTTGCTATCCTCCGGCCTGTTAACGGCCCGTTACCGTGCTGGGGCGATACCAATTACGCCCGTTTACGACCGATGTAGACCCATTATCCGACGGCCCGAGGCCCACCGATTCTACGGCCCTCATGGAGTCCCATTTATTGATGGCCCGTAGGAGACCCATGGATCCTACAACCCGTATATGGCCCATGGTTGTTGCAGCCACTAACAAACCAGGGAAAATGAAGACTAGGAAATAAATAAGGCCGAAACTAATGCTAGGCTATTAAGGCGATTGCACAGATTACATCCACTTGGCATCAAAGATCGCCACCAGTGCAAATATGGGGAACACCCTACACTATAGAAAAATGGCTTGCTGTATCGCACCAAAACAAATTACAACTATATAAAAAAAGGAAGGTTGGCATAAGACTTAATGGTCTAGCAGATAAATGGACCACCAGAAGTTCAGAAGCTCAGTTCAGTTGACCTTACTGTTACGTTTTCATGATGTATTATTCGAAGGAGCACAATAACACTCGCCTTCATTTCTCGTAGGCTCCTGTACAACATAGCAAATATCTGATAGTCTGGTTTCAAAACCATGCATATCTTGACGACATCGAACAATGTCTCTCCCTGTTTCATAAAGGGTCTCTGTTAGGGAATGGACTTGTGTCTGGAGCGCAGATACAACATTGCTTTGAGGTTGCATATCTTGATCATGAGGCAGTTTGGGCGAGATTGCCTTAACAACTAACCCAGTATTACACAGGAACGTGCTTTTGGCACTGTTAGTGGACAAGTACTGACCCACTACAGCAAGAGCTGACATTGCGGTTCCACCATTTTTCCATAGCTCGCTGACAAGTTGAGTTTGAACATTAGTAGTACGAGAACAGAAGATATTAAGGAGGCAGCAAAACCAAACAAAATAGCTTTGGTCTATATATAGAACTTATTCTGGTGAACCCATGTAAACTATTAGTTGTATTTTATTGCAAAGTACATAATAAAACCAGGTTCCAAACATATGACTATGTACCATCGCTAATGTATCGTCTATTTCTTCACATTGTATTGAGGGCTAAGGATAAAGAGACGAAGTTTATAATATGATAAGCATAGTATGACACCATTCATATCACAAAACAACTGAGAACAGACAAACAGGGAATTGTAACATTGTGTGGGCAAGTCCAGCACGGAACTAGGTTACGGGTCAAGATCAAAGGAACATCACTCCTCTCTTTTAAACCTTGTAAGGTGCAATGATACGCTAAGACAATTGTGTATAAAATTGAAAAGAGTAATAGACATTAGCTGCCAACCATGCAGTTCGAGGCAGAAGTTAGAGTAAGTAGTAGTTAAAAGGCATGACGATTAAGGACTTACAACAGCGGCTTTGACTGGTGTAGTCATGCCCTTCTTCTTGCTAGTGTGACAGTCATTGAAGATTTCCATAGCTTTTGGTTCAGGTACTTTTTGGTCCTTGCAGGCTTTCCTCTGCATTTGGAACAAGTCAATATAGATCTGATAATATGGTACAGCGAAAAGAGTGAAACAACATCTAATTACAAGAGCCTCGCAGTGTATAATATAGCTACGAGATCCTGTCGTCTGTTGGAATTTCACTTTCGTACGGTTGACCTTGTTCTTTGAACAGTTCACCTACAAGAAGATAGATTTGTGTGGCACATGCGTAAATAGGACTTCAACATGTGATCTGATCACATATATATAATGTACCTGATACTTCGGATCAGACTAGTGTTTAACGAGGCCCCTCCAGTCTTCATCCGATATATTTTACACTGGAGATGTTTGGGAAAGTTCACTCTTAGCCTTGCCTTGAAAGTGAGTTTTCCTCAAGTTATACCGATACTGTCACAGATCAGACTTGAAAACATGGGTGCAAGCTTGTCTGGTTGCATCATCTTGGTTATCCAACTTGAACCTCATATGTTGAAAATTATGGGTCTCTCATTATCAGCAACCTAGAAAGTATGGTCTCTCATTATCAGCAACCTAAAGCAAGATGATATTACTCGTTTCCATACATAACTATACTTACAGATAAATGGTCGACGAAGGTGTTGAACTGGGTTTCGTCTTTGTCATTCCTGTACTGAATCCATGTTGGGAGGATACGTACATGACACCTAACGGCAACCGCTGCTCTAATACTAACTTGGCTGACTCTGTAGCATCACGGGGCCTTTTTAAACCTGCCTCAAAACGGATCTCCATTCTTCCTCCTCTAGATTTAGTTAACCTATCGAGCATTATCCCTGATGATTGTTTCCTCTTGTGCCTAGATGCTAGTCCAACAACGAACATAGGAAGTGTTAGTGTACATCAAACTTTGAGACTACATATAAAGAAGCATTCAACTGTAACTTGACTCCAACAACTACCTTCTTGCTCTTGAAGCTCACAAGGTTCATCTGATCTTGCCAAATCGTCTTGTTTCAAGAGTGCTTGGGAAGTAGTGTCAGGTGGCAAGGGAGCTTGGGAACGTGCTGCTAGCTAAGTTGACGCACGAGTAACTCGTGCAGCTGGTAGTACTGTGGAAGGTGTTGCAAGAACTAGGGCTATCTCTGCTTGTTTGGTGGAAGCTATTTGTTTCTGTTTGGCTTTTTTTGCAGCTCGTGTAGCACGGGATGCCCTGTTTGTAGAATTTTCTGCTGGACTTTGACCTTCTATTGCACCATCAGTACCAACAGAATCTGCAGGATTCATCCGCTTCTCATTCCCTGCCATTCTGTGTTTCTTCCCCTTTCTCTGTGCCATGTTAAGTCAAGCCGACAAGAAAAACGAATAACAATTAGGTTGTTCAGAACTAATTGATGCGTGATGCAGATGAACTGAACTTCGATGTTAGACAACCACATGATAGGAGGATGTAATATGTACGAAAAATAGGACGGAAGAGATAACCAGAACTATGATGTGTCAACTAAATAGAAGCCATTTCACCAAATTAGAAGCAATGCAATGGAAGGTAGAAACCATATGAAAGATGATACAAATATCACTCTGCCAAGTTAACAGTATCTCATCGTAAATGGCATTTAAACAAATGTGAAGCAGTACAAGAAATAAATCATATGCAAGATGCAAACAACATCACACTACCAAGTTAGAGGTCTATCGTCATTAGTGCCATTGCATATTCACAGCATTGCATATTCACAGCTTATGATGTGTAAACTAAGGAGAATGCATTTCAACAAATTAGAAGCAATGAAAGCTAGACACCATATGAAAGATGCAATGAATATCACTCTACCAAGTTAAAACTGTCTCGTCATATGTGCCATTTCAACAAATTAGTAGTACAAGCTAGAAAAGAATGCGAGATGTAACCTATATCACACTCCAAAGTCAAACGTGTCTTATGATAAGTGATTGTTGCAGGTTACACAACAGTAGTAATTTTATGTAAGAACATGGTGCGATAGAAAAACATTATATGTTCTAGAAACAGGAACACGTGTCTTATTCAAGTATAATGTGTAAAGTAAGCAGATGGAATTCAACAAAATTAGAAGCAATACAAGCTAGACATCACACATAACATGCAACCACATATAACAGTGCCAAGTTAGAGCGAGGACCGGTGATGGTGCACTAGGGGAGACATGCTCATCATAAACACATCTACGTTGAGTGTCTATGCATGTGTTGTCTTGGAAATCATCTTGGAGGGGTGGAGGAATAGATACTGTAGAGGCCCTCCATTTGGAAGGAGCACCTTTATCCGCTTCCTTGCTAACTTCCTTCCGCTTTATTGATTTTGAATTGTCAAGTAAAACTGACCAGAAAAAGAAATGAAATTCTCTCTTTAGAACTCATTCATGCATGATACTGACAATCACTACTTTGATGTAAGGCAAACACATGATACCAAGATGGAATATGTACGAAACACAGGACGGCATGGCATGTTCACAATTGTTTGTGTAAACTAAGCAGAAATCATTCCAACAAATAAGAAGTAATGCAAGCTAGACACCACATGAAAGATACAACCAATATGACTCTGCCAAGTTAAAAGCATCCCATCATAAATGGAATTTCAACAAATTAGAAGCAGTGCATGCTATAAATCATATGAAAGATGCAACTAATATCGCACTGCATATACTAAAGGTGTCTCGTCATATTGATTGATGCCGGATACAAAAAAACAATAGTTTTATGTAAGGACATGCTTAATAGACAGATGTACTATATACTAAATACAGGAAGGCATGTCACATTAACAGGTATAATGTATAAGCGAAGCAGACTAGCACATGCAGTTTAACCAGATTGGAAGAATTACAATCTAGACACCATATGCAACATGCAAGCACATATCATGCTGCCAAGTTAGAGCAAGCACCTGCGATGCTAGTGTAGGGGAAATGCGGTAATCAACTACAGAGCTACGCTCACTATCTTCATCTAGCCTTGCTGCTTCTTGAGAATCATGTCGGGAGGCTGACGCTGCATTCTTTAAATGAGGAGTAGTCCACTTGTTTGCCTTCCTCATCATAAGTGATTGATGAGGGATACACAAGAACATTAATTTGATGTAAGAGCATGGTTAATACACAGATGTACTAGTATGTACCAAAAACAGAAATGCATGTCATATTCAAAGGTATAATGTGTAAGCTAAGCAGATGCAATTTAACCAAATTGGAAGCAATACAAGCTAGACATCTGGCTGGAGTGGTGAGAATGATCATCTAGGACCTGAGAGCCTGGTGGGAGGCGGGCTGCTTCGCCACCATCGCGGGTTTTTAGTTGGCTTCTAGGTGATGCCTGTCTTTGTTGGGCTTGTCACTGGCTCGGCCAGTGCCCTGACTAGCTATTTGTCTTCTGGTGCTCATGGGATGGTGGTTCATGTAAAAAATATCTTTCCTTATCTTTAATAAAGACCGGCTTCGGCCTTTCGAATACAAGATAGACACCATATGGAACATGAAACCACATATGACACCGCGAAGTTAAAGCAAGCACCTGGGATGGTGGTTCATTGCGAGCGAGGTCATCAACTCCAGAGCTACGTTTGCCGCCTCCATCTGCTGACACTACACCCTTTATAGCGCTGCAAAGTGTCGTGCCTACCCGCGAAGAAAGCTGGCACGACTTCTCTCTTTTCTTTGCTGCTTCTCTCGAGGTAGACTCTGAAATACCCTTGCATAAAAACACAATAGTGAGAGTATGGGTGAAGTGTGTGTAGAACTAGTGCACTGTATAAGTAGCAGATAGCAGGTGGCTGAAAAATAAATGACAGGAGACATATGATAGCTCTACAACATTGCATGGCAAAAACAAAATTAGATTCTACTCCGTATGATTTTGTAATATATGACCACAGGAAATGCAGGTACTCCTCCAGCACACCACCACATGTGGTCATATCTAAGATAACAGTCGACTGAAAATAAATAGGTCAGTCGATTTTTTTAATGAACCATCCGATCTATAAGGAACGGGCAGATGGCCTTTGTCTACCTCCCGCCAGTCACTGTTGACGATCTTTCTCGAACCACCAGCGACCACCGACCCAGACCCCTGCCTCCGCCGCCCCACTCTCCCCTCGACCTCACACCACCGCCGTGCTTGGCAGCGCCCCCAGGCCATCCCTTTAATCCTGGCCGACCTCCAAATCGGGCGCCAGTAGCTCTAGGCCCCACACGCCCCTAAGATAAACACCGAGGCGCTGCTTCCCCGGCGTAATAGGCGTACTAGCGCCTGTTACGCTGGGGAATATGCCTCCGTTTATTGGGAATCAACTGACCAGAAATTGAAATTCAGGGTTGCGACGGACCTCTAGCTAAGGTGAAATAGTATATGAGGAGAAACCTTGTGCATCGCGAGTTACTAGGAACATCTAGTATCAAGAAGAAGCGGTCAACTAGTGTCTTCTGTGGGATGAATACCATGCAAGCAGACACATAAGATTTGCACGAATAAGGGAAGAGGAGTACCCTTATTAGTTGCCAGTGTGGTCTCCTTCATATGTTGCGGTGGTCTTAATTTTTCTCCAGGGGGAAACGATATTTTTGGAGAGCCGTGGATCCTTGGACAAACCCATGGCCAAATTGTTGAATGTGTTGCCGTGGCCGTATATTGATGGAGGGGAAGCAGATCCGAGGCGGTGAAGGACGGCGTAGCAGGAACAATTCCGGTGCGGTGGACGGTGGCGAAGTTGGAGAGGCAGCGGTGAGGCGCAGGACATCGTGATTGAACTGGCTCGGGTACGGATGGCTTGGCCTCGACTTCAATTACTAGCCATGGAGGGTGTTGCGGTTGAGGTTGAGGTGGACGACGACGTCGGGGTATCGGCTCCGGCGTGATGGAGGAGGGCGGCGGTTGATGGGTGGGACGGGGTGGCGGACGGAGGACGCCGGGGTTTCGCGGCTGGTGGAGAGGTAGTTTATGCGCCCACGGAGTACGAATGGGGAATCAGACGGGTGGGCAGGGGGAGGAGGGGGAGAACCATGTTTCGGTCAGGGACGCGCTTGTTTTTGGCTTTTTTGAACACAAGATGGGACGCGCTTGTTTTAAATTTGGGGAAAGTACAAACTTTGCCCCCCTCTTAAATTACGGACCTACTGCGGGTCGGGGGTAGGATGGTAATCCCAGGTGTCCCAAATAGTGGGCGGGAGAGATTTCGGCCGCGCGCATGTGTGCTTAGGCAACCATTGTGTATGAATATTTTTCGGAGGCGGTTGCGTGGCGTCTAGATGACGCTACAAACCTACCCCGGTTTAGACCTTTGGACGTAGGGCCGGTAGGTTTCACGAATCGGAGTTATTAGAAAAGTAATTTCCTTGTACTACCAAACATTGGTCTCACGCAGTTTCGGGCGAGTACAGGCTCTTTTGGCGCTTCATTCGAAATTTTGAAACACAAGCATTCACGTTTAGAGTACTCTTGAACTATGAGGATTGACCTAAATAGGCACCGTTATATTTGACCTTGTATGCTTGAAAACCTCATTAAATTATCCGCTTCTTTTTGAAATTTTGACACTTGAAAATCCTATAACTCCGATTATTTTGGAATGGAGGAGCTAAATTTGAATCCATTTTGTACACGACTACATATGCTATTATGTACAAAATGAGAGCAAAGATTGGTGCCCCCATAATTTAGGTATGATTTGCAAATGCCATGATATCAAATTCAAATAATTGAATGGACTTCATGTTGAATTCAATTTTTTTAAACCACGTTAAGTTGAATTCAAATGTATGCTAGTTCATAGGTAGCTATTTATAATGTTCATTGTGTAACTTTCGTATGTATAATGTGCTTTACACACACAACATTAACTATACTCACATTTATATTCGATTGCTAAAGTGATGCATTGTCTGGAGTTCAAAATACTAACTATGTGGATCAATTGTGTCGAATAATAACATAGACATGCTCAAATTCGATAGAATCTAGATGTCTGATGGATCAATGACCGTTCCTTACGCGAATTGCAAATATCATGATCCCATCCTAATATTTGGATACAATTTATATCTTTAATCAATGTGTACAACAGTCTTTTATGTGTAGTTTCACTCTCCGTCAGTGGTCTCTCACACATGCTCACACACTCTCTCCCGAGGTGTCTTTATCGCACACATGCTCTCGACATAACCCTCCCTCCCTCTCGTAACCATTTACGACTGTTTTCACTAACCTTTATCACAAGAACTCTACCTCTCGCAAGCATACACATGCACAATTGCCATCGACCCTTTCTATATACATAGACCTGCCTACGTGTCTCCTGTACGCACATTATCTTTAGGCCTGTCTCTCATGCATTGTCTCACACCTCTCTTCCTAATCGACGAGTATGATTCTAGCAGAGCATTCTGTAGGATGCCCCTTAAAGTTAGGTTGGATGAATAGTAATATCAGAGATAAAGGGGTTACCTTAGTCCGAGAACCTAGGGTTACAAATCCTAGCCGGCTTTGTCAGTGGACACAGAGTCCTTCACAATTCTGCTATCTTTGTCATGTACGACTAGTCATCCATGGGTCTCCCTAAATGCGTCATGGGCCGACCAATGTGGCGCAGGATGGAACCGAACGAAGGGCCTCACCTCGACTCACCGGACCTCACGCGGTGACACACCCTCTGCCCCCACGTATTGTTATCTTCTCACACCCACACATACCAACACAAACACCACTCACAATTTTTTTCTCCTGGTGCCTCTATCCCCTCGCCCCTTGCATATACACACTCAAGGTAATCTCTCACCTTGACGTCATATTCGTCTCTCTCTCTAGACCACTCACATTTCTCGTGCTATCTCTCCTAGCCCCCCCCCCCGGCCGGCCCATCTATCCATGCCTCTCTCGAATACGTAATACACACACATTCCTCTCTAGGCCCTGCCAAATGCATCAACTACACATTCACACATGTTACATCACATACCCCATTGATCTAAAAAGCCCTCTCTTCACGTTTATTTTGCATACAACATTCCTTTTGTATAAACTGTGGCCAAAAATTTATTGTAGAATTTCTACATATATACAACATTACAAAGTTATATGGAGGAGTACGAACGCTAATTTGTGTTGCATGGTGCCCACAATGATATTTATACCGCATTATGAATTTGTATATTTTTATACTATATACAAAGTTAGTCATAATAAAGAGAAACGAAGAGCATCTCTCCCCCATCGCATACCCCCCCCTCTACGCCCCTTTCACGTATGCACACAAACTATCTCCAGGTCCTCTAAAAGTAAGCCCCAGCACATTCACGCATGTTTCATCCTTCTGTCACGATATATACAATGACTATCATTGTATTTGAAGCAAAAGCACGATACGTACATTGGACTTCAGAATCCACTCATTACGGTCACCATTTATGTTTTGTGGTTATTATACAGTCACGGGCTCACCGTACAACTCTGTATTTGCTCAAGACATGACTAGTTGACCAGTTAAACGCTCCACGTGGCATCTCTAGTGTTGCATCACATTATCTCACTACCATCGTGCCCACCTGTCGGCTTGTATCTACTCTACATCTACACTCTTATAAAATACATATACGTACACTCTTATAAAAAACAGAGTTGGTGATGATGGTGTGTCTGCCATCCTACAATATAGGCCGTCTGATTTATATCTGATGGATAGGAAAGAAACTATGGCAATTTGCAAAAAGGTACCCACACACCTCTCCACATTTGCAAATAAGTCTTTCCCTTGTTCATCCTTTTCTCTCACAAGATAAACTAGTCATACAAATGCATCTTGATGTTATGTGCAACGCACGGGCATCTTGCTAGTAAGAATGAAAACAAACGACAAAAAAATATTGGATGGTGGTTCGAAGTCATGACCGCGGGCACAGCGGACAAGGTGGCCTTGTATTGGTATGCTGAGCCGTCAGTTTTAACACACAGGAGCTGGTGTGGTGATTATACACACACGCACGCATGCACACGAACTGCATGCACGCATCACTCACACGAACACATGCACCCACACATGCACGCAACACTCACACGTACACACGCAGCCATGCACGCACACAACACTCACACGCACACACGCACGCATGCATGCACACACCAGTACACCACACGACCAACACACACTCTCACGCTCAAGTGCTCAACCTACACGTGCATGCGCACACATCAGGCCCTAACAGACACATACACAACCAGGCGATTCCCGCACATGGGTTGGAGTCTTGTTGCGCCTGCGTAAATTTGTGTTTATCTGACCTTTTCCCTATGCGAACTGATAGGTGGGACCGACATGGAACATGGTCAATTTAACTAGTCAATATGGCGCCACGCAGACTATTTGGCCGGTCAACAGAGTGCAATCCGATGCTGAACTACGAGCAAGTGACCGTATAATCACCGTAAAATGTATATAGTGACCGTAATCAGCTTATTCTGAAGTTCAGTGACCGTATTACGCTTTTCTCTCTGTAGGCCCTCCAAAACTACATCTCTACATGTTCTCGCATGTTACATCTAACAACTATGCAATACATCACTACTACTACACTCTAACACAATAAATCATAGGTGTTTTTAGTTGTACTAGATATCATATTGTTACTTAATTATTCAGTTTGCATACATTAAAATTGCCTTTGAAATGTATGGCCAGTATCATCTACCGCGTGGGAAAAATCCCGCCCTTTCCAGTTTAATCGGGTTTGTGTCGATGGATCGTGCGAAACAACCAAACTATAGTAGTAGCACTATACAGTACAAGTGACAGTTCACTAGGCCATCGTGTCGTGTACTTCTCCGTCGTAAGAGTGGAGCACTCACTTTCATAACTCTTCTAGTCCCTTTCGCCGACATGTGGGACATCAAGCTACCGGGTCCATGTGACACACCGGAATACAGTGCAGAGCAGCCGGGGTGAAGCACCCCAGTCATGGCGCCGACGTAGTAATGAGCAATGAGGCATCAAATCACAAAGCTGCACCTTTCCCGCAGTTAAGTTGGAGGACAAAGTAATATGCTAAAAAAAGAAGTTGGAGGGACGAACCAACCATCATTTCATTCGTTGCTGAATCTGCTTCTCCCTCATCTTCTTCAACTTAACCACGTGTCGCTTCTGCCGTTGTTCTGCCTCATGTGGGACGCGAATCGGCTTGGTAAAGCACTGACATGTGGGACCGCATGTTAGCAAACCGCAGGACAATGTCCTCTAAAAATAAGAAACCTCCCCCACCATCCGCGCGGCTAAATCACCTCCTTTTTACTAATCTTGATTTTATAATTTTTTAGATCAATATAATTGAGATTTGTATAGATAGCACATAGGAGCAAAACTAAGTGGTACGGTTAAGGGCATCCACAATGTGTAGCCACATGTGAAAATAGCTTTTGGCATTGTGGGAACCATTGTGGACGGTGTTGCCGAAGCCAAAAAGATGGAACCGAAGCTCCCTGATTGATTGATTGAAGGAATAGAAAAATGCAACGTCTCTCCTCTTTCTCCCATTCTTGGACGCACGTACAGTATAGAGCACAGAGTCTACTCCCCTGTCCCTTCTATCACAAATCACAAAAGCACGAACGAAGCAACCATCATTTCACTCTTCGCGGACTCCGCTTCTCCATCATCTTCTTCGAGAAACCATCTCACCGCACTAAGCTGGACGGACGACGCTATTGTGTACTACTAGTAGTACTAGTACATTTATGCGTCCTTTGGTTCAACGGACTTCCTGGATGCAAATAAGGCGGTTGTCTCGGCTTGCAGGCGGCACTTGCGAACGACTTACCGTGGTCTCCCTCAATGGTGTTCTCCGTCAAACGCACTTCGCCAAACCACAACGTTCGAGATATCATCGACGTCACCGCAATGGGGAAGGAAGTCAAATATAGTTACTACCTCCATTTTTTTATACACAAGGCTAGTATATCAAAATTACGATTTGCAAAAGTCCACTAACACTAATCGAGGCAAAGTTGATGGGGTTTGCCTCGTACTAGCAACCAAGGACATTAATATCCCCTGCATGCATGCGGAAGTGAGAACGTTGGTTTGCATGGCGCTGCATTAATCAAGCCATGAGGAGTGAGATGATTTAGCTCTTTGGTATATGGAGGAAAAAATACACATTAATTGACATGTGAAACGAGGATTTTTATCGATTAAATCCCGTGAAGGAAAATCTCGGCTTTCTTTTTTAACACTAGTACTCCTAGCACGTACTACGTACTTATCCTGTTTGGGTCTAGGCCTTGCATTGCCATACTTCGCCACACATTTTTGCCAAGCTTGCCTAAATTTTTCAAAATGAAAAGGAGCTACACTTGCGCACGGCTGTCGTGGTCGCACCGCACCCTCACACGGTCGCTCCTGCACACCGCGGTCGCACCGCACCCTCACACAGTCGCTCCTGCATGCCGCAAAACCAACCAAGGGAACGCACCCTCGCATGTGAACAAACAAAACTCAGCCATCCTACCGCTGACACATAATTTTCGTTCATAGACTATGTTTATCGAACCACATGTTGGGTAGTTTCCGTATGGCCCGTGCCATGGTCTGTTGGGGAAGAAGAAGAGGTGAGGAAGAAGGGTTAGGAGACGTAGGATATTCATCCAATCTCCTGAAATGATAGACTGACCCAAGTCAGGTGACTTGCATAACAATATATGTTTTTACACAGCAAAAGATCCATAAAAACAACAACATAAAGAAAAACTATCACTTCTCGTGGAACGAGACGGCCTCGTCGTCTTTGGCTGCTGGCGCGAACCAGCCGTAGCTGCCGACGTGTGTCTCTGCACCATGGTTGTCCTCGACCTCCAGCTACTCATTCACGCGGAGCGTGCGGGTGCTCTGCATGAATGAGAGCACAGCCTGGTTCAAGTCAAGGACGTCCGGTTCCGCCTGCAGGAGGGCCTCGATGGCAGCGGCATCCGAGTCGAGCCTCTGCCGCCCAGTTCAAGTCCAGGACGTCCGGTTCCGCCTGCAGGAGGGCCTCGATGGCAGCGGCATCCGCGCCCTCCGCCTCAAGTTGAGCCTCCGCCGCCCGGTTCGCATCCACGACATCCGGTTCCGCTTGCAGGAGAGCCTCGATGGCAGCGGCATGCGCGCGCTCCGCGTTGAGTTGAGCCTCTGCCTCCCGGTCCTCCTTTAGTATCGCCATGTTGAACCGCTGGTCCGCCTGCACCATGGGGGACTCGGACGCCAGCACGAAGTCGACGTCCATCGTCTCATACCCATCAGGGGCCTTCTGCGCCGCGACCTCCACCATGAACATTGGATCGGCTTCCCCCTCTTCGTAGCTTGGCTCCAGAGAACTCGGGTATTGGCCCGCCACAAAGCGAGCTTGGGAACGGTGGTCTGGGGCACCGACCGCCGCCATGATTTCTGCGCGGCACTCTGGCGTCAGCATCTTGTAGTAAGTGATCTTGCGGCGCACCATGGCTTTCCGGCGAACTAGGGGACGCTTGATGTGGGCTAGGGGATTGAAAGGTGGGGGAATGGGCTGGAGATTAGGTGTGGTTTTAGGGCAGTGGCTGGCGTAGGCCGAGCAGCGAAGGTTCTTGTGTGAATAGTGGTTCCTGTGACGACCGGTCAATCGGTTTTGATTGTACATCGCTCTTGTCGTGTTCGCGTGGCAGCCCGGCACGCTGGACCCTTCACGTTGCTCACCGAATGGAAAGGGCTTCGTCTTGCGTTTTTGCTCGCTTGTGTGACCGTAGTTGAGAGAAAACCGATGTCCCTCCCCCTCCCCCGCCCGCGTCATTTATACTACCACTCCCTCCATTTTATGCGAAGTAAATAAAACAGAGGGACTGACATGGCCCAACCCATTGAGTAACTGACATGCGGGGTCTAGCAAGCATGGGGTCCTCTAGTAAGTGATCGAAAGGGAGGGTAAGGCAGGGATACCTACGTCAGAGGATCCACTTCCACTACTACTCCCTCCTTCCATTTACTATATAGGGCCTAATGCGATTTTCAAGGCTAACTTTGACCAAATGTTAGAGTAATAATATATGACATGCAACTTACACAAAGCATACGGTCAAATTCGTATGTGAAAGGAGTTTCCAATGATATAATTTTTACATTATACATCTCATGTACTATTAATCTTGTCAATAGTCAAATGCGGTTTTGAAAAACGCATTAGAGCATGGTTAATAATATAGCCAGTCGATGGCTACGAGGGACTGCCATGTCATTTATAGCCATCATCTATTATATGCACTCATACAATAGTCTGGGCTATAAGGTTGGCTATTTTCCACAAAAAGATAATAAGGTTGGCTATTGTATTAGTACTTTTTTTCATCTCCTCTCTATCTCTTTCTTCATATTTATTGTATTTAACTAGGAATGCATATATAGCTAGGCTCTTGCATGAGAGCTCACTCCCCTTACTTTTTCACATCTCTCTCCTCCACATAGGCCCTATATAAATGGAAGGAGGGAGTACTACTATGAGCACTGCATACTCTAGTACAGATGTTGTCAGTACTCCACTAGTACTATTGGACAGGGACCTTAAAGAAAGTTACTATTGGACTGGCTATACGTGGCGAAATCCTAGTAGGAAGAGCATGTGCGAGAACAAGCACATTCACGTGGTTGAAAAAAAATTGGAAACCATCTCGAGTACAAATCTAGGAGTACGTACGAATCTAACAATATTGATTGGGCGTTGTTGAATGTTGATACTTTTTTGATCAAAGTAGAGATACTTTGACTACACATAAAACTTATATGTAAACTAGAAAGGATAGGAGGGAGTATATTGTACGTTCAAAAACAAAACGAACATTGAATACCCTTTATATATGATTTGCGGATGCTATGATCACCGGTTCAAAATTTTGAATCCGGCTTAGGTATCACGTGCCCCCACTCGTTCTCTCTTGATTTCATCTCGGGGTCCGGAGATCGATTGATAGAGGACTAGGGTGGGTACATGCGAATGATACTCGGCGGAATGTTCAAATGAGGCATGCGGGAGGATGGAATCGACCGAAGGGCGACATGATCGATGGAGAAGAGGGTTGGAGAGGAATGAGAAATAAGCACACGCCACATGATTATACTTGAACGGCTCAAATAAACAATAAGTTGTCTCGCTTGGCCTACATAGTGAAAGGCCTAATGCGCAACACGAAGCACTGACGCTCGAATATGTCCGGGAAAACAGGGAAACCGACATGTGGGGCACACCCGTCGGGATGACGTAGCGCAGACTAGTCCAATGGAGGAGCTGGCCCACGACCTCCTCGCCACCGACAACCGTCTATGTCGGTCGTGGGGGCCAACAACGTGGCGCAGCTCCAACACCGCCCCTGGACACGGGGACCGCGGTGAGCGACACGCTCATCGTCGCTAGACACGGTCGGTTTCAGTGTGCCGAGGGTAGCGTTAGTGCTGTGGCACGACCAACAGTATGTTTGGTTTGTGCCCAAGGTTTCCCCATCAAAGCTTAGGGTAGCCAATATTTTAGTTGAGGTTTTGGTTGCCCATGATTTGGCCGACATTGGCAAGAAAAATGAACTAGAGTTGGCTAGAGTTCATTCGCATGCCAAAAAAATTTCAACCATCCAAACAAAGACCAATCTTTGGGCCATGACCAAAATTTTGGTAAGGTGCACTTTGGCCACAATCCAAACACATCCCAACACCTGGCTCGTCGACGATGCACGGGGCGCCACGACACGTCCGCGGAGTGGTGTAGCGCGGCCAACTGCATCCTCAGGACCTGAGACCATGCCGGGTCGTCTTGCTTTTTCAATGACATGCGGGGATCGCATGTGAGCAACGGGCATCTCCAATGTTGCCACGACCGCAACTGACTAGCCTGGCACACCAAAAACCCTCGCCCCTTGCGCCGTCGCTCGGTGTGTTCCCAGCCGGTGCCAGCTGTCCACATTCATGTCGTCCATTCGTATGCCGTCGTTAAGAGGCTCGATGCCCGAGGAACCAACTCCGGCAACTTAATGACGCACCCGGACGCTTGGCCTCACCGGGATGCGCTACTTAAAGAGGCAACGCCCAGCTAATCTCCACACCATAGCACATCTCCTCCTACCTGGCACCACATCCGCCATGACCGCAAGCGCGAACGCTTTGCAAGGGAGCTTGTCTTCGGGGATGAAGCTCGAAGTCACCGCCCTCGCTCAAGTCGCCTCTCGCGATGCAATAGCGGCGTAGCCAGACACGGACGCGACCGCACAAGCGGTGGCCACGCTGGTGGCCAATGAGGGGAGCACCGACAGCCACGCATCCTACTTGCCACCGTCCAACGTCCGGCACTGCCGAGGTCGGGGACTCCTCCGAGGATGAGTAGGGCATGGGAGGTGGCATGGCATGGTGTGCCAACTGGCCGGTCTGTATCCCGTATTCTATTCTTCCTCGCCGGAGACCGCACATTTACTTCACGGGTCTTGAACCCCGCCCCCGTACATAGAGCTCGCAGATGAAGGACGTCGGTCGCCGCCGTAGAATAGGTTTAGGGTCAGGTTTCTTTTATTTTTCTGTCCTATAAAAGTTCGAAATGTAATGAAAATCTGCCGTGTTTGCATTAATCTCAGCCGGTGTATATGAACTTTCACAATAATATAGTATATTATAGGAGTACTAGCAAGATGCCCGTGCATTGCATGGAAGATCAAGATCTTGTGGGACAAAAGGATGAACGAGGGAAAGCCTTATCTGCAAATGTGGAGAGGAGTGCGGGTAAATTGTCATAGTTTCCTTCCTATCCGTTAGATATAGATTGGATGGCCTATATTGCGGGATGGCAGGCACACCATCATCAGCAACTCTAATTTTTATTGAACCGAGACAAAGCTAACATTCGAAGTAAAATAAAGACATAGGGTCTATACATACACAATTTAACTTAGGCACTCCAATAGTACGTCCACTACACATTCACGCATTCCACATCTTTCTACATCTTCGGGAACCTACGAAAGGGTTAACGTAAATTGCCTCTCTCTCTCCTCCCCCGATTATCGTGGTGGTGGGCCCCTCCCTCCCCCCAATCTACAATCAACAGCTCACACGTTTCACATTACGTTATTTACGTAACTGGGATTACGTAGGTGTAGCATTACTCGTCCTAAAAAACCCAACTAAGCCAACCTCCCAGCATATCGCGCGGGAAAAGACCCGGCCGCGCCGTTTTAGTCGGGATTACTGGATTACTAGTAGTAGTATCGATGGATCGTGCGAAGAAACAAGTTTTTTTATTTGAGGGGGCGCAGCACCTAGTTTTAAAGGAAAAAAGGCGGTACACTCACAACACTCCTGTCGCGGTTGCATTGCACCCCACACATGTTCAGTCCTGCACACGGCTCACGCAAACAGAACACGCTTCTTGGAGAAACCGACCATGCGCTAAACTCCCCCCGCCCACCGCGCGAAAATCCTCCCCCCCACCCAGCCAAAAATTCCCCCCAAATCTGATTCAACCGCCCTTCGCCCAACTAGCCAATAATA
>NC_041386.1:685462028-685498840 GCF_002162155.2 Triticum dicoccoides
CCACTCCATTCGCTCCGCCAAAGCCGCACTCCCCGCCGTGCCGATACATCAGCGCCATGGTTCATCGAGGGGACGCACGGTGATCCTCTCGCTCCCACAGTACGCTCTTGTAGACTGCCGTCCTGTAGCCGTGCCGCCACCGCTGGCTACGTTCTTGTGGAGGCGCACGACGGTTAGCACCGCCACCGCTGGCGATGTTCATGTGGAGACTCATGGCAGACGGCTTCTCCCATGATACGCGCATTCTAGACTAAGGCCCCGTGCATGTCGGTGTAATGCTGAATGTTAGCTGAGAGACGTTGTTAATCACATTGTTTGCCAAAGTAGTTTACAGTCAATATGCTCTTCTTAAGAAGCTTCCTTGCCCTATTCTGCACACAATCTGCTTAGCTGAGATGGCATGCCAAGGCCGATTAGTTGCTAAAATATCCTGCCATATATTTATTGTGACGTAGATTGCCATGGTCTAGTAGCCAATCTGTTAGGTGAAATAGCTCTACACCGTTTTATACTCGATCTTTTTTGCTGCGATGGCCTACGATAGTTTGATGGCTGTGTGCTCGGCCTCATGGACTGCTGAAACAGCCTGTCATAATTTAGCACTCAAATCTTTTTGCTAAATTAGCTTTACATATATTTCGTTACTTATATCTGCTCGTCCAAATATCTTGCCATAGCTTTAGACATCGACCTAGGTATTTTTTTCTGGAATTCATAAAAAAGCATATATGTTTTTCCTGTAATATCTAGTAGAAGAACTAATTTGTATGTCTAATAGATGGACAAGACCTGGATAACTTCTGCTTGAAGATTCTCAACTGCATATGTCGAGGGAGTTGAAAACTTCATGAACTTTATCAGAGCCGAGTACGGTGGTCCGAAATCAGATGTGCTCTGCCCATGTAGCAGTTGTATGAATTCAGTTACAAGACCCCAGTCAACTGTGCAAAATCATCTACACTTGTATGGGATGTCGGTCACATATACTAGGTGGGTTCATCATGGTGAAGCTGTGAACGTCAATGTTATTGACTACGTGGAAGCAGCAGATCACCATCTTGATCTGCCTGATGCTCAGGTGGAAGAGGAGGAGGAGGTGGTGGTGGCGGAGCCAGTGAGTTTGACCAGCATTGAAACAATGCTACGAAATGCTCGTGCATTCCGTGAACTTTCACTTGCAGAAGAAAAAAGGTGGGCTCGCATGTTGGAACAATGCAACGTGGCTGTCACCCAAAGAAATAAGTTGTCAGTATTCTTAGCTATGGTCACCTTTCTTCAGGTGAAGTTATCTGAGCGGATGACCAACAAATCATTCGATGCGATGTTGGCTGCTTTCCGCAAATCTTTCCCAGATGCGTCTGAGCTGCCACACACCTATAGTAAAATGAAGAATTTCCTTCGTGCAGTTGGAATTGGATATGATATGATCCATTTTTGTAAGAATAATTGTGTTCTGTTCCTGAAGGATTATGCCAACTTAAGTGAATTCCCGAAATGCAAATCATCAAGATGGAAAGATGGCGATGTTGTGAAGAGGATTCCTCATAATGTTCTGAGACAATTTACAATTATACCAAGATTGTAGAGGTTGTTTTATGATGCTGAAACAAGAGAGGATGTATTGTGGCATTCTAGGAACAAGGAGTACAGAGATCAGAATGTAATGAGCCATCCATCTCATGGTAGTGAGTGGAAAAACTTCAATCATAAACACAAAAAGTTTGCTGCTGACCCGAGAAACATTAGACTTGGCTTAGATTCAGATAGATTTAAACCATTTGGCCACCAGAGCGCCACATATAGCATGTGGCCGGTGCTTGTTATCCCTTACAACATGCCTCCAAATGTCTGCACCAAAGAATCAAACTACATGATGGCCTTGCTCATCCCAGGTCCAAAAAGCCCTGGAAAGGATTTTGATATGTTCATGGAGCCTCTTGTGGAGGAACTTCAACAACTATGGAGGGGTGTTCTCACTCGAGACCTATATAGCAGCCCACCAGTTGATTTCTTTCTGTGTGCTGTTATAATTTGATGCATCCATGATTATCCGGCTTTGGGCACTATTTTAGGGTGAACGACACATGGTTACAATGCATGTGTTCGCTGTGACAGGAATCCGCTGTCATACGCAATACTTAGCAAGATCTGTTACATTGGACACCGCCGTTTCCTTGCCAAGGACAAGCCACATCCTAGAAAATACCGAAGACATGTGTTCAATGCAAAGCATGAAAACCGTGATGTGCCAAAGAGGCTCACTGCCGATGAGTTGCAAGTGGAATTAGAGAAGGTCATGCATATTACACCAGGAAACCATCCTGGTAATGGTAGCGGGAAAAGGAAGCATGGCAGGGCAGAAGAGAGATTAGTGTTTACCCGCAGGTCCACTTTGTGGGACTTGGAGTATTGGAAAGATTTGGATCTGCGGCATAATCTTGATGTCATGCACATCAAGAAAAATATATGTGACAACATTATCGACACACTTCTTAGTATTGAAGGCAAAACGAAAGAAACCTTAAAATCTAGGATTGATTTGACACACCTGGGTATCAGACAGGATTTGCAGGTGCAAGATGAAGGTAAACCACGGGATATGGCACCAGCTGTGTACGTCTTGGACAAGGTAAAAAGAAAAGAATTCTGTGAGGTCCTGTCACATGTGAGATTCCCACATGGATTTGCTTCCAACCCTGAAAGGAGAGTCAGTGCAGATGGAAACAAGGTCCAAGGGTTGAAAACTCATGACTGCCACGTCCTACTTCAAAGGGTTTTACCTGTTATCCTTAGAGGATTGGGCCGCCTTGACTTATACAGAGTAGTTGCAGAGTTGCGACAATTCTTTAGGGAACTCTGCAGTAGAAATATCAGGATAGATTCTTTGGAGCGTCTTAGAGACAAGATACCAACTATCCTATGCGACCATGAGAAGATATATCCTCCAACCTTCTTTGATGTGATGGTGCATTTGGCTGTTCATCTACCTGATGAGGCACTACTTAGAGGTCTAGTACAGTATGACTGGATGTACCCTATTGAAAGGCGGCTAGGCACTTTCAAGGGCTATGTTAGGAATAGAGCTAGACCTGAGGGTTCCATTACAGAGGCCTACATTGCTACAGAAGCATTGACATTCTGCTCAAAATACATTGAAACAGCTGATCAGCTTAGGAAAGAGGTGGGTGAAGACAATCCTGGGCTCAATGTTTTCGATTATTCTGTCGGAGTTACAGGGAAGAGTCGACAAGAGGACAAACCTAAAGATTTGGACAAAATGGTTTGGTATGTGTTGAATAACTGTCCTGAGATACTACCTTATATCAAATAAGTGCTAAGTACTACAGCTTATACATCGTAATCTACTAAACTTGCAGCACATTCTTATATATTTAGATGTTTGACGCGATCAATATGTTGTGCAACATCTACAAAAAGGAGTTACTGCCGCAAAAAAGCCAAGAAACATTGACAAACTGGTTATGGCAGGATTTGCGAAATGTTTCAAGAGCCATGTAAGCTTTTGAATTGCACTGTCAATTTTTTCAATATATTGAGTACATAAGATGATCAACTTGTCTATTTTCTAACCATATGTTAAGAAGATGCGGGAGGATGGGCAGGTAGTTGATGATGCCCTTTTGATAACCCATAAGTATAGGGGATAATTGTAGCCTCTTTTGATAAGTAAAAGCGCGCGCTCATATAATGGGCACCAAAGGATAGCAACATAACCACAAGCAAATTAAACCAATCATAGCAATTCATCAATCACCGATAGGACAACGAAAATCTACTGAGACATCATAGGATTGGCAACACTTCATTGGATAATAATATGAAGCATAAAGCACCATGTTCAAGTAGAGGGTATAGTGGGTTGCGGGAGAATGGACCAGTTATTATAGACGGGGGAAGGTGATGGAGATGTTGGCGAAGATGATGGAGGTGTTTGTGTATATCGCGGTGATGACGATGGCCCCCGGCGGTGTTCCGGCGCTACCGGAAGCAAGGGGGGGGGAGAGCCCCCCTTCTTCTTCTTCTTCCTTGACCTTCTCCCCAGATGGGAGAAAGGTTTCCCCTCTGGTCCATGGTCTCTGTCGGTGTCAAAACCGGCGGATCTCGGGTAGGGGGTCCCGAACTGTGCGTCTAGGCGGATGGTAACAGGAGACAAGGGACACGATGTTTTACCCAGGTTCGGGCCCTCTTGATGGAGGTAAAACCCTACGTCCTGCTTGATTGATATTGATATTGTGGATGTTTACAAGAGTGGATCTACCACGAGATCAAGGAGGCTAAACCCTAGAAGCTAGCCTATGGTATGATTGTAATGGTTGTTGTTGTGTCCTACGGACTAGAGCCATCCGGTTTATATAAACACCGCAGAGGGCTAGGGTTACATAGAGTCGGTTACAATAGTAGGAGATCTACGTATCCTTATCGCCAAGCTTGCCTTCCACGCCAAGGAAAGTCCCATCCGGACACGGGACGAAGTCTTCAATCTTGTATCTTCATAGTCTTGGAGTCCGATCGATGATGATGATAGTCCGGCCGATGATAGTTCGGCCGATGATGGTAGTCCAGCTATCCGGACACCCCCTAATCCGGGACTCCCTCAGTAGCCCCCGAACCAGGCTTCAATGACGATAAGTCTAGCATGTGTGTAGTCTTCGGCGTTGCAAGGCGGGTTCTCCTTCAAGTTCTTCGTACCTGCCGAATAGTGTCCGGCTTCCTCATCAATGTTGCGCGTCTTGGCTTCCACGCCCAATAATGGCCTTCCTCCACGCGTCGCGCGAATGTGAAAAGCCAGGGTGTCTTTTATGTTTTACCCCCTAGTTGTGCGAATAATCTTCCTATAAGGGAGGCAAGAATCCAGATCCAAATAGCCATCTTCCTCCCGTAAATACTCATCGGAGCGCTTTCGACCAAGAATCCATTCCATCATGGACCGTCAACGTGGCTCCTCTTCCCGCGCTCCCAGCACTTTGCCAGGAGATTGGAGGAGATGCTCTGTTCCGCACAATGAGCTGGTGAAGCTCCAAGCGGGGGTATATCTCCCTCCGGCCTTTATGGTTCCGGTTCGAGCCGGGCTGGCCACCTGCAAAGGTGGGAAGCAAGCGGAGGTTACCCCAAGTCCCAACAAAGGGGAGCGGGTATGCTTCGTCCCCTATCTCATAAGGGGGCTCGGATTTCCTGTACATCCATTCCTCCGCGGGCTCCTGGAGTTCTACGGACTCCAGCTTCATCACCTCACGCCCGCCTCAATCCTTCACATTGCGGGTTACGTAGCTCTTTGCGAGCTATTCCTGGGCGTCGAGCCCCATTTCGTGTTGTGGAAGAGGTTGTTTTGCCTTGTACCCCGCTCTCACGAGGGGTCCATATATCAAGTGGGCAGCGCCGAAATATGGCGTATTGCCAGGACCGGATATCCATACGGAACCCCTAAGAAGGCGTCCAAAGACTGGCCTTCAGGATGGTTTTATATAGAAGACGCTCCGCTGCCGGACCCTGTTCGGATCGGCCTCCCGGAGTTCAGCAATGCTCCTCTGAAGAAACGCCTTAGTTGGCGTCCGCAGAGCCCCCAACTGGAGGAAGACAAGAGTGTCCATTATTTGATGGGCCGAATAAGGTTACTGGCCCATTCGGGGTTGACCATGATTGGAGTCATGGCAACATGCATTATGCGGGGGGTGCAGCCACTACAATACAGGGGCCACCCCATGTGGGATTTCAACGGGGAGGACGATGCCACCCGTCATGGCCATAAAGGGCCGGATTCGGTCAAAGACCTGGTGACGATCCTGTCCGGCCTGAATAAGGGGGAGAAGGAGGATTTCCTTCGGACGAACCCGTTAAATGGGTTCTCCATGAATAATCCTCGGCCTTGGGTAAGCGAACACTCTGCATGCCCGACCCATGCTTTTTGAAACTTAAGTTTCTCATATTGTGTTCTTCTTTCGATGCAGGAACTGCGCCGGATCGTGGAGGACATGCTAAGTCCAGCTCCGCAACCCGAGGATCCAGAGAGATCCCGGGATCCGGCCTCCGAAGAGGATCCGGACATAAAGGTGGAGCTAATCGACGGGGTGTTCCACCAGCTCAGCATGGACAATGCCTTAGTCGCCATCACAGCCGACTATCCCGGACTATATCCGGCTTCCCAGGAGGCGCCCCTAGGGCGAGAAGCCGAGCCCGCGGTGGCTGACCAACAAAGGCCAGTCCGCACCAGTAGGCGGAAGAGGAGCGCGGCGCGGACTGAAACTTCGCCGCAAAGGTGTAGCTCACAATTCATTATTTAGAGCAACGTTCCTAGGAAGCATTTGAGTGCTCATGACTTTTGTAGGGAAAAAAGCGCTCGCCGGACTGCGGGCGTGGAGGTTGCCAATCCAACCTCTACCAGCCAGGCTCCAGCACCTGGTCTGGAGGGGGAGGCGTGCGCAAGGCGCGAGCCGGACCTTCCTCCGACGGAGGATGCCGACGGACTGTCCGCCACCAAGTCTGAGGTGGAGAGTGCCATGAATCACAGGCGCCGCGGGACAGTATTTCGTGACGCGTGCTTCTCCCCCGAGGCGTTGAATGCCTTTAACGCGGGGGACGCGCACCTTCGTGCTGCTCAAGATGGTTTTACCAGAGCCACGGAGCAGTATGTAAAAGACATACGGGTAAGAGAATTTAATAGTTGTATATGCCAGTAGCCCCCGAGACTTAAAGTAGTTATATTAACTGATTTAAGGATCATATGAAACGTAGGATCTTACCGAGAAGAATACCCAACTGTCTCAGGAGCTGCAGGAGTGCAAGGCCCAACTTGAGGCTGCACTCTCTGGCGCAGGAGGAAACACAGGGACCTCTCCTGGTAACGCATTATTTTAGAAAGATAAGTAGCGTTTGGCCTTTGCGCAAGTCTAAAAAATGACGTTGCAGGTGCTTCCGGAGAAGATCCGGACAGGCAAGAACTTCTGCGCCAACTGAAGGCCGGCGAGAGGGTGCTGCATAAGGTGCAGCATGAAAGGAACAAGCTCTAGTATGCCCATGCCCAGCTTGGAGAAGAGCTGAAAGGCATTCGGGCCGAGCTGTCGGGCTCCGTTAAGGAGAATCAGCGGCTTCGTCGCGGCATCTATAGTAAGTGCTTGAGCGAACTCCTTTGAAAAGAAGAGTTCGACGAGGAAGTCGATTTGACAGAATATGTCTGCAGGTATGCTCACAGGTCGCCCTGCGGAGGAGATGCCCGTATCAATGGGTGATCAACTTCCCGAATTGTTGCAACTGATCGAACGAGTTCGGCAGGCAATGATCGGCGTCATCCAGGCTTTATGGCCAACCTTCTCCTTACCCGAGGGTCTTGGGGAGCTTGCGGAGAAGCTTCAGGGAGTGCGGCAGCGCTTCCATTTATGGAAGATTTCGGCCTGCCGCCAAGGTGCCAGGGAGGCCTGGGCCATGGTAAAGACGCGGTAAAGAAGGCGGATCCCAACCACATGGCCGAAGTCGGACCTGTGGGGCCCGATGGGAAGGAGATCCCTGTGAGTTTAGTATACGGCCAAGTAAAGTTGGCCGCTAAATTTTCCCAACAGGACTGTAAATTAGACAACCTGTTAGACGGGATTGAGGAAGAATACAATCAGTCGATTTGACAATGTATTATAAAATGACATATAAAATGCCTTCTAGCCGGATTGTAGATCGTTTGTCTTTGCTGACCTTTTCGCTTCGACCTCGGGACCCTAGAGTCCGGAGTGTGTCCGAATACCTTCTCGGTTATGAAACAACCGGGGTATGCATGGAGACCAGGCGTAGGGGTCATTAGTGCTTTATCAGACAAGTGCCCAACTAGTTATGTTATATTACATGGGTAGTAAGAAACATCTTCCAGGGAGAATAGTTCTGTTAAGGGTTCCTTTCCTCTGGGGGTGGCATGCCTAAAGTGCATGTCCGGACTGCGAAAAAAAGCAGAAAAACATCTGGGGGCAGATAAATAAGTGGATAAAAAACCATCTTTTAAGTCACCGACCGAATATTCCCTTAAGAACGCTAGCTTTCGGCTTCACCCAGTCTGAGGTACACATCCGGCTGACCCGGCAGTAACAATCGCAGAGGTGCTCCCTTTACCTCCTAGCCGAACAATCGGGAACGTAGGGGTAAGCACAGGAGCCAGGCAACCCAGCTTGGCCAAAACTTAAGTCATATCGATGCATATAATGGTGAATAAAAGGTACATGTGGAGGCTTGACACATGTGCTGGGCATGAAGCCCTTATAATTAAGCTTCTGGTAAAGAAGCCCCCAGGTATAATGAGTGCGGATAGCACATCAATTGCGCACGAATGATGCGCAAGTAGGCCTTTTAAGGCTTTGATGAATAGGGTTGAGAAGAAAAAGATAAACAAAAGGCAGCTGAAGTAAAAAAAAATTGGACGGGGGAAAGGGACGAACTCTTAGTCCGGCGCTAGGCATAGAATCTTCGGAGGCGGGCTGCGTTCCATGGGTTCGGCTCGAGTCGGTTATCCGACGTATTTCGTAGACGGTGCGCTCCGCCGGTCAAGACTTTATCGATGATGAAGGGGCCTTCCCATTTGGGCTTGAGCTTGTCCTTTTTCTTGTCCGGCAGGCGTAGAACCAGTTCGCCAACGTTGTAAGTCTTGGCCCGTACTTCTCTGCTTTGGTATCTTCGAGCCTGCTGCTGATAAAATGCGGAACGAGCCTTGGCGACGTCGCGTTCTTCCTCCAATGCGTCCAAGCTATCCTACCGATCCAACTCGGCTTCTCTTTCTTCGTACATGCGCACTCGAGGTGAGTCATGAATTATGTCGCAGGGCAAAACTGCTTCTGCGCCGTATACCATAAAAAATGGTGTGAATCCGGTAGTACGGTTAGGCGTTGTCCGCAGCCCCCAGAGTACGGAGTCGAGCTCCTCTACCCAGTGCGTGTCAGATTTCGTAAGGGACCGCACTAGTCTGGGTTTGATGCCGCTCATTATTAGACCATTTGCTCGTTCCACTTGACCGTTGGTTTGAGGATGATAGACTGAAGCGTAATCGAGCTTGATGCCCATATTTTTGCACCATGATTTAACCTCATCGGCCGTGAAGTTCGTGCCGTTATCGGTGATGATGCTGTGGGGGACACCATAACGGTGTACTACCCCGGATATGAAGTCTATCACTGGTCCGGACTCTGCCGTTTTAACTGGCTTGGCCTCTATCCATTTGGTGAATTTATCCACCATGACCAATAGGTACCTTTGCTTGTGGGTTCCCCCTTTAAGTGGTCCAACCATGTCAAGCCCCCAGACCGCGAACGGCCAGGTAATGGGTATAGTTTTGAGGGCGGTGGGTGGCATGTGGCTCTGATTAGCAAAGAGCTGACAACCGACGCATCTTCGGACTAAGTCCTGAGCATCTGCCCGGGCTGTCGGCCAATAAAATCCTGTACGGAATGCCTTTCCTACAAGGTCCCGGGCTGCGGCGTGGTGTCCGCCTACTCCGGCGTGAATTTCAGCCAGAAGGTCTCGCCCTTCCTCTTCGGAGATACACCTTTGAAGGACTCCGGTTGTGCTTTTCTTATAGAGTTCTCCCTCATGGACCTTGTAGGCTTTAGATCGCCGGACTACGCAGCGGGCCTCATTATGGTCTTCGGGGAGTTCCTGCCTAAGCAAGTAGGCTAGGAACGGCTCTGTCCATGGGGCGATTACTGCCATTATGTCGTGAGCTGAGGGTGTTGTTTCGTCGGCTGGATCGCCGGTTATGTCAGATTGTTCTGCGGCTGCCTCCGGTTTGTTATTTGCGGACTCCTCTTCCGATAGTACGGATGGCTTGAACAACCGTTCCAGGAAGATATTTGGAGGGACAGTGTCACGTTTTGCGCCGATGCGTGCCAATACGCCGGTCGCTTGGTTATTATCTCTGGCTACGTGGTGGAATTCAAGTCCTTCGAACCGAGCTGACATTTTAAGGACGGCGTTGTGATAAGCTGCCATTTTTGCCTCCTTGGCGTCAAAGTCTCCATTTACTTGGGATATTGCGAGGTTTGAGTCCCCGCGCACCTGTAGGCGTTGGATGCCCATGGAGATTGCCATCCGGAGGCCATGTAAGAGGGCCTCATATTCGGCTGCGTTGTTGGAGTCTGTGTACATTATCTGAAGTACGTATTGGACTCTGTCCCCGGTTGGGGACGTTAGTATGATGCCAGCCCCCAATCCGGCCAACATTTTGGAGCTGTCGAAATGCATAATCCAATTGGAGTATGCGCCGTACTCTTTAACGGAGTTCGGCTTCAGTCCACTCAGCGACAAAGTCAGCCAAAACTTGCGACTTTATAGCTCGCCGGGGTTTGTAAGTTATGTCGAATGGTAAGAGCTCAATGGCCCATTTTGCAATCCTGCCCATTGCGTCGCGGTTATTTATAATGTCATTTAGGGGTACTTCGGAGGCCACTGTTATCGAACACTCTTGAAAGTAGTGTCGGAGCTTCCGGGATGCCATGAACACCGCATACGCTATCTTTTGATAGTGCGGGTAATGGGACTTGCAGGGGGTTAAAACAGTGGATACGTAGTACACTGGTTTTTGAAGAGGGAATTTATGCCCTTCTGTCTCTCGTTCTACGACGAGCACCGCGCTTACTACTTGATGTGTTGCCGCGATGTATAAGAACATAGGTTCGCCCAGGTTGGGCGCAGCCAGGACTGGATTCGTTGCCAATATGGACTTTATTTCTTCGAGTCCGGCAGTGGCAGCATCCGTCCACTCAAAGTGTTCGGTGTGCCTGAGGAGGCGATAGAGGGGCAATGCCTTTTCTCCTAGGCGGGAGATAAAGCGGCTGAGAGCCGCCACGCATCCAGTCAATTTCTGGATCTGTTTGAGGTTTTTTGGAATATCCAACTGCGATAGGGCTCGGATCTTGGCCGAATTTGCTTCAATTCCTCTACCGGATACAATGAAGCCCAAGAGCTTTCCGACTGGTATGCCGAAAACGCATTTTCCGGATTCAGCTTGATGTCATATGCTCGGAGGTTGTCGAATGTGACCCTCAAGTCGTCTACTAGAGTTTCGACGTGTTTGGTTTTGACGACTACGTCGTCTACGTATGCCTCTACTGTTTTGCCGATCTGGGTAGCCAGACATGTCTGAATCATGCGCTGATATGTTGCGTCGGCTTTTTTAAGTCCGAAGGGCATCGTGTTGAAGCAGAATGGTCCATATGGAGTAATGAACGCCGTTGCGGCTTGATCCGCTTCTGCCATCTTGATTTGATGATAGCCGGAGTATGCGTCCAGGAAGCACAATGAATCGTGCCCTGCAGTGGCATCGATGATTTGGTCGATGCGGGGGAGGGGGAAGGGATCCTTTGGGCAGGCTTTATTTAGGTCTTTGAAATCGACACATAGGCGCCAGGATCTATCCTTCTTTGGTACCATTACCAGGTTTGCTAGCCAATCCGGATGTTTGATATCTCTGATGAATCCGACTTCCAATAGTTTGGCTAGTTCTTCTCCCATTGCCTGTATTTTGAGTTCGGAAAATCGTCGAAGAGCCTGTTTAACTGGCTTGAACCCTTTTAGGATGTTTAGGCTATGCTCTGCCAGCCTGCGAGGGATTCCTGGCATATCTGAAGGATGCCAGGCGAAAATGTCCCAATTTTCCCGAAGGAATTCTCGCAGCGCGGCGTCTACATCAGGGTTCAACTGTGCCCCGATGGAGGCCATCTTTGTCGGGTCCGTTGGGTGTACCTGGAATTTTATAATTTCGTCCGCTGGTTTAAAGGAGGTGGACTTGGATCTCTTATCGAGTATCATGTCATCTCTGTGCACCGTAGCGCGCAGCGCGGCGAGCTCCTCTGCCGCTAGGGCTTTGGATAGTGCCTCCAGGGCTAATGCGGCTGTTTTGTTTTCGGCGCGGAGTGCTATGTCCGGATCACTGACGAGAGTGATTATCCCGCCGGGCCCAGGCATTTTGAGCTTCATGTACCCGTAATGGGGTACGGCTTGGAAAACCGTGAACGCCTCTCGTCCTAATATAGCGTGGTATCCGCTGCTGAGCGGGGCCACTTGGAACGTGATTTCTTCGGACCTGTAATTGTCCGGCGAGCCGAACACCACATCGAGTGTGATTTTTCCGGTGCAGCGTGCTTCCCGTCTAGGGATTATTCCTCTGAAGGTTGTGCTGCTTCGCTCAATGCGGCTCCAGTCTATTTCCATTTTTTGAAGAGTTTCCTCGTAAATGAGGTTCAATCCGCTGCCGCCATCCATGAGTACCTTGGTAAGTCGAAAGCCGTCCACTATTGGACTGAGGACCAATGCGGCTGGTGCTCGGGCTGTTTGGAATTTAGGTTCATCGCTGGCGTTGAAGGTGATGGCCGCGTCGCTCCAAGGATTTGTTGTTGCTACTTGGTAGACTTCGGCAAGGCTGTGGATCGTTCGTTTCCGCATATTGTTTGATGCGAAAGTCTCGAAGACGGTTGATACCGTACCGGTATTGTTGGTGTGGTTTCGCGGGGCTAGAAGCTCCTCGCCACTTTTGGCCACCTGCCGTAATATCCAACATGCACGAAGGCTATGTGTTGGGGTGGCGCCCTTGGTACTGTGAATTGTACAGGGTTTGCTGAGCCATCCCTCCAGTACGGTTCCGTTCCCTTTAAGGGGCTTCTGTTTTTTGGTTCTTGTACTTGGTGCCTGAGTGTAATGCACCCTTTTGTTGCGGACTGGGGCTATGTTCGGGGCTGGATTATCCCAAAACCTATCTTCGGTTTTCCGGAAACTTTCTATGGCACAGTACTTTCGCACTATGGATGCCAAGTCGGCGAAACGCGTGATTTCACGATGGCTGACGGCGTTCAAGATTCCCCTGTCCGTGCAATTGTTGCAAAAGATCGAGATTGCGTTTTCCTCTCGGCAGTCCTTTATCCGGTCCATGACCAGGAGGAATCTGACCCAGTAATGATGTACTGTTTCGGCTGGCTCTTACCGGATTAGAGATAGATCGCATATATCTGGACGCGCGGGCCTAATTGAGTCCGGGACCGTGCCCATCTCGAGGTTCAAGGACCGAGAAGTTTCCGAATTTGGAAGCTTGGAAAGTGGAACATTGTCCAACGAGTCTGGTACGATGCCTGACTTTATGTTCAGTGCTTGATGGGAATCCGCTCCTCCGCGGGAATCCGGCATGGAGGGTTCAGTAGCCCGGACACGACTAGTTTTCAATATGGGAGAAGCATCATCGCGTGTTCCTCTACCACCGTGACGTGGTGGGTAACCTGGGGAGAGTTAATCTTTCTCAGATCGGTTTTAAGCCCGATCCGATTGTAGTCTGTAGTGACTCCCAGGGCGGAGATCCGATCCAAGAGTTCGTTTACAGACGAGAGCTCTATTGGATCTAATTGCTCGGCGAATTCCGAGTTGACGTGAAGATTGCTCTCGATGGCACGAGAGGTCATCGTTGAAGCGGTAGCCGGACATGCGGTCATAAGAAAACCTCCTAGCCGGATAGTTTGGCCAGCGGCCAAGGCTCCATCGGCGAAGATGCCATCCTTGAAGACGGGAAGAGGCATCCTTCCTATCGGTGACGGCAAAGAGGAACTCTCAATGAAAGCACCAATGTCGGTGTCAAAACCGGCGGATCTCGGGTAGGGGGTCCCGAACTGTGCGTCTAGGCGGATGGTAACAGGAGACAAGGGACACGATGTTTTACCCAGGTTCGGGCCCTCTTGATGGAGGTAAAACCCTACATCCTGCTTGATTGATATTGATATTGTGGATGTTTACAAGAGTGGATCTACCACGAGATCAAGGAGGCTAAACCCTAGAAGCTAGCCTATGGTATGATTGTAATGGTTGTTGTTGTGTCCTACGGACTAGAGCCATCCGGTTTATATAGACACCGGAGAGGGCTAGAGTTACATAGAGTCGGTTACAATAGTAGGAGATCTACGTATCCGTATCGCCAAGCTTGCCTTCCACGCCAAGGAAAGTCCCATCCGGACACGGGACGAAGTCTTCAATCTTGTATCTTCATAGTCTTGGAGTCCGGTCGATGATGATGATAGTCTGGCCGATGATAGTTCGGCCGATGATGGTAGTCCGGCTATCCGGACACCCCCTAATCCGGGACTCCCTCAGTCTCCATGGCGTGGGAGGGGCGACAGCCCCTCCGAGATTAGATCTGTCTCTCTCTATTTCCGCGTTCCTGGATTCCGCCCTTTCACCGTTTCTTTTATATCCGGAGATCCGTAACTCCGACTGGACTGAAACCTTTGCCCAGATTTTTCTCCAAAAATTAGCTTTCTTGTGGCAAAAGAAGAGCGTCAACCACCTTACGAGGGGCCCACGAGGGTCAGGGGCGCGCCCAGTGGGGCCAGGCGTGCCCCCCTGCCTTGTGGCCACCTCGGGCACCGTTTCACGTTGATTCTTCCTCCCATATTTCCCAAATATTCCAAAAATATTCTCCGTCCATTTTTATCCCGTTTGGACTCCGTTTCATATGGGGTTTCTGCGAAACATAAAACATGCCACAAACAAGAACTGGCACTGGGCACTGGAGCAATATGTCAGTCCCAAAAATAATATAAAAAGTTGACAAAAGTATATGAATGTTGTAGAAAATTGGCATGGAACAATCTAAAATTATAGATACGATGGAGACGTATCAGCATTCCCAAGCTTATTTCCTGCTCGTCCTCGAGTAGGTAAATGATAAAAAAGATAATTTTTGATGTGGAATGCTACCTATCATAATCTTGATCATATGTCTAATCATGGCATGAATATTAAGACACGAGTGATTCAAAGCAATAGTCTATCATTTGACATAAGAACAATAATACTTCGAGCGTACTAATAAAGCAATCATGTCTTTTCAAAACAACATGGCCAAAGAAAGTTATCCCTACAAAATCATATAGTCTGGCTATGCTCCATCTTCATCACACAAAATATTCAAATCACGCACAACCGTAATGACAAGTCAAGCAATTGTTTCATACTTTTGACGTTGTCAAACCTTTTCAACTTTCACGCAATACATGAGCATGAGCCATGGATATAGCACTATAGGTGGAATAGAATATGATGGTGGGGGTTTATGTGAAGAAGACAAAAAGGGAGAAAGTCTCACATCGACGCAGCTAATCAACGAGCTACGGATATGCCCATCAATTGATGTCAATGCAAGGAGTAAGGATTGCCATGCAACGGATGCACTAAGAGCTATAAGTGTATGAAAGCTCAAACTGAAACTAAGTGGGTGTGCATCCAACTTGCTTGCTCATGAAGACCTAGGGCATTTGAGGAAGCCCATCATCGGAATATACAAGCCAAGTTCTATAATGAAAATTCTCAGTAGTATATGAAAGTGACAATATAGGAGACTCTCTATATGAAGAACATGGTGCTACTCTGAAGCACAAGTGTGGTAAAAGGATAGTAACATTGCCCTTTTTTTTCTTTTTTTTTCTTTTTTTGGGCGGGCTTCTTTGGCCCCCTTTTTTTATTTAGGCTTCTTTGGTCTCTCTTTTTTTGGGGGGGGGGAATGCTCTATAATGATGATCATCACACTTTATTTACTTACAACTCAATACTAGGACAAAGATATGACTCCATATGAATGCCTCCGGCGGTGTACCGGGATGTGCAATGATCTAGCGTAGCAATGGCATCAAAAAACGGACAAGCCATGAAAACATCATGCTAGCTATCTTACGATCATGCAAGGAAATATGGCAATGAATGCTCATGTCATGTATATGATGATGATGGAAGTTGCGTGGCAATATATCTAGAAGTGGCTATGGAAATGCCATGATAGGTAGGTATGGTGGCTGTTTTGAGGAAGAAATAAGGATGCTTATGTGTGATAGAGTGTATCATATCACGGGGTTTGGATGCACCGGGGAAGTTTGCACCAACTCTCGAGGTGAGAAAGGGCAATGCACGGTACCGAAGAGGCTAGCAATTATGGAAGGGTGAGAGTGCGTATAATCCATGGACTCAACATTAGTCATAAAGAACTCACATACTTGTTGCAAAAATCTATTAGTCATCGAAACAAAGCACTACGCGCATGCTCCTAGGGGGATAGATTGGTAGGAAAATACCATCGCTCGTCCCCGACCGCCACTCATAAGGAAGACAATCAATAAATACCTCATGCTCCAACTTCGCTACACAACGGTTCACCATTTGTGCATGCTACGGGAATCACAAACTTCAACACAAGTATTTCTACAATCCACAACTACCCACTAGCATGACTCTTATATCACCATCTTTATATCGCAAAACTATTGCAAGGAATGAAACCTATCATATTCAGTGATCTACAAGTTTATGTAGGATTTTATGACTCACCATGTGAATGACCAATTCATGTCATATCTCTAAATAGATAGATATAAGTGAAGCAAGACATTTTAATTCTTTCTACAAAAGATATGTCCATGCTCTAACAAATATAAGTGAAGCAAAAGAGCATTCTACAAATGGCGGTTTTCTATGTGAAGAGAAACAGGCAATCCAAACTTCAAATGATATAAATGAAGCACATGAAGCATTCTATAAAGCCATACTCAAAAGATTTAAGTGAGGTGCAATGAGCATTCTATAAATAAACCAAGGACTATCTCATACCAGCATGGTGCATAAAAGAAAAGTGAAAACTAAATGCAAAAGACGCTCCAAGACTTGCACATATCGCATGAGCGAAACGAATCCGAAAACATACCGATACTTGTTGAAGAAAGAGGGGATGCCTTCTGGGGCATCCCCAAGCTTAGACGCTTGAGTCTCCTTGAATATTTACTTGGGGTGCCTTGGTCATCCCCAATCTTGAGCTCTTGCCTCTCCTCCTTTTCTTCATATCGAGACCTTCTCAATCAAGCACTTCATCCACACAAAACTTCAACAGAAAACTCGGTAAGATCCGTTAGTATAATAAAGCAAATCACTACTCTAAGTACTGTTACAAACGAATTCATATTTTGTTTTTGCATTGTGTCTACTGTAATATAGCTTTTCCATGGCTTAATCCACTGATAGAAATTGATAGTTTCATCAAAACAAGTAAACTATGCATCAAAAACAGAATCTGTCAAAAACAGAACAGTTTGTAGAAATCTGAACATTCACCATACTTATGGTACCACAAAAATTCTACCAAAATTAGGAACAATAAATAATTTGTATATAAAGATAGTGCAATAAGAATCAGAACCATTTGACGTTCCAGTCAAAAATTTAAAATCACGCACTACAGCCAAAGTTTCTGTCCTGCACCGCACAAACCAACAAGCATTGTAAACATCCTAAAGGCAAACCTTGGCACATTATTTTTATAATACAATGGAATTGTACAAGGGGGTAACTATTTTTTATTGAAAAGTTTCTGTAATTAAGATTCACAAAGTTTCCATGAGTATGAACAAAGTTCAAGGCTAGCTCCCACTTTAACAATGCTCGTCTTTCTCACTTTCACTTTTCTTTTTGAAATGTTTTGGGTTCCCCTCTTTATTTATTTTTTGTTTTTAAACTATATAAAAGCACTCAACAGAAATAAATGACTCTCTAAAACTTCCCGGTTGTCTCCCTGGCAGCGCTTTCTTTAAAGCCATTAAGCTAGCCATAAAGTGCTCAAGTAATGGATCCACCCGGATCCCAAGGTATGTCAAAGTCAATTTTAATTAACAATGATTTATAATTTAGTAGTGAGCACAAAGTAACATATATCAAGCAACAACGAAGTCTAACTCTCTTCCTATGCATTGGCATGTCATAAAAGAACAATTCATGCACACCAAGTAAAGGTCAATGCATAGTATAAGCAGTTTCTTGCAATTTTATCATATTGGAAACGTAGAGAGGTGGAGATATAGTTCCTCTCTCATAATAATTGCAAGTAGGAGCAGAAAGCACATGCATATTATATCTATCAAAATCATCATGTGTAGTAGTAAAATGCAACCATCAATATAATCCTTAATAAGCACAAACTTCTCCGATATAGTGTAGTTTGAAGAATTCAAAAAAGATAATAGGACTATCATACGTGGGTGCAATAGCAAAAATTTCATGTTTAACATAAGGAACTATAGCAAGTTCATCTCCATAAGCATAATTCATATTGGCATCTCGGCCACAAGCATAGCAAGCATCTTCAAAAAGGGATATTTCAAATGAACTAAAGGGATCATAGCAATCACCATAGCAATCATCCTTCGGTAAGCATGAAGGGGAATTAAACAATGTATGAGTTGAAGAGTTACTCTCATTAGAAGGTGGGCATGGGTGATCAATCCGTCCTTCCTCCTTTTGTTCTTCGCTCTCCTCCTCATATTTTTCATCCAATGAGCTCACTGTTTCATCAATTCCTTCTTCCGTAGACTCCTGCAAAATATTAGTCTCTTCTTGGACAGCGGAGACTTCCTCAATAAATGCATCAATATCGGAATTGAATTCATAATTCTCATAGCAATATTTAAGGATAGCTAAATTTTCAGGTCTATAAACTGAATCCTCAAAATCTTCAAACTCTTTAAACATAGCTTCAGTTTCATAAGCACCCATAAAATCAACGAATTCTTCTATTTGGTCCACATCATAGTAATCATATATACCATTAGCATAAGAAGCTAGGGTTTCCTTATCATTAAATTTGCATGAAAAGGGAAGGTGTGGAGCCTTCATCCTAGAGCAACAAGTATAATCATGTCTCAAGCATAGATCCCGAGCATACAATTGTAACATATGAATTTGATCCCATAATAGTTTCCCTTTTTGTGTCAAGCGATAATCCCTAAAGTATTCACGTTGATCCAACGTGTCTCCCATAACATAATTGAATGGGGTTTTCTCAGGATTATTAAAGTAGTACATAATATTTTTCACATATTGAGCATCGAGGGTTTTAGGAGGTTCCCCATCTCCATGAGTAGCAAGTAAACCTAATTTTTTTGGTATTTCGTGTTCCATATCCATAACTAAAGATAGAGAACAACTAAGAACAACAAATAAAAATTACTTAGTGATAAAGGAAACAAGCACACACGAGAATATTCACCCCACGCTATGACTCCCCGGCAACGACGCCAGAAAAAGGTCTCGAGAACCCACAAGTATAGGGGATAATCGTAGCCTCTTAGATAAGTAAGAGTGTCAAATCCAACGAGGAGCTAAAGGTAGAACAAATATTCTCTCAAGTCCTATTTGCCACTGATACGACTCTATGCACGCTTAGTGTTCGCTTTACCTAGAACAAGTATGAAACTAGAAGTACTTTGTAGGTGTTGTTGGATAGGTTTGCAAGATAATAAAAAGCACGTAAATAAAAAGTAGGGGCTATTTAGATAAAGAAGCAATAAAGTACATATAGTGAGTGTGGAAAAGTGATGGTAGGAGTTGTGAAATTGTCCATAAGCAATTGACTACTTTACTAGACCGATAGCAAGTTTTATGTGGGAGAGGCCACTGCTAGCATGTCATCCCTGACTTGGAATTCTATGCACTTATGATTGGAACTATTAGCAAGCATCCGCAACTACTAACGTTCATTAAGGTAAAACCCAACCATAGCAATAAGATATAATGGTCCCCCTTCAATCCCGTATGCATCAATTTCTATGCTAGGTTGAAGCTTTTGTCACTCTTGCCCTCCAATACATAGTCCTATCAACATGCAACTAACCCTATGGTGTGATCCACGCACGCGCACATATGATGGGCACCAAAGGAAAGCAACATAACCACAAGCAAATTAAACCAATCATAGCAATTCATCAATCACCGATAGGACAACGAAAATCTACTCAGACATAATAGGATGGCAACACATCATTGGATAATAATATGAAGCATAAAGCACCATGTTCAAGTAGAGGGTACAGTGGGTTGCGGGGGAGTAGACCGCTGAATATAGATGGGGGAAGGTGATGGAGATGTTGGCGAAGATGATGGGGGTGTTGGTGTAGAGCGCGGTGATGATGATGGCCCCCGGCGGTGTTCCGGCGCCACCGGAAGCAAGGGAAAAGAGCCCCCCTTCTTCTTCTTATTCCTTGACCTTCTCCCTAGATGGGAGAAGGGTTTCCCTTTGGTCCATGGTCTCCATGGCGTGGGAGAGGAGAGAGCCCCTCCGAGATTGGATCTGTCTGTCTGTCTCTCTCTGTTTCTGCGTTCCTGGATTCTGCCCTTTCACCGTTTCTTTGATATCCGGAGATCCGCAACTCCGATTGGACTGAGACCTTCGCCCAGATTTTTCTCCAAAAATTAGCTTTCTTGCACCAAAAGAAGAGCGTCAACCGCCTTACGATGGGCCCACGAGGGTCAGAGGCGCATCTAGTGGGGCCAGGCGCGCCCCCTGCCTCGTGGCTACCTCAGGCACCGTTTCGCGTTGATTCTTCCTCCCATATTTCCCAAATATTCCAAAAATATTCTCCGCCCGTTTTTATCCCGTTTGGACTTCGTTTGATATGGGGTTTCTGCGAAACATAAAATATGCCACAAACAGGAACTGGCACTGGGCACTGGATCAATATGTTAGTCCCAAAAATAATATAAAAAGTTGCCAAAAGTATATGAACGTCGTAGAATATTGGCATGGAACAATAAAAAATTATAGATACGACGGAGATGTATCAACTCACTAGCAATGGGTCATAATACTTGTGTAAGACATTATGAATCTTGCGTTGTTGGAGATGTGCGCTACAACACCCTTGCACGAGACGAAGGCAGGAAGACACCAAACTGTGCCATCATGAGCATGGATACGTATGACAAAGAGACAACTGAAATGTATGCTAACATAACAGACATTGTTCAGTTGCAGTATATCTCCAGTTTCGAGAATCATCGGTGTGTGGTTCTGTTGTGCTGTCGCTGGTATAACCTGTTTTCCAGGATTGCAAAACCCAGAACTGATGATTATTTCAAATCCATCAATGTCAAGGCGGCATACCATACCAACGAGCCTTTTATTTTGGCAAATCAAGAAACACAGATATTTTTCTTGAAAGACACATTTGCACGTAGCGATGACTGGAGAGTATTGCAAAGGTTTGAGCAGAGAAATTCGTTTAATGAAGTTGCACAACAAGATGATGCTTACACTGCTCCTGATGTACAAGATAACATAGATGTTCCTAATATCTTTGAGAACCATCACGTCAATGACGCCGGTGAAAAGATTGCATGTCGTGCTGTGGACATACAAGAGTTGATCAAGAAGAAGCCAACATTCGAGGACGTTGTGGACGAAGAAGAAGATGACACCATGGGGAATTACGATTCAGACTGATACACATGGTGAAGATGTTGAGGCTGCTGCTGCGGATGGTGATTACCTTGCTTTTGTCGTATTTGCCTGTCCAAAGATGTTTTTTTATCTACTATGTAAAATTGTGTTTGCTATGACAACTGAAACCTGATGAACATGTTGTTTAGTATTTTGCTGTGAGAACATCACTTGTTATGTATGCTGATTTGTGTTTGGTGATTTTATGACGACTAAAACGTGATGACATTGTTGTTTAGTTGTACTCATATTTGGCTATGAAACTTGAATTTGATCACATAGTTTGCTGTTGGACTGCAATTTGCTCGACATCTTCGAATGAGAAAAAAGCTGACCCGACAGGGCCTCTGCTAATTTATTTATTTATTACCAAAAGGGCCTCTGCTATTTATTTATTTATGAGCAAAAGGGGATACCCCTTGATTTCCGTTAATAGAAATCATTAGATGTTCACAACACTATGCCCAGCCTGCTACTAGTTTCAGCAAAGTGCTCGTGTCATAGCCACTGAATACATTACGAGTGCTAAATATACTTCAAATAAAGAGACAATCATCCTATAGAGCACATCAATTTTGCCCATTATCTTCACAAGCTCTTTCATCTCCTCATTGTTGTCAAGGCTGTTCAACAGCTGTTGCTTGGCCATGATCAGAGGAACTGCATCTTTAACCTTCTGCTTTGCATCTTCCTCTTCTGCCTTTCTTCAGTTACTTGTCCAACACCCCAACCTGCTGGTATTGGGATTCCTCGGCTAACCAAATAATCAGAGGAGTTGCATTCCCCCACATCAGCAACTTCCCAGAAATACAAGTCACACGAATCTTCCCTTTTTTGCACGAATCAAATTGGAAGATCATCAACCAAACTATTAAAAAAATCAGCAATTGAAAGCAGCAGAACAACACTTAAACATATTATTGCCCCATGATTCTTGCATTTGTAGAAGACTTGGCCAGGGTTGAGGATTGTGGTTGAGACACAACGGATGACTCTGCGTGATTTGCAGTAGTGGCACCACACCGACGACAGCGGGTTGTGATGAGAAATCGGCTGCGGTGTGCGTGTCGGCAGGGGTGTGATGAGACCCACAAGCGATGGTACAGGTGGCGACTTGACGCATATCTGGTTATTGCTTGCCGAAGAGCAGGTGGACGAGCAACCAACGGACATGGTTGCTACGACCAGAGCTTCTGATGCTAGGCAGAGTAAGTAGATAAGAGGAGAAGCAAACGTTGGATATGTCAGTTTCATTACTTGCACCATATATCTTATCTATCTATCTATCTATCTATCTATCTATCTATCTATCTATCTATCTATACCTTACTAAGTACAGAGTCCCAAGAAATTACCACGTTAATTAGAATTTATGAGCCGTTCATCTCTGGTGGGACCGAATTATTACGGTATAGATCCACTCAATAAATCTTAGGCCAAAAAAAAAAAAAACAAGATATGCCACCTCTCTACAAATTCCCTCAAAAAAAAAACTCCCACGATCCAACTCTCCCCATCTGTGTTGTATATCCCCAAAAAAGAAAAAACAATCTCATGCAGGCGGTGGCTGCCATGAGCAGAGAAACATGAGATCACCGATGAGACACTGCACCCTAAGTACAAGCACTACCAAAAGTACGTCTATAAGAACCATCACTGAAAGCATCATTATGGCAACAAATTTCCAATCCCGACTACCATCGAAATATAACAAGTCTTCTACGTCTCCTCATCTCTACACAGAAAACATCTACCTGAAGCAATCTTGCAGTACGCAATATCCGTCTCAAACAGAAGCACACAAGTTGGCATCTGAATTAGGCGAGAGGTACTTATTGCCTCAAAATGATTTTCCTCTTCTCATGTCAGGTTTTGTTTTCTCACAGTTTTTTGTAAGGAATCTATTTTCTTACAGGTTTACACATGTGTTTGTTGATCATGTTGTACTCGAATCCATCCTAATTAGGTATTTCTTTGTTGCAAATTAGGTATTATTACTTCTTCAGTGATTCAATTCTGAATCTTCTCATGTACAATATTTGGACCTCATGCTGATCAGTTCGGAGCATCACTATGCCTATGGTCTGAGCTTAAAGCTTAAGCCAGTTGTCTAAACAAAAAGCATTCAGTACAAATGCTCTCTCAGGTCATCATCCTTGGTCAAGCTTCTCCCGCCGGTACAAAGGCTCTCTCTGCTCAGTTGCCGTCACCATGCAGGTTAGTGAGAGGTCTTCTAGCCCAATTCTTTTCTAGCGATATGCTATAAAACTTTTTGAATCACATTGTTAGAAATTGTAGTTTGTTATGCTAACATATTACATGGCAACCTTGAGGTGATCAAAGTTCAGCACTCCTTTCTTTCCAATTTTCGCTCTGAAATATATTCGAAATTTTGTGTTTCTCTAAATGTCATAAAGATATTTGTGTCCCCTTGACAATATTAAAGTTCTTTTTTCTGTGTTTTCTGCAATTTAAAGTCTAAAACATTGCCGTGTGAAATTTCCTCTACAATTTGCAATTAGAATGACCCCTTCAAAGTAAAGGTTACAATAATTAGGCTATGGTATGCCACTAATTTCAACAAGTACAAACTTCTTAGTCTGGAAGTAAAAACTTCTTAGTCTGGAACATGATATTGCATCACAAAGAGGTCAATTTATCTGCTAAAGTATATATTTTTTCAAGATAAATAGGCTACTATGATATGTAAAAGTCATAATAAATATGAGGCATCATCGTAGTGTATTATAATTGTTTCATGCCACGATGACAAATATCAAGGTAATAACCACCACTACAACACACTAAGCATCAGCATACCAAAAAAAACAATTTGTGAGGGAGAGAGAAAATTGTTTGCTAGCGGTACTGTGCATGCCGCAGAATACCACACACATTGCCTGCCTCTACCATTATCTCTTCATAATATCTTCCACCAATTCATGTGCCATGATATCTGGATGCAAACATAGCAATATAAGAGGGGAAAACGAAGAAGAGTCCAAAATGAAATATATTAGGCGATAATGCAAAAAGTAGGTGACCATTTATCTATTAAAAAAAGCATAGAGGGAAGTCATAGGATTTGGAGACCATTTGCCTGTACATACACACGAAATCCAAAGGTAGGTGATCCATAGTAAATGGATAAGGCTACTTCTCCATTTTTTAATAGATGTATAAGGTGCGTCTTGCCAACCTCAAACGATGAGTTTGAAACTACATAAATATAACTTTTCAATAAGATGAAGAAAAACAAAACTTGACTCTCCTCAATTAAGTATACGCTTTGGTTACTAATTAAATAAGGAGGTCTTAGTAGTGACATGGTATTAAAATAAAATTATGATCAAACTAAATTTAGTTTTAGATATTAAAAACTATGTGTAAAAAAAGTAAATTTGACACCCCTTTATGCTGCCTACAAAAATATATAAAATGAAACCAGAATATTTCTAACTTTCTAATAATACGATGTACGTGATCTCTAACGATAACAAAAAATTCCACGACAATGAAACGCTTCGATCTAATGAAAGCTAAGGAGTTTTCATTATGAGATTGCGGTATCTTAAAAAGAACAAATGTAAATCATAACAAAAGATACTTTTTCGTATCCAATATACATTAAGCTGAAATATAACTACCATGACCGAAATGAAAACTAAAGTTTATCCATTAATTTAACCACTTCAAGAAATTACAATATTCAACCATATAACTAACCCGTGCATGCCACGCTAATGACGAACCATTGTCTCCATCCCACAAGAGAGCTTTCGAAGGCGTTCTAGGATTCGCCATATCCAGCACAACATGAAGTGTGCTTAAAAAGCTGACCCGGACGGATGCATACAAAAAACTAAATATAAAGGACTTTAATGTTAATCCCAGAAAAACAAAATTAATCTCCCCTTGATAAAATATAGTATTGTTTTCTAAATGCGCAAAGTTAGTATTCTCTATATCCTCGATTTCAGCCGCATTTGAAGTCATACACTAGATATTAGTGTTATATGAAATGTGTCCCATTGTGCAATAATTTAGGGAACCAAAATTCCAAATTGGACACCATTTTTTAGGATGGGTATATGAAAAAACATGTCATGCCTTTCATATGAAATTAATTTTTTCATAGAGAAATAAGAACATTTTAATTTTAATGTTTGTTTATAACCGTATAAAAGGTTAACATTCTCAATATACCAGCCCGTGCGAATGCACGGGTTGACGACTAGTACCTATACTAATTACAGACTCCCAAGATATTTGCATGTTAATCAGAAATTAGGAACCGTTAATCTGGTGGGACCAATTTTTTACGGTTTAGATATTATTAGAGACTCTAAAAATCTTCTAAGCCCGTACACGTCCCCTTTCTCCTGGACTTCTCTAGCCGCATGTCAACAGAAAAAGAAATCTCTTGCTGGCCTTCATCATTGACTATGCCACGCCCCAATTAGGCCTCCATCTCTACCTTTCGTTTCCTTTTCTTCCCGTCGTGCTGCAGCCTGCAGATCGATTCTTCTAGGTACATTATGTGATCTCTCTCATGTCTAGCGATCGCCTTCCTCCGCCAGCCCAATTAGGCCTCCATCTCTACCTTTCGTTTCCTTTTCTTCCCGTTGTGCTGCAGCCTGCAGATCGATTCTTCTAGGTACACCGCCTCGGCACTTATTATCTTTATGTGATCTCTCTCATGTCTAGCGATCGCCTTCCTCCGCCAATGGAATCGCTATGGTGGCCGCCTAAGGCCCTGCTTCGTCAATTTCATCTCTGCCTCTGTTCACCATCACCAAAAGCAGAGCCTGCTTCAATAGCACACCAAGACGATATCATTGAGCAGGAAGAGGAGGACGACCAGGTACGGTGGAGTTGGTGGACAGGAGCACGACCAGGTACACCTTGCCGTTGAGGCCGTCTCAAATCTCAATCCTCCCTGTTTTCTCTTTTCTTCCGTCTCCTCTTCTCTCTGCCCTTTTCTCTTTGAGACCTTGATAAAAAAATCTTCAATCTCTTCTCCATCCACAAGCGCAGGCTGGTAGCACCTGCGGGAGACAGTGCCACCCATGCCGTGTTCCATCCTTTTGACGAGGAGGTATTGTATGTTCTTCTATTTGGTGTTCAAATCAGAATTGCCAGGCATGGCTGCAGGCTCTACAGTCCATTCACAGATCCATGTGAGTATTATGCATTTGTTTTGTTTAATTTCTCTTTGCTCATATTTTTTATAGTGTAATCACGGGGAGATCCATTAACATGTATATGGAGCAATTAATCAAACGAACAGAAACTATGGCCATGATTTGAATATAATAACAATAGACCAAAGTTCATATCCTGTTGTTCAAACTGTTCCTTCATGTTGTTCTACACTAATTACATGTTCTGAGATAACCTTCAGATCCGTCAAAACTAAAAAAGCATGCACATGCACAACTAGATCACGTATATGGAAGACCCAAGATACATATTGGTTCGTTCAATCAATGTTGGCCGACGATACAAGGCTGATCCCATCCCCAACGCGCTGCTGCAGAGCTGCAATGGATGAAACCGCTCCATTGGCGTCAGGGCTGTGTGAGGTAACATTGTCCAGGACCATGCGGGCGGCACTGCGGTGGTTATCACGTTCACGGGCATGCAGATGCCGATTCACGAGATGAGTTGGAGGTTGAGGACTAAAAGGATAATTGTTTTTCATGGATTAGTCTTCATCAGAGTACAAGTCGTCCATGATGAACAGAGGCACGCATATGTCTGCAGGGCGTCGATTCCAAGATGTTGATCACAAATATGGAAAGTAAACATACCTAGAAGCAGTTCGAAAGATCCTTCTAATAGCCTTGCTGTTCTTTCGTTGTTAGAATTGAGTATCACACGCTACTCAAGCTGATGTTTTGTAGGCTACGTAAACAGGGACATCATGGCAGCCTGTTGAATTAGTTGCGACACAGACAACAGTAACGAGTGAAACGTATTACCTAGCAAGGCATTTCGGACTATATATATAAGAGTTACAGGACCAAGTGCTGCTGATCGTGATGGCGGATGGTAAGAAACAATCAATTGATTGATCCCGTTAATAATCAAATTTAAAGGTCACTTGGATTTTTTTGTACGAGGCCATGGTCAGTATTGAGGAAATACATGGCTGCACCTGCACTGCCATAAGAGAAGGCATTATAAATCTGCATGATATTTTCTCTTGCCTTCATCCATAAAAGCTAACAGTTTGTGTTTATGTCTTCTAACATGACTGTGTCAGCACTCAGATGCACTCAGGAATTAGAGTAAGAATTCCGATAACGTTATGAAATTTAAATACACTACTTCCAGGATTATTGATGTTTTGTATTATACAGTATTGACATGCAGGCTCCTGCATGTTGGCGACAAAGCTATGGTCTAGCCTGTCTGGCTCCGCTATCCAAGCTTGAAGTCGTGTCCCTTATAATTCTTATGGATGTTGTATTCAGAAGGGCCCCCAATAGCGGCCATTAATCAAATTGTGCTGTTATTGGCTTTCATGGGTTATGCACACTGGAGGTACTCCCTTCGTCAATAGTGCTATTACAGAAGTCTCTCCTGATTAAATAAATGTTTCACATGCAATTAATTCAAGGAGCCATGTATGATACTTAGTTATGTTTTATGTTGAGTAAACTAAGGACTGGCACATTTGAAGATTTGGAATATGTGTGATATGCCCATCTAAATCTCATTCACTATCTCCAAATACTTTTCAGTTATCATAACATTTCTTTCTGAATTTGTTTTAAATCATGTAGGAATTTCGGCTATGCTCTTTTGCACTTCACTTGGGTACAATTATTTGTCTTGAAAGCGCAAGTAATGCAAATTACTAGATATATATTTCGATAGTGATGGCCTTTGGTATGTTTTCTATGTTTTACTATCTTAGTATACATAAAAAGGAAGAAAAGGTCATGAGTAATAACTATGATTCTAAACTTTAAAAGTTTGCAACGACAAATTAGATGTTAGGAATATTTCATAATAAAATAATATAAAGTGTTAGGTGAATGATATTTGCTAATACTATATATACTTTTATGAATCTTCAGTGTTTCCATTGGATGGGCCCAACTCATAGTAACTTAAGCGAACAAAACATGGTCGATCATATTCCACAAGTCTTTCCATTATATGCTCTCTCTTCAAAAACTAAACTCACTACACTATAACCACCAGATTAGAGCGAAAGCTCGAGGACATGAAGAAGTAGGTGAATAAATGCATAATCAATCGGCCACTTAAACTATTATAAATTTTGGTTTACTGGTATTTGCATGAATAATAGGATAATATGAGCTTTGAACAAGATTTTATTGTCAAATCAACAGTGATGAAGTTTTGAAAGAAAACTACTTTTACTTTCTGTCGATGAACTACTCTTACAAATATAATGTGAGGAGCTTCTCTAACATGGACATTTAAATTTGTTTGAAAAATACATTTGTAGTAATTTAAAATAATAATTCACGGACTAGCCCGTGCGAATGCACGGGTTGTCGACTAGTATTTACTAATTGGAGGCACCATACGAGCCTCCACGTTAATCCTCGAAAACTACTTATAAATAACCATTAGATCTTAATCTTGCGTCTAGAATTAAACAAGATATAGAAACTATATATTGTCATCTTTAGCCATCTGTACATTTAAATGTAAGATGCCACCAGCCAAGAGTCCATATGTACTACACTTGGAATGAAACGTGCCATGTATATACTCTGCCTTATTATTACAAAGTAAATCAGGTAAAATAAAGAGTCATCACGCTATAAAAATCATGCCACGTTCACCTATGTACGTAAAGGTTTAAACCTGTACGTACAAAAAAGAGTAGACCCTACCTTATTTAGAAAAAACTAAATCAAGTAAAATAAAGGAGTCCTCACGTCATTAAAATCGCGCCATGTTCAACTACGTCGAAGTTCCAATAAATCAGATGCCTTCACCATTTAAAAAAAAAGGAAAAAAGGTACTCCTTCCGTAAACTAATATAAGAGCATTTAGATCACTACTTTAGTAATGTAAACGCTCTTATATTAGTTTATAGAGGGAGTACGTACGAAACATGTGCCTTTTCCTCACGCTAAAAAATGAGCACACACCCCAGTTTCAAACTATACGGAACGCACGTGCATGTCCGCTTGAAGAAAGAAAATAAAATATGAAGTCCAGATGCCTCACGTCAAAAACAAAAGCATATGTCTGGGTTTTTTTCAATTCCCGTGTACAAAAAGAACTGTTTTTTTTCTTTTTGCGAAAACAAATAGACGGACGTGCATAAGTCTCTCAAAACTGACTCTTACATGTCATCATCTCCAAGGTTATTGACTAAACGTATAAAATCACCCATTTGTGACACAAGAAATAAAATAGGAATAAATTGCCACACATCAAAAAATATCAATGAACTTAAACCCGCAAGGAAAAAATTGAACGAGTATCAATGATTTGTGTATGGTGGTTGGAATATCATTCTTTTTGTGCTAGGGGTTGGAAAAAAAGATCGTTGAGTATTTCAAACAGGAACATCAACCAGATTCATTAAGCATCATTTTTTTAGAGGGTATAATATATTTAAGTATGGTATGAGATACTCTATCGTTTAATTTGATGTTAGATAGATATATTGTAAAATTACAAACTGAAATAAATCCTATTTTCTTCCACTCTTCATATGTCACATGTTGGCACTTTACCTCAAACAAAGAATGCTCTATGAGTATCCAGTGTGAAGGGAGAAAGAAAAATTTCTTGAATAAGGTTTATATATATATATATATATATATATATATATATATATATATATATATATATATATATATATATATCTGTGTGTGTGTGCGCGCGCGCGCGCGCATACGCTCCCAAATCTAAAGTTCCCGACAAGCAAACAATTGGAATATCATAAATACATTTCAAACCATTGAAGATCACACCTGCAAATAATCCACTCAAGTACCAATTGAAGAAATATGGTCGTCTCACCCTACTTATTGTAAAAAAATATTGCATTTTCTTAACAATAATCATTTAGTAGAATACACATATACCATTTAATTTCATGAAAATAACTCACATAAAATGCTTTTAAATATATATTATAGAAGTATTCGAAATAGCTAGCCCGTGTAAGTGCACGGGTTGATGACTAGTAGTCATAGTCTAGGTTTGGATTCGAACCAGCTACAGGAGCACGTCTCTCTTTTTTCTAAAACTCAGCAACGTCTCTTTACTGGTATACTAGCTTGTTCTGTACGCCTTCTCAAGTCTTTGATTTTATTTCCTTTTTTTTACGAGGAATGAAGGGACAAAATTGAGAGTTCCTGGGACTCGAACCCAAGACCTCTCGGTTGAAAACCAAGGTGCTAGTCACTTATGTGGTGAACGTTCTCTGGGAGGAGGACGGCAGATGAACGCATTTTCCTCGCAGTTTTAGTTGCGACACAAGATCGAACGGTCGCAGTTTCGGGAATGTTATCAGGCGAATGAGCCCAGTTTTTCTTTTCTTCCTATATATAAAAAAATATGCTACTTGGTGTCGGCTTAGTCAACAAACGATTGTGACAACCTTGACCGTTGGATTGACATTCAACGTCTGTCATGTTTCTTCAGTCTCTTCTTCCTCGAGCCGCCAAAGCCAAACCAGCGCCGGTGGGACCGCCTGGTCCCGCCTCCCACGGCTGGCTATGTTGCCGCGCATGCATCGTGGCCACATCGCACCCTAAAACTCTGCGCATCTTCCCCGGCTCTTGTTCGTTCCCGTCAGAGGCCTCACCATCGTCCTCCGCCTTGGTTCGCTCGCCGCGGCGCCGCCCTCCGGTGTTGTCAACTTGGTCAACAACCGAGAGGAATAAGGAGAGGACTAGACATGGTGAGGATGACAGGAGGGACCCAACAGCGCGCGTAGTAATTTTGTTTTTTCGGGACGGAGAAGGGTATCAACTGCGTTGTGCGGGACCCGTGGCCCGTCTAGCCCAGGCTTTTATTTCATATGTTTAGCACATGACCAACCCAGTTTGTTTTTTTACTTTCTGAAAATGGCTAGCCAGCTATTTTGTTTTTGCAGAATAACCAACGAAGGCCTACTTGCTTTTCTATGCCCTGCTAGGCCGGAAATCTTTCACGACAAGGAGGGATGCATTTTCCCCAGAAAATGGGCTATAAGTAATAAGAAATGGGCTATAAGTAATAATAAATGGACTGTAAAATGAAAAAATACAACAAACAGGCAATTAGTTCCAAAATACTTTTTACTTTCGGATTTTGATATTTTAAATTTTATTGTTTTTGTGCGGGTTAAATTTCATTGAATTTAAATTACGGTATATTTAGATTTAAAATTGATTTGAATCTGGCTAGAAATTTCGGGTTGTATGCTGTTTGGGACAAATTTGGAGGCTGACTTGTGGGTCTACTAGGTTGACGTGTACGAAAGGCTTTGTCAACTTAGTACACAAACGATTCTAGCAGCAGTGACCGTTGGATGTTAATCCAACGGCCATGCTGCTTCTTCAATATCTCATCTTCTTGCTCCAGCCACCCAAACTAGCGCCGGTGGGACTGCCTGCTCCCGCCTCCCATGGCCGGCTATGCTGCCGCACAGGCCACACCGCCGCACCCTACTTCATTGCTGGACAGGCCATTCCTCTAATCACTCACACCTCCTGTTATTTTCTGGCGACGGCAGCCGGACCAGTAAACCCTCGTACTCCCCACCGCGTGGGCATCCATTGCCGAGTCTACCTAGGCTCCGTGTCGTTCCCTTCCTAGGCCTTACCGTCGTCCACCGCCCTGGTGCTCTCGGGGCGGCCTGGTCAACATGGTCAACGAAGGACATCCATCGGACGTGGACTGTACATGGAGAGGCTGACAACTGGGTCCACGGCCGCACACAAGGAAATGCCTCCTTCTTACGCGCAAAATAATGATTCCTCCACCTGACAGCTGGGAGCCACCGGAAGGGCCTCTGTATTTCGCGAAAAAAATGTTCCCCCCGCTGACAGGTCGGACCCACTAGCTATATCTTCGCACGCAAGGAAGTGCCTCCTTATTACGCACAAAAAATGAATACCCCCTACTAGCTGGGACCCACTATAGTGGGAGGCTGAATTGTGGGCCAAATAAGTTGACGGGGACGGAGGGCTTTGTCAACTTAGTCAATATGCACAACTCTAGCTCCAGTTACCGTACGATGTCTATCCAACGGCCGTAGTGCTTCTTCAACCTCTGGTCTTCTTGCTCCAGCCGCCCAAACTAGCGTCGGTCGTGCCGCGTGCTCCTGCCTCCCATGGCCGGCTGTGATGCCACATAGGCCTCACCACCCCCTACTACTGCCACCGCTGGCCAGGCCATCCCTCTACTCACCCACACCCCCTGTTATTCTACGGCGACAGCCTCACACCACAGCCGAACCAGTGAACCCTCGTACTCCTCTCCGCGCGGGCTTCCACTGCTGTGTCTTCCCCTTCCTAGGCCTCGCCATCGCCCACCGCCCTGGTGCTCTCGGTGCAGTGTGGTCAACATGGTCAAGGATCGACTTCCATAGGAAGAGTACTGTGCGTGGAGAGGCTGACAGCTGGGTCCATGGGGGCTGCATGGAAGTGCCTCCTTATTACGTGGAAAATAATTATTCCTCCACCTGACAGCGGGGACCCACCGGACTGGCCACCGTATTTCGTGAAAATAACGTTTCCCCCCTGATTGCTGGGATCCACCAGCTACATCTTTGCACGCAAGGAAGGGCGTCCGGGGAAAAACGATTCGCCCCCCTGACTGCTAGATCTCACCAGCTACATCTTCGCACGCAAAGAAGTGCCTGACAGTCGGGACCCACCTGGTCGAAGCGTACGTAGCGTTGTCATTCTGGTTGCGAACGTGTACGTACATACTGGTCGATGTAGAGGGGCGCACGTGTCGTAGTAGAGGAGCGCACGTAGCATGTACACGTACGTACAGCGACCACTGTGCAAGAAAGAAAATACAGCCATGTACATACATAAGGGCGGGGTCTCGAACGCCTACTCGCGCATACGTACCACCAGGGTTCGTGTACATGGCTGGGTCGGAATGGAGAAAGAACATCATCGTCGTGTTCATGGGGAGCCAACCGGCTGGGTCGGAACGGAATGCATCGTCGTGTTCAGCGGGAGGGCTTGGACGGAACAGGTGATGAAAATGAGGCCTGGCGTACCGCACAACAGAGGAAACGGCCTTTTGTTCGACCGGCCACGTTCGAAACGGGATCATGTTCATCAGGAGGGGTCTGGTATACCGCAAAACGGAGGAAACAAATTTGTGTTGGACCTCCTACGGTCGAAACGGGGTCCTGTTGATCGGGATGGGTGTGGCGTACCGCAAAACGGAGGAAATGGACTTGTGTTGGAGCACTACGGTTGAAATGGGGGTCCTGTTCGTCGGGAGGGGTGTGGCGTACCGCAAAATGTCACTCCACGGCATATTGTTCATCTCCACCGTCGACCTCCTCCAGCATCCACGGGCTACTATTCATCCACCGTCGACCTCCTCCAGCCTCCACCTGCGACTGTTCATCCACGGGCTCCTGTTCATCCAGCCTCCACCGTGCACTACTCCACCGGCTACTGTTCAACCACCCCTCTCCACGGGCTCCTGTGCAACCACCCCTCCACGGGGTACTGTTCATCCAGCCCTCCACCATCTACTGTTCATTCAGCCCTCCACGCGGTCTTGTTGATCCAGCCCCAACCGGCTCGATCGATCGGGGTCCTGCTCATCCAGAGGCAACACAACGTGGTCCTGTTCATTCACTCCCACCGCTCACTGTTCATCCACCCCCCTGCAACGCTCACTGTTCATCCAGAGGCAGCATCAATCAGCTTCAGTTAGCAGCAGTAGAGAAGGAATCTCTCGATCGGGTTCCGTTAACAGCCATTGATCGATCGCTCGGGTTGAGTAACACGTAGCCTGTAGTGCAATCGCTCGTGTTCAGTTAGAGCCCAACGCCTCGCTCGGGTTCAGTTAGAGCCAACGCCTTGCACACACGCGCGTACGTGTACGAGAGAAACGCACATTGCTCAGCCCCCGACCACCCACCGTAACCGGGAACTTCCCGAAATTTTCCTCACCCTAACTTCTACCATGGTTTTTTTTGTCATGGATGGCCCAAAGAATGTCATGCAGCTGCGTCTCCGGCCTACCCAGGACGAAAAGCCCATTTTCTGTCATGATTTTTTGTCATAGAAGTAGGATCCCACCACATCTATGATGATACTGGGTTTTGTGACAATTATCGTCATAGAAGTGTCATAAGTATGACAGAAAAAATCCGTTCGGCCCAAAATGTCACTGATGTGTCTTTTTCTTGTAGTGCGAGTCTCCATCTACCAAATGACCGAGGCAACAGTGCCCCGCCCCTGCCTCTGGTCAGCTAGAACAAGGCAATAGTGCCCCTCACCTACCCGCTGACCAGGGCTGGCGTGGCAACAGTGCCCCCAACGTCAGCAATGACGCGAGCAAGCGGCGACCTGACGGTGCGCCATTGTGCCCGACTCAACTCGGCCACTCCTGGCGATCGACAAGACGGCAAACAGTGCCCCTAGGCATGCGGGGCCCATGCCTAGGGGAACTCGGTGAACCACAGGCATCCGGAGGGTACCAGCTCCGGGTCCCCAGACGCTGATGACCCGGCCCTACGACCTTGTAACATTAAGATTGTAGCCCTAGGGGGATGGTCTATAAAACCCCCCCAGGAGCTCTCACGCACACAAGCAAGCACACAGTAACCTAGCCACCCGATCGGTACAGCCCATAGCGAGAGGGAGCAACCTAAGCCTTGGCTAGCCTTCCTTCTTCCTCCATACAGCTCCAGGAGCAACTCTGTACTGTCACACAACAACTACACTCGGCAGGATTAAGGGTATTACCTCTCCGGAGAGCCCCAAACCTGGGTATGTCTTGCGTCCCTCGCTTGCTCATGCCAACCTCGCTTCTGGAGCCCACCAGTGCCCTCGAGCTTCCTCCTCTCTTTAGCCATCCCATGGCATCTGCCGTGTGCCACGATAGTTGGCGCCTACCTTGGGGCAGCTCGAGGTCCTGGCTGGGAGCATGCTTCAGACAGGGCTCCTCTTCGACTCTAACGAGCCTGTCATGCCGGCGGACAACGTCATCAGCGCACTCGCCGCCTCCTTCGTCACGCTGCGCATCTCCGACGCGCCCGCGGTCGATGAGTACCCCAGTGAGGTATTTGACTTTTCCGACTCCCCCCTCCCTCGGTGGCAGCGCTGCTGCCGGGGCAATGGATGTCCACGTGGAGGTTTTCGTCACCGACACCGACGCCTCCTCTTCGTTGAGCGCGGCGAGGAAGGCCGCTGAAGCCAGGGCCGCAGCAGGTCGGGCCACCTCCCCCAACCTGTTGCGCGCCATGATGCAGAGCCTCCGTGTCCCCATCGGCACCGACATCGATGCCTCCAACGTCAGCGGGGCCCGAGCCCGGCTCGAGGAGGCACACTACAAAAAAAACACATCTGTGACATTTTGGGCCGAACGAAAAAAAATTCTGTCTTACATATGACATTTCTATGACGATAATTGTGACAAAACCCGTTATCATCATAGATGTGGTGGGCTCCTACTTCTATGACAAAAAATCATGACAGAAAATGGGCTTTTCGTCCTGGGCGGGCCGGAGACGCAGCTGCATGACATTCTTTGGGCCGTCCATGACGGAAAAAACCATGGTAGAAGCGAGGGCGAGGAAAATTTCGGGGAGTTCCCGGTTACGGTGGGTGGTCGGGGGCCGAGCGATGCGCGTTTCTCTCGTACACGTACGCGCGTGTGTGCGAGGCATTGGCTCTAACTGAACCCGAGCAAGGCATTGGGCTCTAACTAAACCCGAGCGATTGCACTGCAGGCTATGCGTTACTGAACCCGAGCGATCGATCGATGGCTGTTAACTGAACCCAATCGAGCGATTCCTTCGCTACTGCTGCTAACTGAAGCCGGTCGATCGGATGAAAAGTGAGCGTTGCGAGGTGGTTTGGATGAATAGTGAGTGGTGGCGTTGCCTCTGGATGAACAGGACCCCGTGGTGTGGAGGGCTGGATGAACAGTAGACGGTGGAGGGGTGCCTGTGGAGGGGTGGTTGAACAGGACCACATGGTGTGGAGGGCTAGATGAACAGTAGACGGTGAAGGGGTGCCCCTGGAGGGGTGGTTGAACAGTAGCCGGTGGAGTAGCGCACGGTGGAGGCTGGATGAACAGGAGCCCGTGGAGGCTGGAGGAGGTCGACGGTAGCCCGTGGAGGCTGGAGGAGGTCGACGGTGGAGATGAACAGTATCCCGTGGAGTCCCATTTTGCAGTACGCCACACCCCTCCCGATGAACATGACCCCCGTTTCGACCTTAGCGCTCCAACACAAGCCCGTTTCGTCCGTTTTGCGGTACGCCACACCCCTCCCGATCAACAGGACCCCCGTTTCGACCGTAGGAGGTCCGTTTCCTCCGTTTTGCGGTACGCCACACCCCTCCCT
>NC_041386.1:685499324-685504012 GCF_002162155.2 Triticum dicoccoides
CTATCAACAGGACCCCCATTTCGACCGTAGGAGGTCCGTTTCCTCCGTTTTGTGGTACGCCAGACCCCTCCTTATCAACAGGACCCCGTTCCGAACGTAGGAGGTCCGTTTCCTCCGTTCTGCGGTACGCCAGTCCTCGTTTCCATCGCCTGTTCCGTCCAAGCCCTCCCGTTGAACACGACCACACATTTCGTTCCGACCCAACCGGTTGGCTCCCACGCGTTCCGTTGCCTCCCGATGAACACGACGCATTCCATTGCCTCCCCATGAACACGACGCATTCCGTTGCCTCCCCATGAACACGACGCATTCCGTTGCCTCCTCATGAACACCACACATTCCGTTGCCTCCCCATGAACACGACGACGACACTGTTTCTCGGTTCTGACCCAGCCATGTTCACGAGCCCTGGCCGTACGTATGTGCGAGTAGGTGTTCGAGACCCCGCCTGTATGTACGTATGTGGCCGTATTTTCTTTCTTGTACACTGGCCGTTGTGCGTACGTGTACATGCTACATGCACGCCTCTACTACGACACGTGCTCACCTGTACTACGACACGTGCGTGCCTCTACATCGATCAGTATGTACGTACACGTTCGCGACCAGAATGACAACGCTACGTACGCTTCGACCAGGTGGGTCCCGACTGTCAGGCACTTCCTTGCCTGCTAAGATGTAGCTGGTGGGTCCCAGCAGTCAGGGGGGCGAATCATTTTTTTTTCTCGGATGCACTTCCTTGTGTGCGAAGATGTAGCTGGTGGGTCCCAGCAGTCAGGGGGAAACATTTTTTTCATGAAATACGGTGGCCCGTCTAGTGGGTCCCCGCTGTCAGGTGGAGGAATCATTATTTTGCGCGTAATAAGGAGGCACTTCCTTGCTGCGGCCGTGGACCCAAGTGTCAGCCTCTCCACATACAATCAACGTCTGATTGAAGTCGTTCCTTGACCATGTTAACCACGCCGCGTCGAGAGCACCACGGCGGTGGACGACGGCAAGGCCTAGGAAGGGGATGACTCAGAGCCAGGGAAGACACATCAGTGGATGCCCACTTGAAGAGGAGTACGAGGGTTCACTGGTTCGGCTGCGGTGGCCAGCGGGGGGAGTAGTAGGGGGCGGTGAGGCCTCCGCGGCATCACAGCCGGCCATGGGAGGTAGGAGCACGGGGCACGACCGACGCTGGTTTGGGCAGCTGGAGCAAGAAGACCAGAGGTTGAAGAAGCACTACGGCCATTGGATGAACATCCTACGGTAACAGGAGCTAGAATCGTTCATATTGACTAAGTTGACAAATCCCTCCGTCCCTATCAACTTGGTAGGCCCACAAGTCAGCCTCCCACTATGCTAGGTTCCAGCTGGCAGGGGGAGTATTCATTTTTTTGTGCATAATAAGGAGGCACTTCCTTGCGTGCGAAGATAGCTGGTGGGTCCGACATGTCAGCGGGGGGCACGTTTTTTTCACGAAATACATAGGCCCTTCCGGTGGGTCCCAGATGTCAGGTGGAGGAATCATTATTTTGTGCGTAATAAGGAGGCATTTCCTTGTGTGCGGCCGTGGACCCAGCTGTCAGCCTCTCCACGCACAGTCTACTTCCGATGGTGTCGTTCGTTGACCACGTTGACCACACCGTGCCGAGCGCATCCAAGGTGGTGGATGACGGTGAGGCCCCGGACAACAACGAGCCAGAGATGGGAAGACGCGGGAGTAGAGTCGCAGATGGAGAGGTGTACGAGGGTTAACTGGTTCTAGTGTGGTCTGGTTCGGCAGTCGATGGAGAAGAACAGGAGGTGTGGAGGGGTGGAGGGATGGCCTGGACAACGGTGGAGTAGCGCTTCGTAGCAAAGCGTGCTAAGCAAAGCAGGAGGCGAGAGGTGGTCCCGGCGTCGCTGGAGGAAGAAGATGAGAGATTGAAGATGTATGCCGGTCGTTGGATGTAAATCCAACGGCTGACATGTCAGAATCATTTGTTGACTAAATTGACAACGACTTGCGTTGGCTTCAACCTATTGGCCCACATTTCAGCTTCCAAAAATGTGGCACATATTCAACCCATTTTTTCAGAATTTATAGTCTTTTTTTTGCGCGGTAGAATTTACAGTCAATTTGATCTTTTTTTTGAATTACAGCCATTAGCTGGGTTGGGTGAACAAATAATGTAGCGTCCATGCAGCCCATTTATTTTATTTCCTAAAACATTATCAGCAATTTGCACTTTCTCGAAATACACGATTTTGCTGGGCTGATTCTAATTATAATGTTGGCTTGGGCCAGCAATGTTATCAAAAAATAAAAAGGGGCTGAGCATTTTGTTATAAATATATTTAAATAATAAGTGATATTATTACATTCTTCCTTAAATCTTACCAAGCTTTTGTACACAATCACTAGGATTTTCGTGCGAAAACAATCCAGGATTTTATTTGTTAAGAAATTATTTTTATAAGTTAATAAGATGTGGGATATTGTTTTCTTACATATGTAAGTATCTGTTAAATATATGATGACAATAAAAATAATATATAATAACATATAAAATAATTTAAATATATATAATATAGTTACAAGGGAAACATAACTTGGACCTGGCGTTCCTATTCTTTTAAAGAAAAATAGAACAGACCTCTGTGTTTTCTTCAAAAAAAAAATACATAAATTGGGCTGCCAAAAGTAAAACCTCGGATGGGAGGTCCATAGGCCGGTCGATACATGACGGCCCTAAGAAAATACAAACAGGCCTATGGACCCTCCATCCGAGGTCGTGGGCTGCGCATGTTAATGAAAGCCTAGACGGGGCAGCCCAAAACCACGTCCAACACTTGCCAAAACTTCGTCCCTCGTTTTCTCTGTGTTTCGCACACTCGACATTGTGTGGGCATTTTGACTGTGCATCATATGAAGATGTGTGATGCATGAATGTTGATCAGCATGATGTTAACTGGCTGGTAGCTCCATTTTTGACCATGAATAAAACTTCCAACATGATGTTAACCCTGTTTGAAAAGGCCGTGTTAATATAAATGCTCTGCCTCTGAAAGTTGCAGTTTCTTATTTGAAACTGAAAGTTGTAGTTTCTTATCTGAAACTGAACTTGCAGTTTCTTATCTGAAACTGAAACTTGCAGTTTCTTCTCTGAGAATCACATTGTCTGCACTATTATACTTCTATGAAACTACATTCTTTTAAGTGCTAAAAACAGATCTCTAGAATTCATAAAATACATCATATGCTCAATACTACAAATCTGAAATTCAAAAGACATTCATATCTGAAAGTACTCTCAAAATACATAACACAAAACACAATTCACAACCTGCAAATACTGACAACCCTAAGCTCCTCCTGACAATTCACAACCTGCCCGACTATTGGGCTGGGGGGGGGGGGCAGCCCCGTCCTATTCCTCAGCGGCAGACAGCCGCCCCATGAGACGATGTGAGCGGCGAGGGAGACGATGGCGGGGAAGCGTCGTCGGGGCAACTGCTTTTCTCCTCTTGCAGTTGAGTTCGGTCGACGAAGACTCCACCGGCTCGCTCTGGCAGGACACCCTCACAAACGACACCCTGTAGATGCTCGATCCTTCAATCTCTGGTGGATGCTCCATCTGGGATCGATACTCCCACCAGCACTCCCTCACGATCGGATTCGGTGAATCTGTTTGCTCCATGGCCTAGAGGAGCTACTCTATGTACTCCGGCGCGACTCCCTCCGGGAGTATCGCCGCCCTTTCGCTCTGTTGCAGATATTTGGTCATGGATGTCACCATCGCCACTAGTTGGTCCTTGTTGTCAAACCAAGACTGTATCTCCAACATCCTAGCTAGCTTCACAGGGTCGCCGTCTGTGATCCTCACGTATCGGTTGTACTCCTCCATCGATCTACTTCTCCACAGCATCTTCACTCGCCGACGGTGGTTTTTGAATGGAAGAGGAGAGGAGCACCGCTGGTTTTCGATTAGAACGGGAGAGGAGCGACATTGGTTTTGGACTGGAACAAGAGAGGAGGGGCGTTGGTTTTGAAATGGAAGAGGAGAGGAGCGGCGCTGGATTTAGATTGGAAAAGGAGAGGAGCGGCGGTGGTTTAAGAGGAGAAGAGAGGAAGAGCGGCGCTGGTCTTGGAAGTACTTTTTTGTTGCTTTGCATATTTTGGGTCAAAGTTTAAACACGTACTGTATTTGACAAGCAAAATGTGAATGCATGTCACCAAAAAATGTATCATTTGGTTCGTATCTGAATGTACATTAAAATAATATTATTTTTGCAACGTATAACATATATTTTATGTGCGAAAATCATGGTCAATTATGACCTAGAATAAAAGGGAGATTAGTTAATATGGGGTCGCTTTCTTAATTGAAGGGTAAATTGATTTTGATTTTGATATAGTCGCAGCGCGCCGGCCTTCTCGTCCAATCTTAAATCGCTGCCGCACGCTCCTCTCCCTCTTCTCCATTGCAAAACCACCTCCTCTCCTCTCCATCATCTCCATTCCAAAACCACCGTCTCGCCTTTCCCTCTTCTGATCTTGTCCATTGCAAAACCACCTCCTCTCCTCTCCATCATATCCATTCCAAAACCACCTCCTCTCCTCTCCATCATCTCCATTCCAAAACCACTGTCTCGGCTCTCCCTCTTCTGATCTTCTCCATTGTAAAACCACCTCCCCTCATCTCCATCATCTCCATTCCAAA
>NC_041386.1:685504237-685504583 GCF_002162155.2 Triticum dicoccoides
ATTTTGATTTTGATCCAGTCACAGCGCGTCGGCCCTCTCATCCAATCCTAAATCGCTGCCGCACGCTCCTCTCCCTCTTCTCCATTGCAAAACCACCTCCTCTCCTCTCCATCATCTCCATTCCAAAACCACCGTCTCGCCTATCCCTCTTCTGATCTTCTCCATTGCAAAACCACCTCCTCTCCTCTCCATCATCTCCATTCCAAAACCACCGTCTCGCCTATCCCTCTTCTGATCTTCTCCATTGCAAAACCACCTCCTCTCCTCTCCACCATCTCCATTCCAAAACCACTATCTCGCCTCTCTCTCTTCTCTATTGCAAGAGCACCGTCTCTCCTCCCATCTT
>NC_041386.1:685504886-685508031 GCF_002162155.2 Triticum dicoccoides
CTCGCCTATCCCTCTTCTGATCTTCTCCATTGCAAAACCACCTCCTCTCCTCTCCATCATCTCCATTCCAAAACCACCGTCTCGCCTCTCCCTCTTCTGATCTTCTCCATTGCAAAACCACCTCCTCTCCTCTCCATCATCTCCATTCCAAAACCACGGTCTCACCTCTCCCTCTTCTCTATTGCAAGACCACCGTCTCTCCTCCTATCTTCCAAAGATGGCACCGGACCACTCAGAAGGACATCTACGGAGAGGATCCAACAGCGAATCAGGCAGATCGCCGGCGGCGACCAGGCAAAGTTAGCCAGGTTGAAGGATATCCTTAGTTGGTTTGACAATGAGTGGGAGATTTCGAGGACGGTGCAGGCCATGTGGCAATGTATGTGAAAGAGCGAGACGACGGCGATGTACATGTACTCCTCGGCGGCAGTCATGCCGCAGTCCTCCGAGTTCATCGAGTATCTCCTCTGGGCGATGGAGCAGACAGATTCGCCCGAGGCGACAGTCAGGCGGAGGTGGTGGGCGTACATGAGTATGGTCGAAGGTCAAGCACCCAGAGGATAACGAATCGATCGAGTATGGTGTGTCGTTCGTGAAGGTGCAGAGCCAGCCGGAGCCACATGAGTATTCGTTCTCCCACCACAAGAGGAGGCCGGATGGAGCGACGTCACTTCCCCGCCATTCTCCACGGTTCCCTCGACACTCGCCTCGTTTCAATGGCGGCGGTAGGGTTTAAGGTAAGCTTCGCACTAACCTATTCTTCCACCTGCTCATGCTTACAATCAGTGTGACAGCTAATGAAAATCATGCTTACAATCAGTCTCCGAGTACTACGCCAATCACCCTAATATAGCTCTAGACCTTTGGGTCAAAGTTGTGACACAGTGTACAAACAAAGAAAAATAGATTCGTGCTACTTTCAAAAAAGAGTACTCCCTAGAAAACTGCCAATATAAGCTACTAGTATTTGGTTAGAGGATTTGCTGCCGAGAAAGATCCGCCCACAGAGAGCGCCACACATCCCACTAGTGGTGGTGGATGCCAATGCGTGCATGCAACATGGTTGGTGTCGGTAATTTTTAATTGGCACACCTCGCACTCTGCATATATGCCGGTTCCATATGTACATTTGTACAGTTCCACCAAAATGTAGCTGAATAACCCCGTTTGCACAGATAATGAAAAAGCATGATTACATTATAGTGGCACTAGTTGATGAAACACACAAAATAAATAGAAGAAAAATATTGCGATAGTATCATATATGCCATGCTGCGAGGGCGAGATGGGCCCTGCGACGCCTCATACGGTACGCCTCATACTGGACATCGTCCCAAGTCTCCCAGATACACCTTCTGCCAGTGATGAACATCAGTATACAGCGGTAGTACAAGGAGGCGCCTTGAGACATTCAAATCTCTATTTTTGTACATATCAATTAAAATTAAGCACCCCAGTTTGCAGAAACGCTTAAACATTAACAATGGGACTAGTTGATGAAACATACATTAACAAAGAGAAGCACTTTCTTTATCTACATTGGAAATAAAATGATAGAGATGACACTCGCTCTATTTGAACTGTATTATTACTTCATTTTGTCAGTGACACTAGGGTCGAGTAGGTGGCAAATGAGGTGTACCATGCATCGCAAGGATGGAGGCCGGGGGTGCTTAGACTGGGATGCTGAAGCTGGCTCTTTTAGTCACCAACATGGATGATTCAATTCATGGGACCTTTTGGTGCAGTTCACCTAAAATGAAGCAATGTCCCGTGAGCTAGCAGCTTCTTCTTCAATTTTTTTTAGAAAAGGGCTCCATCCCCGGTTCCATTTCCATCAGAAAACAAAACCCACAGAGCTTCTTCTTCATTAGTTGCAATAAAATTGAGCAACATCAAGGTTGGTTGTGAAACTCCTGGAATGCTCAACTATAAACTGGATATCATTTGTGCAGTTCAACTCAGATCGAGCGTAGAATGTATATCTCTGTTTGCACAAAAAAGGTGGAAAGGAGGGTGACTAACAAGTGATGAAACATGCATCAAATGAAAAGAAGCATGTTCCTTATCTGAATGGCAATCCTACAAGGACAGTAGAAATTTCTAAAGCAGTGGCATTGCTAGATATTAGTGTGGGCATTAGGATTAACTATGACAACCGTTAAATACGACATTACTTTGGGCACGGGAGAGTTGGCGGACCAGGACAGTTGCATTTCTAACGAAAAGAACCAACTTATCTTAATGGGAAATTTTAGCAGGACATGTAAAGAAGTGCCATTGATTCATATTACTGGAGGCATTACATTGAAAACAACATTTGTTTAACGTGTCCTTACTTTTAACAGTGCAACTTCTACATTTTACCAGTGGCATTACATAAAAGTGGCTCGGGGCAACAAACATCAGAACATGATATCTGGGTTGGTCCCATTTTTGTTCGGTATAGGCACCTTATACTGTGTGAGGCTAGCAAATCTAGTGCTGGACTTACTCTGTTGACTTGTCCCCCAGTCCCCACTTCCTTTCCTTTTTCAACCAATAGATCGTGTTTATATTGAGTTTGTACTGCGTTTCCTTTTATTTCCCTATTAGACCTAGAGACCAGTTAGATAGCCAGTCTCTGCTACTTTTCGCCCCCATTATTTCCTCTTTGGACCAAGTCCTAGATTCAGGTAACAAATCCTCCCCCACCCACCCTCTTTCTTCCTTGTTTGAACCAAGTAGTACTAGATTCGAGTGCATGAACTAGTTTTACCTCTTAAACGTAAAAAATAGGTGGTTTTCGAACAGCAATCGATCCTATCTATGAGGGGGCCTGAGAAATAGTAAAAGATACAAATGCAACGACGTCAGGAGCTCGGGAAGTAGAGCAAGGCCGGTTTCGAAGGAAGTTATACCTGATGGCCGCCGGGATGTCGCTAGGTGGGCGGCGGGAGGCCGGATCTGCCCACACTACGGCAACAAGGAATAAGGGGTCAGAGGCCCTCCCTCGCCAGCGATGCTTGGGAGAGAATGGCAAGGCAGGCTGATCGGGACGCGCCCAGCAGTGGGTAAGAGCCGTCGCCGAGGACGACCGCGTCAACATTGCACCTTCTCACCTTTCCCGGCGGAGAGGATCCGGCTGGATCTATGACCAGGGTGA
>NC_041386.1:685508302-685536577 GCF_002162155.2 Triticum dicoccoides
GAGAGAGAGAGAGAGAGAGAGAGAGAGAGAGTGTGGCCACCGCTGTCGTGTTTAGATCTGGAGAGGCCGAGACAGTGTGAAGAGATCAACACTAGCAAGCAAGCGTGGAGGCTCCTGCCTATATAGTGGAGTAGTACTAGTTTTCTTTTGTCTACCGGAGCCGGCTTGACCTCGTCAATGACTGTCGCGAAGTCTTCATGCACGTGGCCCGGAGGCGCAATTGTCGTCATTTTGATCTGAAGCGCGGGATTATAACATATAACACGAAAAAATACCACATGACAAGAAATCATAACCTCACTGCCAAAAGGAGACAACATGAATCCCGACGGACAAACTAGACGAGGAACAAAGCTCAAATTAAAGATAAACTCGTAGAAAAGGGGTCCGTTGATGGATGTCCTAATTAACATAGCCGGCTTGACCTAGATGGTAGCCGAGTAGTCACTGTTCATGCATGTGCCCCCAATGACTAGCCCAACTCAGTTGTCGCTGTTTAACCCTCGCAGTGATCCGAAGCACATGACACCTAATTTTGCGAGATGACAAGAAACCTATTTTTTAGATTTCTCACCACAACTACAGCCATGTACAACACAGCCTGCACGATATGTAGACGATAGCCAATCCAGGCATGTCTACTGCAGTCTGGTCACATGCATGGACGAACTGATCTTCCGTGTCTTACATGGATCGTCCAGGCACCAACGTAGTACAACACTTCTCTAGTACTATCGCTCGTCTCCCTCTTCTATTAAGTCACCCGACTTGCGGGGACGGGGAGTGTGCCTATGGTCGGTTCTCAATTGCCGTCCCACATGTGTGTGCAAACGCAATGTGACGCGCATTCCATTCGGAGAGCAGCGTGCCAGACCGACCGACCGTCTGGGGTGCGACGCGAACGTGACGGGTGTGCTGTATACTCCATCATGTGTAACGCCGTTTTCTAGACACTTTGCTCCATGGCGCAGGCGCAATCCATGGATACAAAAGTAGTAAACTGTATGCTATTTAAAAGTCGAGGGTGGGGCTTTTCCTGCGCGGTAGGCGGCGGGGCAGTTCCGCCTAGTCGGCTCGACAGAGACACGAGAAGACGAGGGAGTAGGATGCTGCAAACGTAGGGCTGTGGGATTTGACAGCGAGTTACTGCTGGACAGGTGGGGCCCCGTGAGTTTACTTGGCATTATCATTTTAACTGCGGCGCTACGACCGGCGTGAATCTCCCGATTCCTGACCACCTCCATACAGGTGCCTCTCCCAATGCTCCATCATGTAGTAGAGGCTGGCTCTTGCATGAGATCCCACTTCTCCACTTTTTCCTTGCCTCTCTTTCCTCCACATATGCAAAAATGCCATGTAAAGCGCACTATTGTACTTACTTTTACTTGCTCCTACAAGTGCTAAGATTGCCAAATAGGCATAAAGTCTGATGTGGCAAGTTAATCAAGAAGAGAGATACTAGTTTGGTGACCCAAGGAAGAAATGGTGCTAAGCGCGTGTACCTAGGTGAAAAGACAATTTTGAGTCTATAGCTAATTAAATGAAGCAAACTTAGCAACACCATTTCATTGGAAGAGGTCACTCCTTGGCAAATGCAATAAATACTAGTACTCCCCGTGTCCCATAATATAAGAATGTTTTTGGCACTACACTAGTGTCAAAAACATTCTTATATTATGGGACGGAGGGAGTACGAAGAAAGAGAGAGAGCGAAGTAAAAAAAATACACTTATAGCCAACCTCGTTGTAGTATGAGTGACTAAGTGATGACTATGTAAGACATGCCAACATCAGATAGCCTAACGCACCGTGTTAAATCTCCAAGGGCGCAGCCGCGCGAGCGACGCGACGGTCGTGGTAGGCGCGACCATGATACGGGCTGCTGGCAGCCCTTGGATCTGAGATCAAACGGTCGCACGCTAAGTTGCTGAAAATTTGCAGAATAACCCTCCAGGATAGGATATTCACCCATAGGTCTAGAATCAGGCCATGCAACCATTCGATCTCAGATCCAAGGGCTCTCGGAAGCCGGTATCATGGGAGAATGGAAAGCCACTACTCTGCCATTCGCACGCTGGCAGTTTGCTCCTACTCGTCCCCGCACGTCCTTCAATACTACGGTGGTTCGCTCCTAGTCGTCCCATCCATTTACATTACAGCAGTTCCACTAATCCTAACCCTCCTCCCAAATCCGTGGCGTCCCAAATCTCCACGATCGGTGGTGAGTACAAGGTTAGAACCATGACCGGCGATGAGTTCGACATCATCTACATTCGTTCTTCCACGACGGTGAAAGGATGCGTTTCTCGCTTCAAACGCATGTTCGAAGACTCAGATGATGAGTGGGTCGCTGGGCTAGATGTTGAGTACACCACAGTCCTGGGACGAGAGAAGGATCTAAAGGACGAAGAGAGGAAGAAGCCCGTCATGATCCAGGTTTGCGTGCATGACTTATGCTTGGTCTACCAAATATGCCATGCCGACGTTGAGTGCCAGGATTTTAAGGACTTCCTCGAGAGCAACCTAGTAAAATTCGTTACTGTAGACTTTGGTAACGACAAAGAAGTCCTGCGTCGGATAGGCCTCGTTGTAGGCAACACCTTCGACCTCCAGAAGAATCGGCTGGTGTCCTCTCGTCAGCCTTCAATGCTGACCCTTGCAGGAGCCATGGTTCATCCTTCGTACGGTAAACTGGAGAAACCTCCATACACGTTTCATCGTCATGCATGGCAGCAGAATGTACTAGATATAGACCACATCCACTATGCTACAATGGATGGCTACCTTTGCTTCAATATCTACAAGGGTTGTATGAAGAGCAACAACCAAGTGTGCGGTTCAACCAAAGAAGTATCGGCCAAGAGGAAGAGGGACAAGGTCGAGGACTCCGAGTAAGGTGGCAGTGTCGTTGCTCATGGTGGTTGTAATGTAGTGTCTACTGGAATAGTTGCAAAGTTTAATTTCAGGTGTGCTTAATTTAATTTGAGGTGTGTGTTGTGCTGAGCCCCCAGCAGAACTATGTTATGTTTCTTCTTGTTACTTTAACTCTTTAGTATGTACATACTAGTATTTCTTACATTTCATCTTTTAGTTGGTATAGTACTACCACTCGTTTCTTCACATTATATACGTACAGTATATATGGCCAACATCATATAGCCAGCAGTTTAGTTGTCAAAGAATTTCAGGGTGCTTAGTTTTGTCAAAGAATTCCAGGGTGCTTACTTTTATTTGAGGGGTGGGTTGTGCTGGACACCATTATTGTGACTAGACTTTTTAATAGTCCTATATGCATAATTTGGCGACGAGCGCTCTCTATATGTACCACCTTTTTTTAATTTCAAGTTTTGCTCCATGGCGCAATCCATCGACACTACTGTTGTACAAAAGTATACATTTTTTAAAAGGCTAGAGGGCGGGGCAGTCTAGCTTGGTCGGTTTCATGAGAGGTGAGGGCCTTTGTGATTTGACGGCTCATTACTGCTGGAAGGCGGGGCCTTGTGATTTGACTGCTCGTATAAATGCGTCGACGACCTGATCGAGGAGGAGCAAAGAATCGTGCGGTATACTCAAGTTTTCCATTGGAGCAGTACTGCGACGGAGGAGCACGAAACACGACAGCCCAGTGCCATATGGCGATAAAAAATGATCTAATTTGCTAGTCATCTCATTTGTTAGCATTGTTCTATTCATTCCCTAAAAAAACCATTGTTCTATTCATGCCTCGCAGAGAACGTGACACGTGCGGCGGAACACTCGAAGCAAAAGATGAAACACAGGAGAAAAAGAAGAAGGAAGATTATAACCCCAAATGATCTAATTCGCCGTGGAGTCGTAATTGCTTCTTCATCGCCTCCACGACCTCCATTTCCTTGCGCGTCTCCTCCGCCATCTTCTTCATTCTGTCCATGACGCAGGATTTCTCGACGTGAGCATTCATCATCTGTTCCACGGCCACATTACGTACCTTGACAGCAGCCAGGTGCTCGATGCGGAGCTTCGCCAACTCCTCCTTTTGTTCCATGACGAGGGCCTGCAGCATTTTCATCGAGGAACTACTATTCTCATGCAGCTTCTTCCAGCCGGCGTTCTTCTCCTTGAACAGGTCGATCTCGTGGCAGAGCTTCGCCTTGTCCTCCTAAAGTCGCAGGATTTCACCGGTCGCCTTCTTCTCCGAGGCAATGCTCTTCTTCAGCAGCATCACCAAGCCGACGGTCAACTCCCCCTGCTGATTGAGCTCAGCGGGCATGTCGTCGAGGCTCTCCATTAGCAACTCCATCAAGCCTTGGATGCACTCCTTCTACTTATTGAGGTGCTTCTTGAGCTGATCGGGCATGCCGTCGAGGGATAACGACTCCAGCTCCGTCGGCTCAGCATGTTCGCCTCCGCGGCTAGGGCGCTCTTGGGAGCCATCGCCTGCCCGTGAGAGATCTTTCTAGGTCTCTGCGTGGGGGCGAGCCCTCTTTTTTTCCAGCAGCCTTGGTTGCCACTCCCTTGTTACGAGTAGTTCTCGACCTAGAGCTCTGCTCACCAGCCATGGCAACGACGGACGAAGAAGAAGCACTTATGAGGAGGAAAGGTAGAGTAATTTTCGGTTAGGTAGTTACCCTTTTTATAACCTAAGTACTAGCACTAGTACTAATACCTGCATAGTGGGAACACATTCAGGTTTGGTACGTACTAGTAGGTGTGAGCAGGCTTTCAAATGTGATGGGAACAAGGTAAAGATTAATTGATGGTTTTGGTTTCGAGGCTCGAAACGGCTCCCGATGAGTTTAGCGGAACATAAATTTCAAGTACTACACTGCTCAAATGCGTAAATATTATGTTGCTGTCAAAAATTGGCACAAAATACGAAGGAGACCAATGGAAGTACTACTAGCAATCCACGATTTAACTACTCGCTTGCGCATAGTGGAGTAATAATGTTTCTTCCGCCCTCACGTCCACTGAATTTACATGCGCTGTATTAATTGACCATCAATGAAGTGAACGACTTTACACGCGTGAAATTATCACATACGGTGGATCTTGGTACAAAATTGCGTCCGCCCGTGTACCCGCATGTGCGTGCGAGGGAATGAGTGCGTGCGTGGCGTGGGTGCACATCTTTGCTTCGTGCATGTACCGCCAGTATGACTCAGGGAGGACGAGTACATTCTTCTAGAACCAGCAGCACGTCACTGCGATCAATCCATGCAAGGAGGTCGCGACAACGGCTCCACATGTGCCACGTGGCTTCATGAACTGTAAGAGAGACACTATGTAGCTTCCATTGGTATTCTAATTTACGTGTTTTGCACATACTCGAAGTACTAGTAAGGTACACGTGCATTTCACGCATCAGATTTTGCCACCAAATTATGAATAAATACCACACTATAGCATGTAAGCTCTAAGTCATATATGCCTGATGTAGCCCTTCGTTTAATTCTTATAGTTCATCTCATTCAATATCAATTAGTTTTTATAAAAAAGCTAAAAATGCGGGAATAGGAAAAACATGGGATTATAGTGGAATGTCGTCTTGAATCCTACAGGATTGTACGAGTGTTTGATTGTGCATAGAAAAAACACAGAATTCTTTCAAAGAGGTTTGAGTGGATGGGATGTTTCCTATGAAATCTAGTGCAAATGAATCATATGGAAAAATTCCTATGGTTTACAATCCTACGAGTCAAACAACCAAGATAGGAAAAATTCCTAATGATTAGAATCCTCCAAAATTCCTTTGAGAATCCTTTGAATCAAAGAAGCCCTTAATCTATTTTATGATTAATGGAATTGTGCGTTCTAAAGCATAAAGTAAAAACAAATAATGGCAATTCAACTAGAAAAAAAGTTTTGGCAGCTATGATACGGAAGATTCTAGAACAAAAGAGAACCACTGTTGTTTTGAGGTTTGTGCACTATGCTTAAGTTCAACCATGGAGTCTGCTAGATTGTACATGTGGCAAAATCCGGTGGGGGGCTAGAAGATGGTGCGACGGGCCGAGTGGAGGGAGACTATGAAGTAATGCACAAGTGCAGGATCGATATGTAGAGAGAGGGGGCGAACACGTGCGCTGTTGCACGCAGTGGCAGAGCCATGAAAAATAAATGAGCTAGGGGGCCAAGCATTGCCAATCCTTTACGAGGAGGGTCAATTCATGAACTTAAACCATTTTAGCAGCAATTGTCTAATGATCACATTCATATTAGCCTCGATATATAGCGATGTTAGGGGGGGCAGGGCCCTTACTACCCCCTGTCTTTGCCATTGTGCATGCGTCTGAGAGATGAAGCGGAAGGCATGGATGATGAGAGGGGGGCGTTGGATATATAATTAATGTGTGTGTGTTAGCTATATATGTTAATCCTATATAGAGAGGTATAGATTGATCGATGTGGATGTGAGAAAGAGGGTGAGACCGGTACCTCACTGGATATATCGATTGATCGGTTTGTGTGGAAAACTATGAAAGACCTAGCTATATACACACATGCATAGAGGAACATCGATTGTTGCGCATGCACGCGTGAGAGAAAAAGAATGCCTAATATGATGGAGAGGGGGATGTGTGTGGGTGTGTGAATTCATGGGAGACCGACCTGAAGAAAAAGATTGCATGCGTGCGATGGATAATGCCGACTGGTAGTGTGTGTGCATGCATGCACGAGAGAAAGTTAGTGGTACAATTATAAAGAGAAGACTACTATATGGGTGTAAAAGAATAGGTGAGGTCATAATCAATGTAAAGTTGAATTCAAATATTTGAATAAGAGATCCTGATGTTTGAAACCCATGCATGCATGAATATAATAGAGATATGCGCGGTATGGTTTGGTACCGAGCATGTTGTAATGTATACACATTGAGCAAGGTCAGACAGATTTGAATTTGAGATACCGATGGCAGACATCATTTGGCCACGTCGCATCCATGCATGGACACACTATTCTAATTGGAGATGATGGGCGGCTTTCACATCACATATCTATATCTATACCCCTATATATATATATAATATTTTATATTTTTTTATATTGTGTGTGGGTAACTTTAACTTTGAAAGATGGTCGTTGGATGAGGAGAATCCGAAGGTCCAAAGATGGCAAATTAGAGCACCACTGGCCGTTGGATATCATCTAGATTTCACCAGATTTCGCCACATGTATAATCTAAAAGACTCCATGGTTGAACTTAAGGATAATGCACAAACATCAAAACACAAGCACTTCTTATTTGTTCTAGAATCTTTCGTATCAGAATTGCCCAAATGTTTTTCTACATGATTTGCCATTATTTGTTTTTACTTTATGTCTTACAACGCACAATTCTGTTGGGGAACGTAGTAATTTCAAAAAAATTCCTACGCACATGCAAGATCATGGTGATGATATAGCAACGAGAGGGAAGAGTGTTGTCTACGTACCCTCGTAGACCGAAGCGGAAGCGTTGACACAACGTAGAGGAAGTAGTCGTACGTCTTCCCGGTCCAACCGATCCAAGCACCGTTACTCCGGCACCTCTGAGTTCTTGACAGACGTATAGCTCGATGACGCACCCCGGGCTTCGATCCAGCAAAGCCTTGGGGAGGATTTCCGTCAGCACGATGGCGTGGTGACGATCTTGATGTTCAACTGTCGCAGGGCTTCGCCTAAGCACCGCTACAATATGACCGAGGTGTAATATCGTGGAGAGGGGCACCGCACACGGCTAAGGAACGATCACGAAGATCAATTTTTGTGTCTATGGGGAGAGGAGGAGGGGGCCGGCCAAGAGGGGAGGCACGCCCTAGGGGGGCAAACCTACTCCAAGTAGGTTTGGCCCCCCTTTCCTATTAGGAGTAGGAGAGGGAAGGAAGAGAGGGGAGGGAAGAAGGAAAGGGGGGGCCGGCCCCCTTCCCAATTCGGATTGGGCCTGGGGGGGGCCTCCTTTGCTCCTTCTCCCTCCTTTCCACTAAGGCCCAATAAGGCCCATATACTTACCGGGGGGTTCCGGTAACCTCCCGGAACTCCGATATAGTCCCAATCTCATCCGGAACCTTTCCGGTGTCCAAATATATTCGTCCAATATATCAATCTTTATTTCTCGACCATTTCGAGACTCCTCGTCATGTTCGTGATCACATCCGGGACTCCGAACAACCTTCAGTACATCAAAATACATAAACTCATAATATAACTGTCATCGAAACCTTAAGCGTGCGGACCCTACGGTTCGAGAACAACATAGACATGACGGAGACACGTCTCCGGTCAATAACCAATAGCGGGACCTGGATGCCCATATTGGTTCCTACATATTCTACGAAGATCTTTATCGGTTAGACCGCATAACAACATACGTTGTTCCCTTTGTCATCGGTATGTTACTTGCCCGAGATTCGATCGTCGGTATCCAATACCTAGTTCAATCTCATTACTGGCAAGTCTCTTTACTCGTTCCGTAATACATCATCTCGCAACTAACTCATTAGTTGCAATGCTTGCAAGGCTTAAGTGATGTGCATTACCGAGAGGGCCCAGAGATACCTCTCCGACATTCGGAGTGGCAAATCCTAATCTCGAAATACGCCAACCCAACAAGTACCTTCGGTGACACCTGTAGAGCACCTTTATAATCACCCAGTTACGTTGTGACGTTTGGTAGCACACAAAGTGTTCCTCCGGTAAACGGGAGTTGCATAATCTCATAGTCATAGGAACATGTATAAGTCATGAAGAAAGCAATAGCAACATACTAAACTATCGGGTGCTAAGCTAATGGAATGGGTCATGTCAATCAGATCATTCAACTAATGATGTGACCTCGTTAATCAAATAACAACTCCTTGTTCATGGTTAGGAAACATAACCATCTTTGATTAACAAGCTAGTCAAGTAGAGGCATACTAGTGACACTCTGTTTGTCTATATATTCACACATGTATTATGTTTCCGGTTAATACAATTCTAGCATGAATAATAAACATTTATCATGATATAAGGAAATAAATAATAACTTTATTATTGCCTCTAGGGCATATTTCCTTCAGTCTCCCACTTGCACTAGAGTCGATAATCTAGATTACACAGTAATGATTCTAACACCCATGGAATCTTGGTGCTGATCATGTTTTGCTCGTGGAAGAGGCTTAGTCAACGGGTTTGCAACATTCAGATCCGTATGTATCTTGCAAATCTCTATGTCTCCCACATGGACTAGATCCCGGATGGAATAGAAGCATCTCTTGATGTGCTTGGTTCTCTTGTGAAATCTGGATTCCTTCGCTAAGGCAATCGCTCCAGTATTGTCACAAAAGATTTTCATTGGACCCGATGCACTAGGTATGATACCTAAATCGGATATGAACTCCTTCATCCAGACTCCTTCATTGGCTGCTCCCGAAGCAGCTATGTATTCCGCTTCACATGTAGATCCCGCCACGACGCTTTGCTTTGAACTGCACCAACTGACAGCTCCACTGTTTAATGTAAACACGTATCCGGTTTGCGATTTAGAATCGTCCGGATCAGTGTCAAAGCTTGCATCAACGTAACCATTTACGATGAGCTCTCTGTCACCTCCATATACGAGAAACATATCCTTAGTCCTTTTTAGGTACTTCAGGATGTTCTTGACCGCTGTCCAGTGATCCACTCCTGGATTACTTTGGTACCTCCCTGCTAAACTTATAGCAAGGCACACTGTCGGTGTCAAAACCGGTGGATCTCGGGTAGGGGGTCCCGAACTGTGCATCTAGGCGGATGGTAACAGGAGACTAGGGACACGATGTTTTACCCAGGTTCGGGCCCTCTTGATGGAGGTAAAACCCTACGTCCTGCTTGATTGATATTGATATTGTGGATGTTTACAAGAGTGGATCTACCACGAGATCAAGGAGGCTAAACCCTATAAGCTAGCCTATGGTATGATTGTAATGGTTGTTGTTGTTTCCTATGGACTAGAGCCATCCGGTTTATATAGACACCGGAGAGGGATAGGGTTACATAGAGTCAGTTACAATAGTAGGAGATCTACGTATCCGTATCGCCAAGCTTGCCTTCCACGCCAAGGAAAGTCCCATCCGGACACGGGACGAAGTCTTCAATCTTGTATCTTCATAGTCTTGGAGTCCGGTCGATGATGATAGTCCGGCCCATGATAGTTCGGCCGATGATGGTAGTCCGGCTATCCGGACACCCCCTAATCCGGGACTCCCTCAGTAGCCCCTGAACCAGGCTTCAATGACGATAAGTCCAGCGTGTGTGTAGTCTTCGGCGTTGCAAGGCGGGTTCTCCTTCAAGTTCTACGTACCTGCCAAACAGTGTCCGGCTTCCTCATCAATGTTGCGCGTCTTGGCTTCCACGCCCAATAATGTCCTTCCTGCACGCGTCGCGCGAATGTGAAAAGCCAGGGTGTCTTTTATGTTTTACCCCCTAGTTGTGCGAATAATCTGCCTATAAGGGAGGCAAGAATCCAGATCCAAATCGCCATCTTCCTCCCGCAAATACTCATCGGAGCGCTTTCGACCAAGAATCCATTCCATCATGGACCGTCAACGCGGCTCCTCTTCTCGTGCTCTCAGCCCTTTGCCAGGAGATTGGAGGAGATGCTCTGTTCCGCACAACGAGCTAGTGAAGCTGCAAGCGGGGGGATATCTCCCTCCGGCCTTTATGGTTCCGGTTCGAGCCGGGCTGGCCACCTACAAAGGTGGGAAGCAAGCGGAGGTTACCCCAAGTCCCAACAAAGGGGAGCGGGTATGCTTCGTCCCCTATCTGATAAGGGGGCTCGGATTTCCTATACATCCATTCCTCCGCGGGCTCCTGGAGTTCTACGGACTCCAGCTTCATCACCTCACGCCCGCCTCCATCCTGCACATTGCGGGTTATGTAGCTCTTTGCGAGCTATTCCTGGGCGTCGAGCCCCATTTCGCGCTGTGGAAGAGGTTGTTCTGCCTTGTACCCCGCTCTCACGAGGGGTCCATATATCAAGTGGGCGGCGCCGAAATATGGCGTATTGCCGGGACCGGATATCCATCCGGAACCCCTAAGAAGGCGTCCGAAGACGGGCCTTCAGGATGGTTTTATATAGAAGACGCTTCGCTGCCGGACCCTGTTCGGATCGGCCTCCCGGAGTTTAGCAATGCTCCTCTGAAGAAACGCCTTAGTTGGCGTCCGCGGAGCCCCCAACTGGAGGAAGACAAGAGCGTCCATTATTTGATGGGCCGAATAAGGTTACTGGCCCATTCCGGGTTGACCATGATTGTAGTCATGGAAACATGCATTATGCGGGGGGTGCAGCCACTACAATACAGGGGCCACCCCATGTGGGATTTCAACGGGGAGGACGATGCCACCCGTCATGGCCGTAAAGGGCCGGATTCGGTCGAAGACCTGGTGACGATCCTGTCCGGCCTGTATAAGGGGGAGAAGGAGGATTTCCTTCGGATGAACCCGTTAAATGGGTTCTCCATGAATAATCCCCGGCCTTGGGTAAGCGAACACTCTGCGTGCCCGACCCATGCTTTTTGAAACTTAAGTTTCTTATATTGTGTTCTTCTTTCGACGGAGGAACTGCGTCGGATCATGGAGGACATGCTAAGTCCAGCTCCGCAACCCGAGGATCCAGAGTGATCCTGGGATCCGGCCTCCGAAGAGGATCCGGACATAAAGGTGGAGCTAATCGACGGGGTGTTCCACCAGCTTAGCATGGACAATGCCTTAGTCGCCATCACGGCCGACTATCCCGGACTATATCCGGCTTCCCAGGTGATTGCGACCGAAGTCCTGACACCGTCATTCCTTCCTTGCTTATTTCTGACCACCGTATATGATGGCGCCGTGCAGGAGGTGCCCCTAGGGCGAGAGGCCGAGCCCGCGGCGGCTGACCAACAAAGGCCAGTCTGGACCAGTAGGCAGAAGAGGAGCGCGGCGCGGACTGAAACGTCGCCGCAAAGGTGTAGCTCACAATTCATTATTTAGAGCAACGTTCCTAGGAAGCGTTTGAGTGCTCATGACTTTTGTAGGGAAAAAAGTGTCCGCCGGACTGCGGGCGTGGAGGTTGCCAATCCAACCTCTACCAGCCAGGCTCCAGCACCTGGTCTGGAGGGGGAGGCGTGCGCAAGGCGCGAGCCGGACATTCCTCCGACGGAGGATGCCGACAGACTGTCCGCCACCAAGTCTGAGGTGGAGAGTGCCATGAATCACAGGCGCCGCCGGACAGTATTTCGTGATGCGTGCTTCTCCCCCGAGGCGTTGAATGCCTTTAACGCGGGGGACGCGCACCTTCGTGCTGCTCAAGATGGTTTTACCAGAGCCACGGAGCAGTATGTAAAAGACATACGGGTAAGAGAATTTAATAGTTGTATATGCCAGTAGCCCCCGAGACTTAAAGTAGTTATATTAACTGATTTAAGGATCATATGAAACGTAGGATCTTACCGAGAAGAATACCCAACTGTCTCAGGAGCTGCAAGAGTGCAAGGCCCAACTTGAGGCCACACTCTCTAGCGCAGGAGGAAACACAGGGACCTCTCCTGGTAACGCATTATTTTAGAAAGATAAGTAGCGTTTGGCCTTTGCGCAAGTCTAAAAAATGACGTTGCAGGTGCTGCCGGACAAGATCCGGACAGGCAAGAACTTCTGCGCCAGCTGAAGGCCGGCGAGAGGGTGCTGCATAAGGTGCAGCATGAAAGGAACAAGCTCCAGGATGCCCATGCCCAGCTTGGAGAAGAGCTGAAAGGCGTTCGGGCCGAGCTGTCGGGCTCCGGTAAGGAGAATCAGCGGCTTCGTCGCGGCATCTATAGTAAGTGCTTGAGTGAACTCCTTTGAAAAGAAGAGTTCGGCGAGGAAGTCGATTTGACATAATATGTCTGCAGGTATGCTCACAGGTCTCCCTGCGGAGGAGATGCCCGTATCAACGGGTGATCAACTTTCCGAATTGTTGCAACTGATCAAACGAGTTCGGCAGGCAATGAGCGGCGTCATCCAGGCTTTATGGCCAGCCTTCTCCTTACCCGAGGGTCTTGGGGAGCTTGCGGAGAAGCTTCAGGGAGTGCGGCAGCGCTTCCATTTATGGAAGATTTCGGCCTGCCGCCAACGTGCCAGGGAGGCCTGGGCCATGGTAAAGACGCGGTACAAGAAGGCGGATCCCAACCACATGGCCGAAGTCGGACCTGTGGGGCCCGATGGGAAGGAGATCCCTGTGAGTTTAGTATACGGCCAAGTAGAGTTGGCCGCTAAGTTTTCCCAACAAGACTGTAAATTAGACAACCTGTTAGACGGGATTGAGGAAGAATACAATCAGTCGATTTGACAATGTATTATAAAATGACATATAAAATGCCTTCTAGCCAGATTGTAGATCGTTTGTCTTTGCTGACCTTTTCGCTTCGACCTCGGGACCCTAGAGTCCGGAGTGTGTCTGAATACCTTCTCGGTTATGAAACAACCGGGGTATGCATGGAGACCAGGCGTAGGGGTCATTAGTGATTTATCAGACAAGTGCCCAACTAGTTATGTTATATTACATGGGTAGTAAGAAACATCTTCCAGGGAGAATAGTTCCGTTAAGGGTTCCTTTCCTCTGGGGGTGGCATGCCCTAAAGTGCATGTCCGGACTGCGAAAAAAAGCAGAAAAACATCTGGGGGCAGATAAATAAGTGGATAAAAAACCACCTTTTAAGTCACCGACCGAATATTCCCTTAAGAACGCTAGCTTTCGGCTTCACCTAGTCTGAGGTACACATCCGGCTGACCCGGCACTAACAATCGTAGAGGTGCTCCCTTTACCTCCTAGCCGAACAATCGGGAACGTAGGGGTAAGCACAGGAGCCAGGCAACCCAGCTTGGCCAAAACTTAAGTCATATCGATGCATATAATGGTGAATAAAAGGTACATGTGGAGGCTTGACATATGCGCTGGGCATGAAGCCCTTATAAATAAGCTTCTGGTAAATAAGCCCCCAAGTATAATGAGTGCGGATAGCACATCAATTGCGAACGATGTGCAAGTAGGCCTTTTAAGGCTTTGATGAATAGGGTTGAGAAGAAAAAGTTAACAAAAGGCAGCTGAAGTAAAAAAAATTTGGACGGGGGGAAAGGGACGAACTCTTAGTCCGGCGCTAGGCATAGAATCTTCGGAGGCGGGCTGCGTTACATGGGTTCGGCTCGAGTCGGTTATCCGACGCATTTCGTAGAATGTACGCTCCGCCAGTCAAGACTTTATCGATGATGAAGGGGCCTTCCCATTTGGGCTTGAGCTTGTCCTTTTTCTTGTCCGGCAGACGTAGAACCAGTTCGCCAATGTTGTAAGTCTTGGCCCGTACTTCTCTGCTTTGGTATCTTCGAGCCTGCTGCTGATAAAATGCGGAACGAGCCTTGGCGACGTCGCGTTCTTCCTCCAATGCGTCCAAGCTGTCCTGCCGATCCAACTCGGCTTCTCTTTCTTCGTACATGCGCACTCGAGGTGAGTCATGAATTATGTCGCAGGGCAAAACTGCTTCTACGCCGTATACCATAAAAAATGGTGTGAATCCGGTAGTACGGTTAGGCGTTATCCGCAGCCCCCAGAGTACGGAGTCGAGCTCCTCTACCCAGTGCGTGTCAGATTTCGTAAGGGACCGCACTAGTCTGGGTTTGATGCCGCTCATTATTAGACCATTTGCTCGTTCCACTTGACCGTTGGTTTGAGGATGATATACTGAAGCATAATCGAGCTTGATGCCCCTATTTTTGCACCATGATTTAACCTCATCGGCCGTGAAGTTCGTGCCGTTATCGGTGATGATGCTGTGGGGGACACCATAACGGTGTACTACCCCAGATATAAAGTCTATCACTGGTCCAGACTCTGCCGTTTTAACTGGCTTGGCCTCTATCCATTTGGTGAATTTATCCACCATGACCAATAGGTACCTTTGCTTGTGGGTTCCCCCTTTAAGTGGTCCAACCATGTCAAGCCCCCAGACCGCGAACGGCTAGGTAATGGGTATAGTTTTGAGGGCGGTGGGTGGCATGTGGCTCTGATTAGCAAAGAGCTGACAACCGACACATCTTCGGACTAAGTCCTGAGCATCTGCCCGGGCCGTCGGCCAATAAAATCATGTACAGAATGCCTTTCCTACAAGGGCCGGGGCTGCGGCGTGGTGTCCGCCTAGTCTGGCGTGAATTTGAGCCAGAAGGTCTCGCCCTTCCTCTTCGGAGCTACACCTTTGAAGGACTCCGGTTGTGCTTTTCTTATAGAGTTATCCCTCATGGACCTTGTAGGCTTTAGATCGCCGGACTACGCAGCGGGCCTCATTATGGTCTTCGGGGAGTTCCTGCCTAAGCAAGTAGGCTAGGAACAGCTCTGTCCATGGGGCGATTACTGCCACTATGTCGTGAGTTGAGGGTGTTGTTTCGTCGGCTTGATTGCCGGTTATGTCAGATTGTTCTGCGGCTGCCTCCGGTTTTGTTATTTCCGGACTCCTCTTCCCATAGGACGGATGGCTTGAATAGCCGTTCCAGGAAGATATTTGGAGGGACAGCGTCACGTTTTGCGCCAATGCGTGCCAATACGTCGGTCGCTTGGTTATTATCTCTGGCTATGTGGTGCAATTCAAGTCCTTCGAACCGAGCTGACATTTTAAGGACGGCGTTGCGATAGGCTGCCATTTTTGGATCCTTGGCGTCAAAGTCTCCATTTACTTGGGATATTGCGAGGTTTGTGTCCCCGCGCACCTCTAGGCGTTGGATGCCCATGGAGATTGCCATCCGGAGGCCATGTAAGAGGGCCTCGTATTCGGCTGCGTTGTTGGAGTCCGTGTACATTATCTGGAGTACGTATTGGACTCTGCCCCGGTTGGGGACGTTAGTACGATGCCAGCCCCCAATCCGGCCAACATTTTGGAGCCGTCGAAATGCATAATCCAATTGGAGTATGCGCCGTACTCTTTAGGGAGTTCGGCTTCAGTCCACTCAGCGACAAAGTCAGCCAAAACTTGCGACTTTATAGCTCGCCGGGGTTTGTAAGTTATGTCGCATGGTAAGAGCTCAATGGCCCATTTTGCAATCCTGCCCGTTGCGTCGCGGTTATTTATAATGTCATTTAGGGGTACTTCGGAGGCCACTGTTATCGAACACTCTTGAAAGTAGTGTCGGAGCTTCCGGGATGCCATGAACACCGCATACGCTATCTTTTGATAGTGCGGGTAACGGGACTTGCAGGGGGTTAAAACAGTGGATACGTAGTACACTGGTTTTGAAGAGGGAATTTATGCCCTTCTGTCTCTCGTTCTACGACGAGCACCGCGCTTACTACTTGATGTGTTGCCGCGATGTATAACAACATAGGTTCGCCCAGGTTGGGCACAGCCAGGACCGGATTCATTGCCAATATGGCCTTTATTTCCTCGAGTCCGGCGGTGGTAGCATCCGTCCACTCGAAGTGTTCGGTGTGCCTGAGGAGGCGATAGAGGGGCAATGCCTTTTATCCTAGGCGGGAGATAAAGCGGCTGAGAGCCGCCACGCATCCAGTCAATTTCTGGATCTGTTTGAGGTTTTTTGGAATATCCAACTGCGATAGGGCTCGGATCTTGGCCGGATTTGCTTCAATTCCTCTACCGGATACAATGAAGCCCAAGAGCTTTCCGGCTGGTATGCCGAAAACGCATTTTTCCGGATTCAGCTGGATGTCATATGCTCGGAGGTTATCGAATGTGACCCTCAAGTCGTCTACTAGATTTTCGACGTGTTTGGTTTTGACGACTACGTCGTCTACGTATGCCTCTACTGTTTTGCCGATCTGGGTAGCCAGACATGTCTGAATCATGCGCTGATATGTTGCCCGGTGTTTTTAAGTCCGAAGGGCATCGTGTTGAAGCAGAATGGTCCATATGGAGTAATGAACGCCGTTGCGGCTTGATCCGCTTCTGCCATCTTGATTTGATGATAGCCGGAGTATGCGTCTAGGAAGCACAATGAATCGTGCCCTGCAGTGACATCGATGATTTGGTCGATGCGGGGGAGGGGGAAGGGATCCTTTGGGCAGGCTTTATTTAGGTCTTTGAAATCGACACATAGGCGCCAGGATCTGTCCTTCTTTGGTACCATTACCAGGTTTGCTAGCCAATCCGGATGTTTGATATCTCTGATGAATCCGGCTTCCAATAGTTTGGCTAGTTCTTCTCCCATTGCCTGTCTTTTGGGTTCGGAAAATCGCCGAAGAGCCCGTTTGACTGGCTTGAACCCTTTTAGGATGTTTAGGCTATGCTATGCCAGCCTGCGAGGGATTCCTGGCATATCTGAAGGATGCCAGGCGAAAATGTCCCAATTTTCCCGAAGGAATTCTCGCAGCGCGGCGTCTACATCAGGGTTCAACTGTGCCCCGATGGAGGCCGGCTTTGTCGGGTCCGTTGGGTGGACCTGAAATTTTATAATTTCATCCACTGGTTTAAAGGAGGTGGACTTGGATCTCTTATCGAGTATCACGTCGTCTCTGTGCACCGTAGCGCGCAGCGCGGCGAGTTCCTCTGCCGCTAGGGCTTCGGATAGTGCCTCCAGGGCTAATGCGGCTGTTTTGTTTTCGGTGCGGAGTGCTATGTCCGGATCACTAACGAGAGTGATTATCCCGCCGGGCCTAGGCATTTTGAGCTTCATGTACCCGTAATGGGGTACGGCTTGGAAAATCGTGAACGCCTCTCGTCCTAATATAGCGTGGTATCCGCTGCTGAGCGGGGCCACTTGGAACGTGATTTCTTCGGACCTGTAATTGTCCGGCGAGCCGAACACCACATAGAGTGTGATTTTTCCGGTGCAGCGTGCTTCCCGGCTAAGGATTATTCCTCTGAAGGTTGTGCTGCTTCGCTCAACGCGGCTCCAGTCTATTTCCATTTTTTGAAGAGTTTCCTCGTAAATGAGGTTCAATCCGCTGCCGCCATCCATGAGTACCTTGGTAAGTCGAAAGCCGTCCACTATTGGACTGAGGACCAATGCGGCTGGTTCTCGGGCTGTTCTGAATTTAGGCTCATCGCTGGCGTTGAAGGTGATGGCCGCGTCACTCCAAGGATTTGTTGTTGCTACTTGGTAGACTTCGGCAAGGCTGTGGATCGTTCGTTTCCGCATATTGTTTGATGCGAAAGTCTCAAAGACGGTTGATACCGTACCGGTATTGTTGGTGTGGTTTCGCGGGGCTAGAAGCTCCTCGCCACTTTTGGCCACCTGCCGTAATATCCAACATGCACGAAGGCTATGTGTTGGGGTGGCGCCCTTGGTACTGTGAATTGTACAGGGTTTGTTGAGCCATCCCTCCAGTACGGTTCCGTTCCCTTTAAGGGGCTTCTGTTTTTTGGTTCTTGTACTTGGTGCCTGAGTGTAATGCACCCTTTTGTTGCGGACTGGGGCTATGTTCGGGGCCGGATTATCCCAAAACCTATCTAAGGTTTTCCGGAAACTTTCTATGGCACAGTACTTTCGCACTATGGATGCCAAGTCGGCGAAACGCGTGATTTCACGATGGCTGACGGCGTTCAAGATTCCCCTGTCCATGCAATTGTTGCAAAAGATCGAGATTGCGTTTTCCTCGACAGTCCTTTATCCGGTCCATGACCAGGAGGAATCTGGCCCAGTAATGTTGTACTGTTTCGGCTGGCTCTTGCCGGATTGGAGATAGATCGCATATATCTGGACGGGCGGGCCTAATTGAGCCCGGGACCCTGCCCATCTCGAGGCTCAAGGGCCGAGAAGTTTCCGAATTTGGAAGCTTGGAAAGTGGAACGTTGTCCAACGAGTCCGGTCCGATGCCTGACTTTATGTTCAGTGCTTGAACGGAATCCGCTCCTCCGCGGGAATCCGGCATGGAGGGTTCGGTAGCCCGGACACGACTAGTTTTCAATATGGGAGAAGGATCGTCACGATGTTCCTCTACCACCGTGACGTGGTGGGTAACCTGGGGAGAGTTAATCTCTTTTAGATCGGTTTTAAGACCGATCCGATTGTAGTCTGTAGCGACTCCCAGGGCGGCGATCCGATCCAAGAGTTCGTTTACAGACGAGAGCTCTGCTGGATCTAACTGCTCGGCGAATTCCGAGTTGACGTGAAGATTGCTCTCGATGACACGAGAGGTCATCGTGGAAGCGGTGGCCGGACAGGCGGTCATAAGAAAACCTCCTAGCCGGATAGTTTGGCTGGCGGACAAGGCTCCATCGGCGAAGATGCCGTCCTTGAAGACGGGAAGAGGCATCCTTCCTATCGGTGACGGCACAGAGGAACTCTCAATGAAAGCACCAATGTCGGTGTCAAAACCAGCGGATCTCGGGTAGGGGGTCCCGAACTGTGCGTCTAGGCGGATGGTAATAGGAGACTAGGGACATGATGTTTTAGCCAGGTTCGGGCCCTCTTGATGGAGGTAAAACCCTACATCCTGCTTGATTGATATTGATATTGTGGATGTTTACAAGAGTGGATCTACCACGAGATCAAGGAGGCTAAACCCTAGAAGCTAGCCTATGGTATGATTGTAATGGTTGTTGTTGTTTCCTACGGCTAGAGCCATCCAGATTATATAGACACCGGAGAGGGCTAGGGTTACATAGAGTCGGTTACAATAGTAGGAGATCTACGTATCCGTATCGCCAAGCTTGCCTTCCACGCCAAGGAAAGTCCCATCCGGACACGGGACGAAGTCTTCAATCTTGTATCTTCATAGTCTTGGAGTCCGGTCGATGATGATGATAGTCCAGCCGATGATGGTAGTCCGGCTATCCGGACACCCCCTAATCTGGGACTCCCTCACACACATCAGGTCTGGTACACAACATTGCATACATGATAGAGCCTATGGCTGAAGCATAGGGATCATCTTTCATTTTCTCTCTATCTTCTGCAGTGGTCGGACATTGAGTCTTACTCAACTTCACACCTTGCAATACAGGCAAGAACCCTTTCTTTGCTTGATCCAATTTGAACTTATTCAAAACTTTGTCAAGGTATGTGCTTTGTGAAAGTCCAATTAAGCGTTTTGATCTATCTCTATAGATCTTAATGCCCAGTATGTAAGCAGCTTCACCGAGGTCTTTCATTGAAAAACTTTTATTCAAGTATCCCTTTATGCTATCCAGAAATTCTATATCATTTCCAATCAACAATACGTCATCCACATATAATATTAGAAATGCTACAGAGCTCCCACTCACTTTCTTGTAAATACAGGCTTCACCAAAAGTCTGTATAAACCCAAATGCTTTGATCACACTATCAAAGCGTTTATTCCCACTCCGAGAGGCTTGCACCAGTCCATAAATGCATCGCTGGAGCTTGCACACTTTGTTAGCTCCCTTTGGATCGATAAAACCTTCTGGTTGCATCATATACAACTCTTCCTCCAGAAACCCATTCAGGAACGCAGTTTTTACATCCATTTGCCAAATTTCATAATCATAAAATGCGGCAATTGCTAACATGATTCGGACAGACTTAAGCATCGCTACAGGTGAGAAGGTCTCATCGTAGTCAATCCCTTGAACTTGTCAAAAACATTTTGCAACAAGTCGAGCTTTGTAGACAGTAACATTACCGTCAGCGTCAGTCTTCTTGTTGAAGATCCATTTATTCTCAATTGCTTGCCGATCATCGGGCAAGTGAACCAAAGTCCATACTTTGTTCTCATACATGGATCCCATCTCAGATTTCATGGCTTCAAGCCATTTTGTGAAATCTGGGCTCACCATCGCTTCTTCATAGTTCGTAGGTTCATCATGATCTAGTAGCATGACTTCCAGAACAGGATTACCGTACCACTCTGGTGCAGATCTTATTCTGTTTGACCTACGAGGTTCTGTAGTAACTTGATCCGAAGTTCTATGATCATCATCATCAACTTCCTCACTAGTTGGTTTTGACGTCACAGAAACCGGTTCCTGTGATGTACTAATTTCCAACAAAGGAGTAGGTACAGTTACCTCATCAAGTTCTACTTTCCTCCCACTCACTTCTTTCGAGAGAAACTCCTTCTCTAGAAAGGATCCATTCTTAGCAACGAATGTCTTGCCTTCGGATCTATGATAGATGGTGTACCCAACTGTCTCCTTTGGGTATCCTATGAAGACACATTTCTCCGATTTGGGTTCTAGCTTATCAGGTTGAAGTTTTTTCACATAAGCATCGCAGCCCCAAACTTTAAGAAACGACAACTTTGGTTTCTTGCCAAACCATAGTTCATAAGGTGTCGTCTCAACAGATTTTGATGGTGCCCTATTTAATGTGAATGTTGCCGTCTCTAAAGCATAAACCCAAAACGATAGCGGTAAATCAGTAAGAGACATCATAGATCGCACCATATCAAGTAAAGTACGATTACGACGTTCGGACACACCATTACGCTGTGGTGTTCCGGGTGGCATGAGTTGCGAAACTATTCCGCATTGTTTCAAGTGTAGACCAAACTCGTAACTCAAATATTCTCCTCCACTATCAGATCGTAGAAACTTTATTTTCTTGTTACGATGATTTTCAACTTCACTCTGAAATTCTTTGAACTTTTCAAATGTTTCAGACTTATGCTTCATTAAGTAGATATACCCATATCTGCTTAAATCATCTGTGAAGGTGAGAAAATAACGATATCCGCCACGAGCTTCAACATTCATCGGACCACATACATCTCTATGTATGATTTCCAACAAATCTGTTGCTCTCTCCATAGTACCGGAGAACGGAGTTTTGGTCATCTTGCCCATGAGGCACGGTTCGCAAGTACCAAGTGATTCATAATCAAGTGGTTCCAAAAGTCCATCAGTATGAAGTTTCTTCATGCGCTTTACACCGATATGACCTAAACGGCAGTGCCACAAATAAGTTGCACTATCATTATCAACTCTACATCTTTTGGCTTCAATACTATGAATATGTGTATCACTACTATCGAGATTCATCAAAAATAGACCACTCTTCAAGGGTGCATGACCATAAAAGATATTACTCATATAAATAGAACAACCATTATTCTCTGATTTAAATGAATAACCGTCTCGCAGCAAACAAGATCCAGATATAATGTTCATGCTCAACGCTGGCACCAAATAACAATTATATAGGTTTAATACTAATCCCGAAGATAGATGTAGAGGTAGCGTGCCGACCGCGATCACATCAACTTTGGAACCATTTCCCACGCGCATCGTCACCTCGTCCTTTGCTAGTGTTCGCTTAATCCGTAGTCCCTGTTTCGAGTTGCAAATATTAGCAACAGAACCAGTATCAAATACCCAGGTGCTACTGCGAGCTCTAGTAAGGTACACATCAATAACATGTATATCACATCTACCTTTGTTCACCTTGCCATCCTTCTTATCCGCCAAATACTTGGGGCAGTTCCGCTTCCCGTGTCCAGTCTGCTTGCAGTAGAAGCACTCAGTTTCAGGCTTAGGTCCAGATTTGAGTTTCTTCTCTTGAGCAGCAACTTGCTTGCTGTTCTTCTTGAAGTTCCCCTTCTTCTTCCCTTTGCCCTTTTTCTTGAAACTAGTGGTCTTGTTGACCATCAACACTTGATGCTCCTTCTTGATTTCTACTTCCGCAGCCTTTAGCATTGCGAAGAGCTCGGGAATCGTTTTATCCATCCCTTGCATATTATAGTTCATCACGAAGCTCTTGTAGCTTGGTGGAAGTGATTGGAGAATTCTGTCAATGACGCTATCATCCGGAAGAGTAACTCCCAGTTGAATCAAGTGATTACAATACCCAGACATCTTGAGTATATGCTCACTGACAGAACTATTGTCCTCCATCTTGCAGCTATAGAACTTATTGGAGACTTCATATCTCTCAATCCGGGCATTCTTCTGGAATATTAACTTCAACTCCAGGAACATCTCATATGCTCCATGACGTTCAAAATGTCGTTGAAGTCCCGGTTCTAAGCCGTAAAGCATGGCACATTGAACTATCGAGTAGTCATCAGCTCTGCTCTGCCAGGCTTTCTTAACGTCGTCAGTTGCATCAGCAGCAGGCCTGGCACCCAGCGGTGATTCCAGGATGTAATTTTTCTGTGCAGCAATAAGGATAATCCTCAAGTTACGTACCCAGTCCGCGTAGTTGCTACCATCATCTTTCAACTTTGCTTTCTCAAGGAACGCATTAAAATTCAACGGAACAACAGCACGGGCCATCTATCTACAAACAACATAGACAAGCAAGATACTATCAGGTACTAAGTTCATGATAAATTTAAGTTCAATTAATCATATTACTTAAGAACTCCCACTTAGACAGACATCTCTCTAGTCATCTAAGTGATCACGTGATCCAAATCAACTAAACCATAACCGATCATCACGTGAGATGGAGTAGTTTTCAATGGTGAACATCTTATGTTGATCATATCTACTATATGATTCACGCTCGACCTTTTGGTCTCCGTGTTCCGAGGCCATATCTGCATATGCTAGGCTCGTCAAGTTTAACCTGAGTATTCTGCGTGTGCAAAACTGGCTTGCACCCGTTGTAGATGGACGTAGAGCTTATCACACCCGATCATCACGTGGTGTCTGGGCACGACGAACTTTGGCAACGGTGCATACTCAGGGAGAACACTTCTTGATAATTTTTAATGAGAGATCATCTTAAAATGCTACCATCAATCAAAGCAAGATAAGATGCATAAAGGATAAACATCACATGCAATCAATATAAGTGATATGATATGGCCATCATCATCTTGTGCTTGTGATCTCCATCTCCGAAGCACCATCATGGTCACCATCGTCACCGGCGCGACACCTCTCCATCGTTGCATCGTTTGTCGTTTACGCCATCTATTGCTTCTACAACTATCGCTACCGCTTAGTGATAAAGTAAAGCAATTACAGGGCGTTTGCATTTCATACAATACAGCGACAACCATATGGCTCCTGCCAGTTGCCGATAACTTCGGTTACAAAACATGATCATATCATACAATAAAATATAGCATCATGTCTTGGCCATATCACATCACAACATGCCCTGCAAAAACAAGTTAGACGTCCTCTACTTTGTTGTTGCAAGTTGTACGTGGCTGCTATGGGCTTAAGCAAGAACCAATCTCACCTACGCATCAAAACCACAACGATAGTTTGTCAAGTTGATGCTGTTTTAACCTTCGCAAGGACCGGGCGTAGCCACACTCGGTTCAACTAAAGTTGGAGAAACTGACACCCGCTAGTCACCTGTGTGCAAAGCACGGCGGTAAAACCAGTCTCGCGTAAGCGTACGCGTAATGTCGGTCCGGGCCGCTTCATCCAACAATACCGCCGAACCAAAGCATGACATGCTGGTAAGCAGTATGACTTATATCGCCCACAACTCATTTGTGTTCTACTCGTGCATATAACATCAAACCATAAAACCTAGGCTCGGATGCCACTGTAGGGGAACGTAGTAATTTCAAAAAATTTCCTACGCACACGCAAGATCATGGTGATGATATAGCAACGAGAGGGAACAGTGTTGTCTACGTACCCTCGTAGACTAAAGCGGAAGCGTTGACACAACATAGAGGAAGTAGTCGTACGTCTTCCCGGTCGAACCGATCCAAGCACCGTTACTCCGGCACCTCCGAGTTCTTGACACACATACAGCTCGATGACGCACCCCGGGATTCGATCCAGCAAAGCCTTGGGGAGGAGTTCCGCCAGCACGACGGCGTGGTGACGATCTTGATGTTCAACTGTCGCAGGGCTTCGCCTAAGCACCGCTACAATATGACCAAGGTGTAATATCGTGGAGAGGGGCACCGCACACGGCTAAGGAACGATCACGAAGATCAATTTGTGTGTCTATGGGGTGCCCCCCTCCTCCGTATATAAAGGGGGAGAGGAGGAGGGGGCCAGCCAAGAGGGGAGGCGCGCCCTAGTGGGGGCAAACCTACTCCAAGTAGGTTTGGCCCCCCTTTCCTATTAGGAGTAGGAGAGGGAAGGAAGAGAGGGGAGGGAAGAAGGAAAGGGGGGGGGGGGCGGCCCCCTTCCCAATTCGGATTGGGCTGGGGGGGGGGGCGCCCCCTCCTTTGCTCCTTCTCCCTCCTTTCCACTAAGGCCCAATAAGACCCATATACTTACCAGGGGGTTCCAGTAACCTCCCGGAACTCCGATATAGTCCCAATCTCATCCGGAACCTTTCCGGTGTCCAAATATATCCGTCCTATATATCAATCTTTATGTCTTGACCATTTCAAGACTCCTCGTCATGTCCGTGATCACATCCGGGACTCCAAACAACCTTCGGTACATCAAAATACATAAACTCATAATATAATTGTCATCGAAACCTTAAGCGTGCGGACCCTACGGTTCGAGAACAATGTAGACATGACCGAGACACGTCTCCGGTCAATAACCAATAGCGGGACCTGGATGCCCATATTGGTTCCTACATATTCTACGAAGATCTTTATCGGTCAGACCGCATAACAACATACGTTGTTCCCTTTGTCATCGGTATGTTACTTGCCCGAGATTTGATCGTCGGTATCCAATGCTTGCAAGGCTTAAGTGATGTGCATTACCGAGAGGGCCCAGAGATACCTCTCCGACATTCGGAGTGACAAATCCTAATCTCGAGATACGCCAACCCAGCAAGTACCTTCGGTGACACCTGTAGAGAACCTTTATAATCACCCAGTTACATTGTGACGTTTGGTAGCACACAAAGTGTTCCTCCGGTAAACGGGAGTTGCATAATCTCATAGTCATAGGAACATGTATAAGTCATGAAGAAAGCAATAGCAACATACTAAACGATCGGGTGCTAAGCTAATGGAATGGGTCATGTCAATCAGATCATTCAACTAATGATGTGACCTCGTTAATCAAATAACAACTCCTTGTTCATGGTTAGGAAACATAACCATCTTTGATTAACAAGCTAGTCAAGTAGAGGCATACTAGTGACACTCTATTTGTCTATATATTCACACATGTATTATGTTTCCGGTTAATACAATTCTAGCATGAATAATAAACATTTATCATGATATAAGGAAATAAATAATAACTTTATTATTGCCTCTAGGGCATATTTCCTTCAAATTCCATGAATCTTAAAATACATTAGCTTTCTTAGAAAAACTAGATGATTTTGAATGAAATGAACTAAAAGAATTAAACGAACACCTACATCATGCATATATGACTCAAAGATTGCAAGCTATAATGTGGTATTTATTCATAATTTGGTTGCCAAATCTCATGCGTGCAATGCACGTGTACCTTACTCTAGTCTAAATGGTGTTTGTGTGTGTGTTGTGCGTGTTGAGGTGCAAATTGTATTTTTTTTGGGTACACGTTAAGCTTGTTCTTACGAAATTTCAAGCCGCGCCTTGTTATGCCGAAAATTCAAGCTACCATCTCTGTCTATCGTGCTTCGAAACTCCCGCCTCTTCAACCCGCGCCTTGTTTACCCAAAATATTTAAGATATATCTTTGTCTTGTTGTGCTCCGACAACTCCCTCCATCTCAACCCGCGCCTTGCTATTCCGAAATTACAACGCGCGTGAAAACTCCCACCTCCTGTGAAATCCCGACACGTGAAATGCCCATGGTACCCCGGAACCGAAAGAACCGCCTCAAATTGGTGGGGGTACTTTCGTAACTTACCCCACATTTTGGACAAGCGCGTCTCTAAGCCATGCTTCCCTACTGCCATCCCATCCGCCCACCCATTCATACATCGAGGCCGCGAAAACCCGCGACGAAACCCCACACCCTGCTCCGTCCGCCACCCAGCCGGAGCCTCTTCCCTGACGACGTCGTCCACAGCAACACCTCGACGTCCCTCATCAACCGTACGGGATGAGGATCCGTCGTCGATCTCGTGGTCCCGCTGGTTCAGCCACCCCGTCCTCCACCTCCAAGGAGCTGCCCCGATGTTCCCCTCGTCTTTCACGCCACCTCCATTCCCACACCGCCGTCTTCACCTGCACCACCGGAAGAGCATCATCATCACCGTTTCCTTGGTTGAAGCTGCGTCCTAATCGGTGCCACCAAAGAGGTTGTACACTAATCGCCGCATTTTCTTCTTGATTCACTAGTAGAAAAGGGGGCAATGGTCCAGGCCAGGTCAGCCCATTAGTCCTGGTTCAATCCAGAATAGGGACCAATGGGGGCATTGGACCCGGTTCGTTACCCCCGGGGGCCGGCTGGGCCACGTGGGCCATTGGTCCTAGTTCGTCTGGACCTATTGGTTCCGGTTGGTGGGACGAACCGGGACCAATGCGCCTTGCTCCTGCACCACCACCATTGGTCCCGGTTGGTGGCTTGAACTGGGACCAAAGGCAGCCCTTTAGTCCCGTTTCATACCACCAACTGGGACTAAAGGGCTGGTCCTCGTTGCGGCCAGAGTTTAGTCCCACCTCGCCAACCGAAGGGGGCTCATACCGGTTTATAAGCCCCTCCCTCTCTGCCTTGTTGATCTGCTCTCAAAGTGAAAATAGATGCCCTTATACAGGAAATTTGACATAAATTCATATTGAATTTCTCTGAAGTTAGTAGAAATTTATTATGAATTTAGGTCTAATTTTCTCTATAAGCGCATCTATGCTCATTTCTAAGTAGTTTTTTATATAGTTTTTTTTCTTTTCTGCTATATTTATTTTATTCTTTTTATTTCTGAGTTGTAATAAGTCATTAAAAATAAGCATCTATGCTCATTTTTTAGTTAAGTTAATCACAACTATTTTTTCTTCTATTTATTTCTGAATTGTAATAAGTCATTAAAAATAAGCATCTATGCTCATTTTTTTAGTAAAGTTAATAACAACTATTTTTGCTTCTATTTATTTCTGAGTAGTTTTTTATATAGTTTTTTTTCTTTTCTGCTATATTTATTTTTTCTTTTTATTTCTGAGTTGTAATAAGTCATTAAAAATAAGCATCTATGCTCCTTTTTTAGTTAAGTTAATCACAACTATTAAAAATAAGTCATTAAAAATAAAAAAGAGGCGCAATGCTCGTTAATTTGCTTCAAGCCTTTCGGAATAGTAACAACTCCACTGCACATAGCTCTGTGCGGTCTACCCTATTCCTCAAGGCTTGAAGCTAACCAACGTGCAGGTGAGCATTGAGCCTCTTCTTCATCGTCTCTGCACTCAGGGCTTATAAACAGCTGCGAGTGCCTCTCGTTTGGCGAGGTGGGACTAAAAAAATAGCTGCAGAAAGAATCCACTAAAAAATAGTTGCAGAAAATAAAAAATTAGACTGGTCCATTGGTACCGGTTGGTGGCTCCAACCGGTACCAATGCCCCTCTTTGGTACCGGTTGGTGCCACCAACCGGTACCAATGCCAGCCTTTTGTCTCGGTTGG
>NC_041386.1:685537285-685540765 GCF_002162155.2 Triticum dicoccoides
GTTCATAGATTTTTTATCATATATATGCAAAGATCGAATATGTCAATTTTTTATGATTTTTTTTCTATTCATGGAATCTTTATGATTTTTTTCTGTTGTAATTTTGTTTATAGAATTTTAATGAGGTTTTTGTTCATAGTATGTATTTAGAAAAATGAAAAAAATAAGAAGAGAAAGTGTTTAATATAATTAGTTAGAAAAATACTAGTTTATTTTTAGTAAGTACTACTTTATTTTATTTATAGTAAGTGCTTCATATATAGTTGAACTAGCTAGTTGATTTAATAAACTATTTTATTTTACTATATATAGAAGTAGTTTGTTTTTAGTAAGTACTACTTTATTTATTTATAGTAAGTGTTTAATAGTTGAACTAGCTAGTTGATTTAATTAATAAAACTACTTTATTTAATTATATATAGAAGTACTTCCCGCATCGACGTCGGCGATGCCTATCCCGCATCCTCGTCGTTGTCGACTCGGCGGTGGAGGCTTGCTTGATCAGGGCCATGTTCGGGACTGGGCTCTGCCGGGCTGGTATTGGGAGGTGCTACCTTCTGAGGGACGTAGGTTGGTGAGGAGGCAGCCCATTGTTGACCCGATCCTTGTTTGGTGGCGGTCGCATGGGCCAGTGACGGTGCCGAGGCTTTCGGACACCGCGGAGGTGGTACGTCACCGTGTCAGCGAGGAGGACGAGCACGTCCGTCGCTACATGGTTGCGTAGGAGGGCAGGTTCGACAATACCTGGCAGGTTCTTTAGGGATCTCACTGGAGCTAAGATCCTCTGATCGTTCCTTATCTTTGGGTGTCCACCACCCGCGACGATACCCATCGGGCGCTATGGTTCTAGCTGTATTAATTAGTGATGCTATATGTATGATAGTATTCGAGGAGTATTCGACGATGTACGGACACAAGAGATGATGTACTTTCGCTTATAATTGAATGCATGCTAATTTGAATACTACTTTATTTTACTATTTGGTTTTGCTTATTGAATGCTCATATTGGAAAAGTACTCCTACTTTGAATGCTAAAATTGAAGAGCACTCCATGCAGAAATCTAGGAGCCCCCTCCATCATCCACGCCGTCGTGGGGGTAGCTTCTTCTTCATTCCCGTGTGCTACACAATTTATTGTAATAATGCAATCGGGAATGAAAGGAGGAGCTACATACCATCACCAATAGTCAACCCGTGATTAATAATAATGATCTAATTTAGGTGTTTTAGTACATATATTTAATATTTGAATTATGAACTTAGGCCGGAAATGTCGTACTCGGACGATGAAAACCTCTTGGGGGAGTGCGACTGGTGCCATGACGACCGAGGTATGTGCGGCAAGTTTATTGAGCTAGACGAAGATCGTCGCTTCAGCATTAAGCTCGAGGAGACCTTCGATGTTCATACGGTACGCAACCGACGACAATAGTTTTTTTTCGTAATTACTCATGACTTCAACTATTTTAATCATGACAATATTTTTCATCTTGTCCAATTCGACTAGCTTATCCCTTGCTTTGCAAGACGCTATGTCTCGGACAGGATGGGTTTTCAAGACCATGAAAGTTTCGAAACCAAAACAATTATCCTAAGTACCCATCATGGTGTGGATTTTCATGTAAAGCTGTACAATGCTCAGAGTGTAACCCATTTTGGTTGCAAAAATTGGGAAGCACTTTGCAAGATGTATGGTCTTGATGAGGGTATGCTTGTCACCATGAATCTTGGTTATCCTACAATCGAGCAAGAGAGACCTTCGATTTTGGTCCTTGTGGATACACCTCCAATTCTTCCCCCATGTGAGCTTAACATAGTTATTAAGTAATTTATATTGTTTATTTCAAAATAGTTGACAACTTATCTCCATTGATAACTTATTTTCATTCTTCAAAGAATGTGCGGAAGATGGTAGACATAACCTACTACACCAAAGGCTCCGAATTAACTTATCAGGAGAAAACTCATCTGGTCGCATTTTGTACTGATCTTGAGAATTACAATATCTACAATCAAACTCCTCGACATTATGGTCCATACGTGCCACTAGTGCACGTGTTGAACTACGGTAACTACCATGGAGATAACCTGGTAAGATTTTTTTACTATTACGACATCCGTGATCTTTTTGCACACTTCTAAAACTAGTACATCATTGCTAACTACGAAGTTATTACTATGTTTTTCAACAGATAATCCCGAATGATTGTGTGCCTCATCTGATGTATACGCATGGTAGCCTTCATGTTTTGAACATACAACCAGGTCGTCCTACGAATCTCAACTGTCCATACAGGGTTTCTAAAAGAAGTGGAGACATAACAATCAAAGAATGGAAAAAATGTATGGACAGTCATAAGGAGCTTCTTGGAAGCAACAAGCAGCGAAGGGCAAGAATTGGAGATAGGATGATCGCCATTCTTCATAATGGAGAGTCAGGGTCTATATTGTTTTATGCTATTTTACCTTAAGGGTGTTTAGGTCCTACCTGATACTGATGATCATGTGCTAAGAACAATTATGTAGGGTTGGGTTCGATGACTATGAGGATGATGATTGTATGACTTATTATTAATAACGAGTAGAAGTTGTATGATGATGCATAGGACTTGTTATTATATATGATGATGTATGATGCGCATGCATGATCATGTTATATCAGCGGGTGAAATGAACATAGCAGCAACTTTGATAAACCAAGGACGAAGATATCAGAGAGGACACTTCTCTCTATTAGCTAGCTAATAACAACCTAAAAATAACCCCCAAAACCCCTAAAGCAGCCACATTTGTAAAAAAAAACATGAACTTTTGGTCCCGGTTGGAGCCACCAACCGGGACCAAAGGCCCCCCTGACTGGGCTCGGCGGACCGGCCACATGGAGGCACATCTGTCCCGGTTTGTGTTTGAACCGGGACTAATGGGTGGAGGTATTAGTAACGACCCATTAGTCCCGGTTCATGAACCGGGACTAAAGGCCCTTACGAACCGGGACTAATGGGTGTTTTTCTACTAGTGATTCGATCTCACGGTGCTGCCAGCGCTCGGTCCCGAGCCAACACGGCGCGGCTCCATCCCCGGCGGTGTCGCCGGCCACTTCCTCCACGGCGCGCTCCCTCGGCGACGACGTCCACATCAGTAGGAGCTGTTGCTGCTTTAGCTATCGCTTGCGCTGCTGCTCTGCTCTTGCTCTCGGTCCCCTGCCTGGTCTGCTCTTGCTATTGCTCTTGCTCGCGCTGCTGCTCTCGCTCTTGCTCTTGGTTGCGATGCTGCTCTCACTCTTGCTCTTGCTTGCGATGCTGCTCCGATTTAGCTACACTTCAGTCAACTGAGTCGACTTTTGGGTCAGTCGATTTTCAGGGGGGGTGGGCTCGCCGGGGTGAAGGAAGAACCAGCTGCAGCGGGGAGGGAGGCTCGCCGGAGAGGAACCCCACTATCTATCTTAGGGTAAAGGACGGGGGCGGTGGTCGCCGGCAGT
>NC_041386.1:685541123-685546864 GCF_002162155.2 Triticum dicoccoides
CGGCAGTGGCGGGGCGTTGGCGGGGCGGTGGCGTGGGGATTGCTGGAGAAAAATCTCGGCACGGGGGAGGGGAGGGGGGGCCTAGAGGGATGGCCGGGGCGGCGGCGGACCGGCGGTGGGGAGTGTTTTCGGGGTGGGTGGGGCGGCGCACCGCCGGCCGCGGGCGGCGGGGGGCAGTTGTTTGGCCGGTGGTGGCTGGCGGCTCAGGGGGGGTGGAGGTTGAAGATGAACCGCAGGCCCTTGATTTCGTATCCAACGGCTGCAAAATCGACTGACCAGAGATGAAAAAGTCAGTCGACCGACGTGTAGCCTCACCTTGCTAGTGCGTTCAGATTCAACAGCAAAATTCAGTTTCGACAGCAAAATTCAGTTTCGACAGTTAAGTTTAGTTTCGACAGTTAACTTCAGTTTCGACAGCTAAGTTCAGAGATGAGAGGCTGATGTGTTTTACATTTAGCACTTTGTGGTTATGTATATTACATCATGTATTGGAGATGCTATTAGAATTCCACTCAGGTTAACATTGTTCATTCTCTCTCTTGTCCTGCTTCAGCCTCGATGTCGTACAACTCACTGGAGCTGCTCGAACGGCGAAACCCTCCATCACAGCGGAGCAGTACCTCGGGCTCCATTTCCAGACGCCTAAGATGTTCTTCCCCTCCTCCGATAGCCAAGTCAGCCGGAGCATCCTCACACTACTAGAAAACCCCCTACTAATGGCGCACCTAGTATGGCCATTAATGGCGCATCTGTGGTGCGCCATTAATAGCACGCCATTAGTAATTTTTATTAATGGCGCACCACCTGGTGCGCCATTAGTATCTGGTATACTAATGGCGCACCGCGGGCGCGCCATTAGTATAGGTCAGGGTGCTCCATTAGTATGCCTCCCAGGGCCATGTATATCCAGGTGCTTTTGCATACTAATGGCGCACCACCACCGGATGCGCCACTAGTAACCGCGGCATACTAATGGCGCACTACCCAGTGATGCGCCATTAGTATGCACTGTCGTACTAATGGCGCACTGTCATGTGATGCGCCATTAGTATGAATATTAGGTCTTTTTTTATTTTTTTATTTTCTGTTTTTTGCACAGGTTACAAAATGTATAATTTGACAAAATATAGACAGCACACATCAACAGCAGATTCATCGAATACAATAGAAGATTAGTCTTTGAATACAATTCATCATATTAGTCTCCGAATACAATTCATCATATTAGTCTCCGAATTGAAAAGACCGAACAAAGATAGAACATTATATTACAAGTCTTGAGACCGCGAGTAGCGAGTTTGTCTTCACATTACAAGTCGATATCGATCATCTAAACTACCATCACATAGAAGAGAGCTGCGGTCATCACGATCAGCATCATCACGATGAAACTCGTCTTCATCCGGTTCCTCCAACGCTCCCTCCCCTCTCCCGCTAGATAGCGGGTGTATCTAGATTCGGCCTCGGCCCTAGTGGTGTACCCTTTGTAACTGTTACCGCTGAATCGGTGAACCTGTCTCCGACACTCCTCCCAGTCATCGTAGACTCCGGGAACCTTACCCTTGTACACGACATACGTCGGCATCGCTATGCACTAGCCAAACGAAACGTTAGTACCAATTCACTGTCAGGACCCCGACTCGATGTCACATCGATCTAGCTGGTAACACCTCATATCACTTTGCGGCCTCACGCACGGTATCCCCACGGGTGTCGTCTTACCTTTTCCCGGGACCGTTTGCGCCTTTTGGCTCACGTATATGATAGTGTCGCTAGCATCCATATGATAAAGAGCCCGGGCTGACATGACTAGTCGCAAACCCAAAGTGGCACAGACTTACAGGGACAGGCATCCATGACCCAGCTTCGAACGTGTCGGTCATCAGCAAGTGGGTCCGGGCTGTAGCACTGGGCTAGCAGGACTCCGGTAAACCGGGCTGTAGCGGGCTAACAGGACTCCGGTACTCAAAGCGTGACATTTCCCCGAAGGGACAGACACAGGAACGAAGAAGGACACATGCCGGCCAGCCTAAGTGTTCCAGAGCAGTAGCAAGCTACCATGGCTCAGCGGTAACACTAGGAGACATTTCCCGGTAAGAGAGGCTACTAAAGATAAACAACTAGATAGTCAGATCCCACACATACCAAGCATTTCAATCATACACACAATATGCTCGATATGTGCGAATACAACGAAGCATCACAACATGACTCTATGACACAAGTACTTTATTTAAGGCTCAGAGAGCCATACATAACATACACAAAGGTACGGGTCTCACGACCCAACATACAAGTCATACAGTCATACAAACCAGCAGCGGAAGTAACTTGTCTGAGTACAGACAACTAGTAAAATAAAAGAGGCTTGGGAAGCCTAGCTATACTACAAGGTCCTTCACAAGCTCAGGGTCACCACCTGGGTCTTTCAGCCTACTCGTTGATGTCAACGTCTACATAGAACCCATCAGAAGGGGTTGCAGCGTCTTCTGTAAAAATGTAAATTATAGCAACATGAGTACAAAGGTACTCAGCAAGACTTACATCAGATCCTACATACATGCTTAGTATCAAGAAGGGTTGGTGGAGTTATTGCAGCAAGCCAGCTTTGACTCTTGGCTAGACTATCCTACGAGACTCCAACTTAAAATGGTTTTGCGCACACGAGTCCACTACTCACCAATTCAATACACTACCGAGGATCCGCCTCCGTCTTCCTACGGAAGAGCCATCCTCGGCACTCACACTTATCTTGAGGCTTTTAACAGTTTCCATTTACTTGTCTATGAACTGTATAAGCAACCAAGTAGTCCTTTACCGCGGACGCGGCTATTCGAATAGATCATGTTAACCCTGCAGGGGTGTACTTCTTCATACACGCTCTCACCACTTACCGTCGTTTACACGACATGTACTCGGCAACCTTCAAGCGGAAGCCCAACGTGGGTGTCGGCCACGACCTACCTAATCACCTAAGCCTCCAGTCCAGGTTTATCGCCTATCCAGGTTCCATCCGCAGGGAGTCCGGCCGAGGTTTCCCATACGGCCCCGAACGATGTGAACAAGGTTCCCGAGATACCTAACGGGTATTCGGTACACCGTGCCACGTACCTACCGCATCACAGCCCACCCCTACGGTGTCAGGACCCCGACTCAATGCCACATCGATCTAGCATGTAACACCTCATATCACTTTGCGGCCTCACGCACGGTATTCCCACGGGTGTCGCCTTACCTTTGCCCGGGACCGGTTGCGCCTTTTGGCACACGTATATGACGGTGTCGCTAGCATCCATATGATAAGGAGCCCGGGCTGACATGGCTAGTCGTAAACCCAAAGCGGCACAGACTTACAGGGACAGGCATCCATGACCCAGCATCGAACGTGTCGGTCATCAGCGAGTGAATCCAGGCTGTAGCACTGGGCTAGCAGGACTCCGGTGAACCGGGCTGTAGCGGGCTAACAGGACTCCGGTATTCATCGCGTGACATTTCCCCGAAGGGACAGACACAGGAACGAAGAAGGACACATGCCGGCCAGCCTAAGTGTTCCAGAGCAGTAGCAAGCTACCATGGCTCAGCGGTAACACTAGGAGACATTTCCCGGTAAGAGAGGCTACTAAAGATAAACAACTAGATAGTCAGATCCCACACATACCAAGCATTTCAATCATACACACAATATGCTCGATATGTGCAAATACAACGAAGCATCACAACATGACTCTACGATACAAGTACTTTATTTAAGGCTCAGGGAGCCATACATAACATACACAAAGGTACGGGTCTCACGACCCAACATTCAAGTCATACAGTCATACAAACCAGCAGCGGAAGTAACTAGTCTGAGTACAGACAACTAGTAAAATAAAAGAGGCTTGGAAAGCCTAACTATACTACGTGGTCCTTCACAAGCTCAGGGTCACCACCTGGGTCTTTAGCCTACTCGTTGATGTCAACGTCTACATAGAACCCATCAGAAGGGGTTGCAGCGTCTTCTGTAAAAATGTAAATTATAGCAACATGAGTACAAAGGTACTCAGCAAGACTTACATCAGATCCTACATACATGCATATTATCAAGAAGGGTTGGTGGAGTTATTGCAGCAAGCCAGCTTTGACTCTTGGCTAGACTATCCTACGATACTTTGACTTGAAATGGTTTTGCGCACACGAGTCCACTACTCACCACTTCAATACACTACCGAGGATCCACCTTCGTCTCCCTACGGATGAGCCATCCTCGGCACTCACACTTATCTTGAGGCTTTTAGTAGTTTCCATTTACTTGTCTATGAACTGTATAGGCAACCAAGTAGTCCTTTACCGCGGACGCGGCTATTCGAATAGATCATGTTAACCCTGCAGGGGTGTACTTCTTCATACATGTTTCCACCACTTAGCGTCTGCACACGACATGTGCTCGGCAGACTTCAAGCGAAAGCCGACGTGGGTGTAGACCACGACCTACCTAAACACTTAAGCCTCTAGTCCAGGTTTATCGCCTATTCAGGTTCCATCCGCAGGGAGTCCGGCCGAGGTTTCCCATACGGCCCCGAACGATGTGAACAGGGTTCCCGAGATACCTAACGGGTATTTGGTACACCGTGCCACGTACCTACCGCATCACAGCCCACCCCTACGGTCAGCGCTGTCCACGGCCTCCAGTAGGCTACAAACACCAGAAACTACTTGCAACTCCTAGACAGAGAGCTAGGGTGAATAAGAAGTCGAGCGGGGTCATATTTCAGGGCCCAATGCATGGTAGCAGCTGTATCTTAAATCACGCATACAGATCTCAGTGCTTAAGGTCGGCCTCAATGAAACAACCCACCATGTACTCCTACATGGCCTTTCATCGATACCTTTACCAAATCGTGTTCACCACACCACTCTCATTACCCACATAATCATTTCACTCCAGCCCATCACCCAGATGAACCAGACCTGACACGACTCTAAGCATAGCAGGCATAGCAAGGTAGGAACAACACATACATATGGCTCAAGCAACTCCTACACATGCTAGTGGGTTTCATCTAGTTACTGTGGCAATGACAGGTCATGCAGAGGAAATGGGTTCAACTATCGTAGCACACAGCAGTTTGAAACGCGTTGTCTTAATGCAGTAAAAGAGAGCAGGAGCGAGAACATGGGATTGTATCGATATGATCAAATGGTTGGTTGCTTGCCTGATGGTTCGATGCACGGATACGGTTCTTCGTTAGGGTAATCACGGTACTCCTTGGGGACAGAACCTGTCGCAAGGGCATCGATACACAAGCATCACCAAACAATATGCAACAATATGATGCATGCATGAAACATGGCAATATGAGTGTATTGGGCTAATGCAACTAAAACCAGAAGGGTTTGAACAAATTTGAATCAAGGATTCAAATTTCAAATTCAAATATGGCCTTTTAAAGTGCTTTTCCTTGTTCTGCTTAAAACATCAATTTAACTTGTTTGATCATGCATGAAAATAGTACAGATGGATAGATTGGATTTTTCTGATCATTTTTCATATATAATTTGTCCAATTTGGAGTTACAGAATAAAAGTTATGAATTTTTGAAGTTTAAATAATATTCTGGAATTTCTTGATTTAAATTAAATCCAGAAAATCAATTACTGCGTCAGCCTGACGTCAGTGTGACGTCAGCAGGTCAACGGAACTGGTCCAGGTCAAACCTGACAGTGGGTCCCGCATGTCAGGGTGATTATTTTAATTAAAA
>NC_041386.1:685549222-685551031 GCF_002162155.2 Triticum dicoccoides
TGATGCTCTGCTTTTACACGACGACAGACGTCGCAATTAGCAATATACTGAGCAATTTCTCTCTTCATCCTAGTCCACCAGAACCTCTGGCGTAGGTCCTGATACATCTTAGTACTACCGGGATGAATAGTGAGAGGAGATTCATGAGCCTCCTTAAGGATCAACTGCCGTAGATGCTGGTTCTTGGGAACCACTAGACGGTTCTCAAAGTACACAACACCATGATCATTTGTGGAGAAACAACTAGCACCTCCGCTAGCAATGTTCTCCTTGATCTTAGCTATTCCCTTATCTCGCTTCTGGGCAGCAATGATTTGATCCGTAAGAGTAGGTTTCACCACCAAGGTGGAGAGAAATCCTTGAGGAACAATGTGAAGGTTAAGCTTCCGAAATTCCTCATGGAGAAGCGGTTGACTTTGTTGTAACATCAGGTTGTTACAATAGGATTTACGACTTAGCGCATCAGCCATGACGTTGGCTTTCCCTGGGGTGTAGGTTATTCCTAAGTCGAAGTCTGTGATCAATTCAACCCAACGTCTTTGCCTGAGATTCAGATCCGGTTGGGTGAAAATATATTTCAGACTTTGGTGATCAGTGAATATTTCGCAACGATTACCGAGGAGGTAATGTCGCCAGGTCTTAAGTGCATAGACTACGGCTGCAAGCTCTAGATCATGAGTGGGATAATTCTCCTCATGTGGGTGCAATTGCCGTGAAGCGTAGGCAATTACGTGTCGATCCTGCATGAGAATGCAACCTAGTCCTTGTCGCGAGGCGTCGCAGTAGATAGCAAAGTCCTTAGAAAAGTCTGGCGGTACCAGCACGGGAGCAGAAGTCAGGCGTCTTTTCAGTTCCTGAAAGCTATGCTCACATTGTGGAGTCCATTCAAACTTCTTATCTTTCTTGAGGAGTTCGGTTAGAGGTTTAGCAACTTTGGAGAAGTTTTTCGACAAAGCGACGGCAATAGCTCGCTAAGCCTAGAAAACTCCGAACTTGCTTGACCGATTCAGGTGGAGTCCAATTAAGGACGGCTTGAACTCGCTCAGGGTTAACAGCAATACCTTTACCAGATATTACATGACCCAGATAGGTCACTTCTGACAACCAGAATTCACATTTAGAAAATTTGGCATAAAGACGATGCTCTCGAAGTTTCTGCAACACTAGCCTTAGATGTTCGGCATGTTCTTCCTCGTTCTTGGAGTAGATGAGTATATCATCGAGGTAAACCACGACGAATTTATCCAAATACTCCATGAAGATTGAGTTCATTAACCGAGAAAAGGTGGCTGGAGCGTTGGTTAATCCGAAGGACATGACGGTGTACTCGTATTGGCCATAACGAGTAACAAAGGTCGTTTTAGGAATGTCCCCGTTTCTGATTTTGATTTGATGGTAGCCCAACCTCAAATCCATCTTGGAGAAGACTGAGGATCCAGCGAGCTGATCATACAGGTCGTTGATCCTGGGAAGTGGATATTTGTTCTTGATTGTGACCAAATTAACAGGTCGGTAATCTACAACCATCCGGTCCGTACCATCCTTCTTCTTGACGAATAGGACGGGGCAAGCCCACGGAGATGAGCTAGGTCGGATGAAACCCTTTTTCAAGGACTCATCGAGTTGTTTCTTAAGCTCGGCTAGTTCTAGGGGTGCCATCTTATAAGGTCTTCTAGCAATCGGAACGGTTCCTGGAATGAGGTCTATTACAAACTCAACATCCCTGTCAGGTGGAACACCTGGCAATTCCTCTGGAAAGACATCCGGGAAGTCACGGACTACCGGAACGTCCTCAAGGTCTGGCAAAGG
>NC_041386.1:685567790-685607894 GCF_002162155.2 Triticum dicoccoides
CACTCACACTTATCTTGAGGCTTTTAGTAGTTTCCATTTACTTGTCTATGAACTGTATAGGCAACCAAGTAGTCCTTTACCGCGGACGCGGCTATTCGAATAGATCATGTTAACCCTGCAGGGGTGTACTTCTTCATACATGTTTCCACCACTTAGCGTCTGCACACGACATGTGCTCGGCAGACTTCAAGCGAAAGCCCACGTGGGTGTAGACCACGACCTACCTAAACACTTAAGCCTCTAGTCCAGGTTTATCGCCTATTCAGGTTCCATCCGCAGGGAGTCCGGCCGAGGTTTCCCATACGGCCCCGAACGATGTGAACAGGGTTCCCGAGATACCTAACGAGTATTCGGTACACCGTGCCACGTACCTACCGCATCACAGCCCACCCCTACGGTCAGCGCTGTCCACGGCCTCCAGTAGGCTACAAACACCAGAAACTACTTGCAACTCCTGGACAGAGAGCTAGGGTGAATAAGAAGTCGAGCGGGGTCATATTTCAGGGCCCAATGCATGGTAGCAGCTGTATCTTAAATCACGCATACAGATCTCAGTGCTTAAGGTCGGCCTCAATGAAACAACCCACCATGTACTCCTACATGGCCTTTCATCGATACCTTTACCAAATCGTGTTCACCACACCACTCTCATTACCCACATAATCATTTCACTCCAGCCTATCACCCAGATGAACCAGACCTGACACGACTCTAAGCATAGCAGGCATAGCAAGGTAGGAACAACACATACATATGGCTCAAGCAACTCCTACACATGCTAGTGGGTTTCATCTAGTTACTGTGGCAATGACAGGTCATGCAGAGGAAATGGGTTCAACTATCGTAGCACACAGCAGTTTGAAACGCGTTGTCTTAATGCAGTAAAAGAGAGCAGGAGCGAGAACATGGGATTGTATCGATATGATCAAATGGTTGGTTGCTTGCCTGATGGTTCGATGCACGGATACGGTTCTTCGTTAGGGTAATCACGGTACTCCTTGGGGACAGAACCTGTCGCAAGGGCATCGATACACAAGCATCACCAAACAATGTGCAACAATATGATGCATGCATGAAACATGGCAATATGAGTGTATTGGGCTAATGCAACTAAAACTAGAAGGGTTTGAACAAATTTGAATCAAGGATTCAAATTTCAAATTCAAATATGGCCTTTTAAAGTGCTTTTCCTTGTTCTGCTTAAAACATCAATTTAACTTGCTTGATCATGCATGAAAATAGTACAGATGGATAGATTGGATTTTTCTGATCATTTTTCATATATAATTTGTCCAATTTGGAGTTACAGAATAAAAGTTATGAATTTTTGAAGTTTAAATAATATTCTGGAATTTCCTGATTTAAATTAAATCCAGAAAATCAATTACTGCGTCAGCCTGACGTCAGTGTGACGTCAGCAGGTCAACGGAACTGGTCCAGGTCAAACCTGACAGTGGGTCCCGCATGTCAGGGTGATTATTTTAATTAAAACTTAATTAAAACTAATCCTGTTTAATTAACAGGGCTGGGCCCCACCTGTCATTGACTCAGGGGAGTCAACCAGGGCCCACCCGTGGTCAAAGTTAATGTCGGCTGCCGGCGTTTAGTCGCCGGCGAGCCCGACGCGGCGGCGGAAGTGGTTTTGGTCATTTCGGCCACCAAACGGACTACGGAGACCACCGGAGTGGAGCTGAGGCCAACCCGCAGCTCTTGGCGGAGCCCGTTGGAGTCGGGGTGGCCGGAGTCGACGGCGGCGAGCTCGGCTGCGGCCGCCGGGGTTCGGTCGTGCACGGGAACGGTGCTGGAGCTCGAAGTCGAGCAAAGCGAGGCGCTAGGGATGCTCTACGGGGTCTTGCGAACTCGTTGGACTCGCCGGGGTGACCAAATGGTCACCGGAGCTGCGTCGACGGCGAGCTCGGCGACGGCGGAGGTTCGGCCGGGGTGGGGAGGTGGCTACGGTGAGGGAACGAGGGGAAGGAGAGGGGGAAACGGTGGCGTAGCTCACCGCGGTTGCAGTGGGCGTCGAAGCGGGCTCGGGGACGCGCTGGAGACGGCGAATTCGACGGCGACGGTGGTCGGAGCCCGAAGAGGGGAACGGCGACGTGGCGGCGATGCAGGGCTTCCGGGGAGCTGTGGAGCGGTGGGGAGGAAGAGGGAGTCGAGGCGGAGCTCCTGAGCTAGTCGGGGGAGCGAGGGGTGGCCGGAGATGGCTGCTATGGCGAACGGCGGCGACGGTGGTGTTCGGCCGTGTGAGAGAGAGAGCGAGGGAGAGGAGGGGAGAGCCGGGGGAGAGTGAGAGAGAGCAGGGAGGATCGGGACGGCCTGCGGGAGTCGTCCACGCGGCCAGGAGCGCGTCGGCAAGCAGGAGGTGGCCGCGCGGCCGTGCGCGCGCGAGCACGCAGCAGCTTCGGGGCGAGGGGAGGAAGACGACGGAGAGCTGCAGTGGTGGGCTGGGCCGCTGCTGGCTGGGTCGGCCAGCTGGCTGGGCCGCACAGTGGAGGAGCCCAGGTAAGTTTTCCCCCTTTTTTTTATTTCTGTTTCTGTTTATTTAATATATCTGCAACTTTGTTGAATTAAATAAAATACCTAGGCAAGTTCAAAAATCACCAAACTATTCCTGGCCCATAGTTGGATTATTTCCAACATGAAACATTTTAGTTTGGAGATATTTGAGCATTTAAATATTTTATATTATTTTAAATGCCCAAATTCAAATATTTATGATTTAATTCAAAAACCCTAGGATGGCCTAGGAAAATGTGCACCATTTTTGGCAGAGGTTCTGAACCAAGACAAAAATGATGGGCATTTTAGAAGGGCATTTCAGGTTCATTGAAAAATTATTTTAGTAACCCTAGTTGGTTTCAGAGGGGACTGGGGGTTCTGTCATCCCCATTTCAAGTTTCTGATGAAAGAGTAAACATGATGCAACACTCTAATGCATGACTAGCTAGGTTGTGACATTCACAGACAATACATAAGCAATATATAAGTATGCAACAGAACGATCGGAAGAGAAAAGCAAGACATTAATAGCATCAATTACATCTAAGTTGAACGACTCTCGAAACCAAAGAGACATACTACAAGTTCATTACAGTTTAATTACAACATGAGCCAATCGATGTTTTAGAACTAGACACAACATCACTGCTTTCGACTCGACTCAAGGGACCGGAGTGTGCATGAAGCCGCCGTCTATCGTGGGAGTCATGAAATAACGGTCGTTGTCAGCCTGCATTTGTAGCATTGTGTCGATGTCACTGTTGGACGGTTGATTTCTGAGGTAGAACTGCCCCGAGGTACGAAGGACATCTTGATGGATGATTTCCGCAAACTCCGACTGGATGCGAAAGAATTCTTGTCGGAGGTCCGCGTCCTGGATTGCCGACACGCTCGCGGCCCAATCTTTGAGTTTACTCGATAGCAGAAGTTGATGATGGTCCCGTACGATCGCCCGCATGTGATGGATGGCGTAGTAGGCACCCTTCTGACCGCCAGGCGGCTGCTTGACGCAGCAGAACGTCGTATTGTGGGAGAACACGTGCTTGCCGTACTTACGAATAGGCCTGGTGAAGGTGCCTCCAGATTTGGCGTAGCCGGGGAGAACATCATCAAGAACCTTCTTGACATTTGTGTAGTCTACGTTCGACTGACGGTCCGGGTCGAAATACGTGGCCATGGAATATTTGGGGCTTAGGAGGATGAGCGTGCAACGTGTGTCACTGCAGAAAACACGGAATGTTAAAATAAAAACGATCGAAATGTAAGAATTCATATGTTACGGGCCGGTTGAGGGGAGGACTTACTCGGGAAAGTAAGGCACAAGGAAGTTATCCTTATCTTGGTTTGCCAGAATGACGCCTTCGAGGTAAGAACTCGCGACTTGCCGGTTCCCAGCGCTGCCCAAGATCTTGGCACGCATGTAGAAGGGGTCGACTATCACGATGTCCGGGGTCTTGTCGGGAATGATCCGCATCTCCATACTCAGCGAAAATAGCCGAACTAAGGTGTAGTGCAGCGGATGAAGGTTCAACATAGCGTGGATGTCATCAAAACGCAGGACGATCGTACGCCCGATGGAGTTATCCACAAAGCCCTTGCCCTCTGGCACCTTGGCCGCGAAAACTGGGTATGCCACATCCTTCTCCCTGAGACGCCGTTCTCCAAAGAAAGAACACTTTCATGCAGACTCCGCATAGCACCGGTTGTAGCATTGAGCATATTTGTCGGTAGCATCGCCCTACCCGCCACATGCACCCTCCTCGAGATATCCTGCGGTGAAGGTGGCCCGTCCTGAGCACGGATCGTACTCGGTGCCGGCTGGCTCGCACCCTTCTTAGTCTTTCTTTTGCGTGCCTTCTTCTTCTCCTGTAATGGGACCGAGTTCTGCTCACAGACCGCCTTCTTGAGTGTGTTGGGGCTGATAATATTTCGTACCTCGCCTATCTGAGGCTCGGTGAAGTCGGCAGCTGGAGGCGTCTCCTGAGAGCTGAACGCCAGACGGCGCCTGTTGCAACTTGGCTTCTCCGCGGTACCAGCTAGATCGCACACGTCTTTTGTTGGGTTTGGTTCTTGAGAAGGAGGCCCCATGAAGTCACCATCGTACCCATGATCGGCAAAGTACTGATCGACGTTGCCAAATGTATCATCGTCGTCGTCGTCGTCGTTCTGATCCTGTGCCATATGCATGTTTGTATCCAGTGGCATAGGGATGTCCGGCACCGTTACGGCGGTCTTTCCATGGGGCCGACTTGGCGCCGGCACGACTGGCGGTGTTGTCTTTGGGGTGGTGTCCCCCGCCCCCAAACGAATCTGGCTCTTCGGCCAAAGCAGGGGCCAGCTCAGGCAGGCGCTGAGGGTCATCACGTCTTCATCGTCGGCCCCGATGGGTCGAATCGGAGGTAACAAGTCGTCGCAGCCTGGCAGCACCCGAACCAGTTGAACCCTAAACAAGTTGGGTGGCATCTGGGTACCGTGGAACAAGGGGTTGCCCGGTTTAACGATTTTGCCCTTGGCGACATCGACCAACTCGTTGTTCACGAAGTGGAGGAGAGTGCACGGAACGTCGGCGGCGCCCTGCGAAAACATGTAGGGCGTCAGGGATGCCCAGTCAAAGGCAAGGAGATGAAGTCCTCGGCCGAGAGAGGCTTAATTAGTTACCGTGATGATGGCGTCGAGCTCGGCTAATGTCGACGCACCGCCAACGGCGGGCGTGCAGTTGACGGAGGTGCCGCTTGCTGTAGAGGTGCCGGCCGGCGTACACCCGGGTGCATTAAGCTCCTGTGCCGGCGTCGGAGACACCTATGTCGCCTCCGCCGGAGGCACCAATGGCCCCGCCATCGCATTATGCGAGTTGCTGGCCTCGGTCATTGTACGTCTTCTTAATAAAGGTTTTGTGCTCTACCACCCAAGGATCGACCACGTCTATGTGTTGTAGCGCGACTAGGTTTGCTCTTTCAAAGTCCGCGAGTCGACCCTCGAAGTCGACATGCATTTCGCGGTGACCCTCACGGTGACCCCATCCAGCGAGCCTGCCGAGGTGCCTGTTGACGGGCAGACCAACGGGGTTCTCGATGCCTAGATAATTTGTGCAGTAGGAGATGCACTCTTCGGTCAGAAAGCCCCTGGCTATGCTTCCTTCTGGACGTGACATGTTGTGAACGTATCCTTTGATGACACCATTCATCCTTTCGAACGGCATCATGCTGTGCAGGAACGTCGGCCCGAGTTGGATGATATCCTCCACTATATGGACCAGCAGATGCACCATAACGTCGAAGAATGCGGGCGGGAAGTACATCTCAAGCTCGCATAGTATCACCACAATCTCTTCCTGTAGCCTTCTGAGTTGCCTCACGCAAATCGACTTCCGAGAGATGTCGTCGAAGAAGTTGCATAGGCCAAATAGCGTTTCACGGACGTGCGCGTCCATGATCCCACGGATTGCAACTGGAAGTATCTGCGTCATCAGCACGTGACAGTCGTGAGACTTCATCCCGCTGAACTTCTGCTTCGCTGGGTCTAGGTATCTGTTTATCTTCCCCGCGTAACCGTAAGGAAGTTTTACTCCTAGGAGGCAGGTGAAAAACTTCTCGATCTCCTCCTGACTTAGAGTGAAGCACGCGGGAGGGTAGTCATTTCCGGTCTTCTTGGCCTTTTTGCCTTTGCGACGACTTTCTGTGTCCTGCTTCGCCTCATCATCATCATCATCATCATCATCATCATCATCATCATCATCATCATCATCATCATCATATATAGCGTGAAGCTCCTGCCTGATGCCCATTGATTTCAAGTCTGCCCATGCTTTCGGCCCATCTTTGGTCCTCTCTGGCATGTTGAGCAGGGTACCAAGCAAACTCTCGCACACGTTCTTCGTGATATGCATGACATCAAGGCTGTGAGGCACACGGTGGATCTTCCAGTACGGCAAGTCCCAGAAAATAGACCTTGTTTTCCATACCTTCAGCAGCGGCTCTGGCGCCTTTCGCTTCTTTCCCGGCTCTGGCGCCTTTTGCTTCTTTCCCGGCAGTGGGCAGTCTTTCCAATTTTTCAAGAGCTTGTCTATTTCCTCGCCGCTCCTCATACACGGGCGTTTTCGGGGTTCGGTTTCACCATTGAACAGATCCTTGCGTTTCCTCCACGGGTCATCGTCGCGAAGCCACCTTCGATGTCCCATGAACACGGTTTTCGAAGACCCGGGATCTCTATCTAGCTGGTGATACGTTGTGTCATCCATGCACCTTACGCATCCAGAAAATCCGTGGACTACCTGCCCCGCAAGATATCCGTAACTGAGATAGTCGTGCACCGTCGTGAGCAGTGCGGCTCTCATAGGGAAATATTCTTTCTCTGCGGCGTCCTACGTATTGGCTGGCGTTTTCCACAGCATGTCAAGCTCCTCTTTCAGCAGCCCCAGATACAGATTGATGTCGTTCCCTGGTTGTTTCGGCCCTTCAATTAGCATACTCATGTGAATGTACTTCCTCTTCATGCACAACCAGGGGGAGGCTTGTACATCCACACAAACACAGGCCAGGTGCTATGTGTGCTTCTCTGGCTGCCAAACGGATTGACTCCATCGGTGCTCGCGCCCAGCACGATGTTCCTTGGATCGTTCCCAAATTCTGGGTATTCGAAGTTCAACGCTTGCCACTGGCTCGCATCCTTAGGGTGACTCAGCATCTTGTCTTTTTTATCTATCTCCGGATTGACTCCATCGGTACCATTTGCGTCATCTTCTCGCTTCTTCTCCTCCCTATCCACGTGCCAACGCAGGAGCTTTGCTACCTTAGGATCCGCGAAATACCGCTCCAGACGAGGAGTGATCGGAAAGTACCACACCACTTTTCGAGGAGCTTTCTTCCTCTTCTTATATCGAGTGACACCGCACACCGGACATATGGTAGACTCCGCGTGCTCGTCCCGATAAATGATGCAATTGTTCATGCACACATGGTATTTCACGTGCGGTAAATCCAGAGGACACAGGATTTTCTTTGCCTCCTCCAAACTGGTCGGGCACTTGTTCCCCTTGGGAAGACGTTCGTGCCAGAATGACATGTTCTCGACGAAGCATGCGTCGGTCATTTTGTGTTTTACCTTCATCTCCAGAGCCATGAGCGTTACTTTCAGGCGGGTATCCTCGGGCCTGCATCCTTCATACAATGGATTAACCGCGTCTAACTCAAGTTGATCCATCTTGGCTTTCTCTCGGGCGGCAGCTCTTGCGTTATCCGTCTGCTTGAGAAGCAGCTCCTGAATATGAGGGTCCTGCACCCAGCCCATCGATGGTCCAGCGTCGTCTGCTCTGCCGGCATCATCATCATGTCCTGCATCTTCTACATGATGACTGTGTACAGCATCACCGTCGTGATAATCTCCTGGGGATTCTTCGTCTTCTCGCCCCCCCCCCCCCGAGCCGCGGTGGTTGTCTTGCTGCCCTTCCTCATTTCTTGCCCGGCCCCCATGGACGACTTCGTAGTCATCTTCATCACCTTGCCACCGATAGCCATCCATGAAACCACGCAAGAGCAGGTGGTCCCGCTCCTGCTCGGAATCCGGGTCCGCAATAAGGCTATTCAACTTGCATCTTCGACACGGACATCTTATCTCCGTCTCGTTCTTTTGAAGCATCTCGGCCTTCGCGGACCTCAAAAACCTATTCACGATGCCTTTGGTCATCGTGCGGACCATGGTCGCCTGCGGGGTAGAGCAAAACGATATTTTAGAACCAAGAAAAAATTTGGCATGACTTTCCCTAAAAATAGGACCAAAAAGAATGCTTAATGCCAAAATTCTCGCCGAAACGGAAATGAATCAACATTCCGGCAAAATATTGGCAACTATCGCATTTCAAATACCGGTACACCTCCAAACACAAACACATATGCAAAACCACAAACATATGCAACAACACGAACATACATAGATCTAGCTAGGCCATAAAAAGTGCATGTGCACATTGTTGTAGGGAGAACAACATAAATATAGCTTCCCCCCTTACTTACCTAGCAAAACAAGGTAACTTAACCACTTAATTTGAATGAATCTATGGTGGAAATGAGGTGAAATAGAGGAGGCACCCGAGACAAGGAGGTGGCGGTGGAGAGAATGAAGTGGGGAGAAAGTGAGTGTGGGAGGAGAGGCTGTCCAAAATATCTTGTTGCTGCCCACTTACTAATGGCGCACCGACCACAAATGCGCCATTAGTAATCCAGGTTACTAATGGCGCACCCCCTGGTGGTGCGCCATTAGTAGTTTTGCAAAAAAAAAAACATACTAATGGCGCACTGCACCACGATGCGCCATTACTAGTTTAAACTAGTAATGGCGCACCGCGTGCGAGTGCGCCATTAGTAGTTTTGCAAAAAAGGAATAAAAAAAGCAACATTAGTGGCGCACTCTCTGGAAGGTGCGCCATTACTAGTTACAACTATTAATGGCGCACTGCCTGTGGATGCACCATTAGTATGTTTGGACAGGCGCACTAGTTAAAAAAAATTTGGTACTAATGGCGCACCGTGGGCAGGGTGCGCCATTAGTAGTTTCAACACTAATGGCGCATCAGAAGGTGGTGCGCCATTAGTATATACTAATGGCGCACCACATGTCTGGTGCGCCATTAGTGTCAATTCCATCTATAGCCCTTTTCCTAGTAGTGTCACCGGCCAACCCAATCACACTGAGATCGACATGGCTTCGCTAAAGAGGTTGTACACTTGTTGCATCTCTTTTTACATTACATGTTATATATATTGTCCACTGAGCACTCGTAGTAACGGGAAATATGATTATTTTATCCTACTATATGACAAGCAGTGAGGTACCAGGCAACTTAGCTATCCGTGATGGACTCTCTTGAACGCCATCATTATTTATCTCTGCGCGTTTGAGTTGTGCATTTGTCGATGGGCCTGGGAGTTGAGCTAGTATGGCAGTGGCCTGGGTCCAAAGTAATAGAAGTAGCACAAAAACATTTTTTTAGTGTAGGATTTTCCTTGCTCAAGCCTGCCTACTAGAATCGCCAGTGCTTGAAAGGAAAAGTGAATGAAAAACATAGGAATTGGAAAGTTTCCTATGGTACTACTTTTCATGAATTTGGTGCAAAGGAATGGAGCAAAGAAAAACTATAGGATTTGTTCCTTTAGTGTCTCCTTGAAAGAAAACCATAGGAATTCTAATTTCCACTTCTCCTCCTTTTCATATTCCTATTCATCAAGCACAAGACTAAGAGATAGTAGCATAATAGCATTATAACCGTACATTTTCTTGTGGTTTGACTTAATCTCACCATGCTTTTTTTCATCCTGTGATCTTCCAATTGTTGTGAATCAAACACCCAGATTGGCAGAAATCCTATTTTTTTAATTCTCTGTTTTGCACGTGCATTCCTATCCTATTCCTGTTTATTTCCTATCCTTGCATTGTTAGAATCCTCAAATTCAAACAAGCCCTTACTCAATTACTTCTGTTACAGATATGTGTCAAAGAAAACCTTGTGTGGTTTGTCCTGCTCCTGCGGCGCTGTGTTCCACCCCAGCTCAGTTGCTCCAACGACGGAAGGGTTCACCACAGCAGGGATCTGCTCTCCAGACTGTCTTTCGCTGCCTCAGATCTTCTTCCCCGCCGCCGGCAGCCACGACAACTTCATTACCATCATCAACTGAGCAGATGACCTTGAGGACTACACGGTCCGCAAGAGAGGTCGCACTCTTCCGTGTTTGCTTACGTTATGCGTCGCTTAATATGATGACATGCTACATTATCATCGTGTTCACCTATTAGACTCCGAGTCAGGTCCAAACAATGCTGAAACTTGAGTTCTTAAATGGTTGTGGGGTACATATTGGGGCAGCAATCAGTACTATCTGTCTACTATCTGGTTAATCTCCGGTGTCTACTATGATTTTCATGTTGGGTGCAAACAAATATTAAAGGAGCCATTATCTGTATTTTTTAACTAAAGCTATTATCTTCCTGCTATCATTGGTTTTCGGTCTATCCACAGTTTGCTACCATCACTTTGGATTTGTGCATGCACTCCTTACATAATCTCACTATGTTTTATTCCTATGCATGCCAGTTATTGTACACAATGGAACTGGTCATGTAGAGCAAAAGAGACGAGCCTTGCGTGGCAATAAAATTCCATGCAGGTGTCGTTCCATGGTGGGCGCAAAGGCATCCCCCCTCCACCCATTTCGGATCGTAATCAAGAGGAAGATAACTGTTCTGAGGGGGATTCAGAAGGAGAAGACCACTCCTATTTACCCCATGAGGTCTTCGCTCTAACTTGGCATGCTGATGTTGGTAATATCATGCATATGGTGCCTTGCATTGCTTACTGTATACATTAAAGATGTCATCTACTTAGTTTAGACATGCTTTGTGTCAATGCCATCTGTTTAGTTTCTTTATCGTATATGTGAATCATGCAATGCCATCTTGTCTAGCCAGGCATCATATATGTGAATTTTGCAATGCCATCCTGGTTAGCCAGTCATCTTATATGTGAATTATATCATGCCATCATTTTTTATTACGTGTTAAATTTGTCAACAATTTTAGTACATTTAATTACTCTTCGCGTGCATCAGCCATTCGACACGGTCATGGAAAAATCTTGAGTGGAAACAAGGTCTTCAGAGCAGACAATGCTATCTGACGAAGTGCATGTCTGGCTGGTTTCCGATAGCTCCTCAGAGGACGATTCAGAGACAGATGACCAGTCACATCCCCCCCCCCCCGAGTTGCATGCCCTAACTTGGCAGGGTTATGTTGCTCATATCGTGCGTATGGTATCTTGCATTGCTATGTCATTTGCTTAGTTTAGACATACTTTGTGTGAATGCCACCTATTTAGTGTCTAATTACCATATATGTGAATTATGCAATGTCATCTTGTTGCAAGACATTATATATGTGAATTATGCAATGTTAACTCGTTGCAAGGCATTATGTATGTGAATTATGCAATGCCATGTTGTTTAGGCAAGCGTCATATATGTGAATTATATCATGCCGTCCTTTTTTTGTACTTCTCATTGCTTTTGTCGACAATGTTTGTATATTCAACTGCTCTTCCTGTGCATCAGCCATTTGAATTGGTGATGGAGAAATCTGGAGTGAAAACAAGGTCTTCAGAGCAGACAATGCTACTTGCTGAAGCAGATATCTTGCTGGTTACAGATAGCTCTTCATAGGAGGATTCAGAGGCAGATGACCAGTCCTATTCTCCTCCTGAGGTGTATGCTCAAACTTGGTAGGGTTATATTACTCATATAATGCATATGTTGTATTGCAATGCTTAGTTTTTACTTCATATACACAATATTGAATGCCATCTCCTTAGTTGACACGTCATATATGCGATTGCCCTCTGCTCACTTCCTTAGTATATAAATCATATATTTGAATTATGTCATGCCATGATGTTTACATAGACAGCATATATCTGAATTATGGCATGCCTACCCATTTTCTAAAGACATAATATAGTTATACCATCTCATCCTGTTTACATAGTCATCATATTTTAAATTATGTCATTCTATCCGTGAATTATATCATGACATCATGTTTCCATCTACGGCATGTTTGTGATTTATGGCATGCCAACCACTTTAATAGACACATCGTATAGTTATATCATGTCATCCTATTTACATAGTCATCATATTTTGAAGTATGTCATTCTATCTTGTTTAGTTAGCCATCATACATGTGAAATTATGTCATGCTATCCTGTTTAATTAGCCATCATATATGTGAAATTGTGTCCTGCTATTCTATTAGCTTAGGCAACATAAATGTGAATTATTTCATGCCCTGTTTTCTGCCCTACTATCCATTGCACCTGTCTATCTTACAATGTTTGTACATTCAATTACTTTTCTTGTTTATCAGCCATTTCAATTGGAGGGAGTGATGGCAGTATCTGTGGGAGTAAAAACACGGTCTTCAGAAAAGATCGTGCTACCTGTCGATGCAGATAGAACCATAGTTGTACTTGCCCAAGAACCAGCCCCACCACACATAACCCACAATCATGCAGATTGTACCCCTACCCAGTTGGACAGAGAACCAGCTACACCCCTTCTAACCCCAACCCCAGCAGATAGACACCCAGTTCCTGTTGACACAGCACTGTATCCACCACAGAGCGCCCAAACACGAGCAGTTAGTAAGGCAACTGCAGTGCCCAAATCATGAGGACCACCACTCTGAACCCGAAGTCGACGCTTAAAGCAGAAGAGGAATTGTTCTCAGGTCAGGTTCCATAGCTATGGTTCATACTACTTTGCTCTTGCATCACTGTATTTATTGATACCAACTAATTTCAAATTTTAAGGATGTAATTGAAACTCCAATGGCGCAACAGGTAATTTTAAACCTGTTTCTTCAACGTGTTTGGCTGTTTGCTGTTGTAACTTGCTCTATGTTGATTTCAGTTTCAATTGAATAAACAGTTATGTTCTCATGCCATGCACATTACAAGTGTTGTTATTGCTGTGTAGTTTCCCACACTTATATTCTGTCTATGATGCTCTGTCTTAAATAGATATGATTCGAACTATATCTATCTTGATTTGGCAACATAAACTTGAATGATATAGACCATACAGTGACCATACTACATAGATATATGTTTGTTTCATGTTGTTATCCTGTCCACCTTACTACTGAACTAGTTTACCAAAATGAGTTTCATATACTACATTGTAAACCTGAGATGTGTTTGTTTGTTTCTCTTTTAGAATGCGGATAAAATATTGGAGAAGAGTACCCTATTATGCAATGGTAAAGGAAGTAATGCAGATAAGGTTCCAGATAATGAGACACCCCGGTTTGTCTCCAAGAAAGCTGATAAAAACTATATTGAAGACACTGAGACAACCCCAAAGTCCTGTCTTGATGTAGTGTTCGAGTTACTGGCTACCACTGCTGGCACCAGCTCTTTGAACTCTATGCCTGAATCAGTTCGGCTTCTTGAGTCTCAACTTCAAGTTGAAAGACATCGATCAGATGTTATGCGACAAGAAGCCGAATGACTGAGGAAGTCCCAGCATAATTCAGATGCATATTTTCTGGTGCAACAGCAAGCGCTGGAGGACTTAAGCGCCAAACAAGAGAAAGTTAATAAGCTTGCTAAGCATCTTGCCAGCATTATGGGTACCCAGGATATTGTTTCTTGAGCTCTTCTGAAGTGGTTTCAGTTCTGGACTTGTTTTGCTGCGGCGTTTATATGCTGCTGTGTTCCCTATATTTGCACTGGTGGTGAACTTTGATGTCCAGTGGATGTAATATGTGTAATAGCCGTGATAGCCTAGTGTAAGTTGCTTGCTTATTTATTTCCTTGTTGTCTTGTTTATTTGTTTGCTTGTAGTCAGTGCAGTTCTTTTTTTGTGGTTTGCTAGTGGCTGCAATAACCTATTTTTTAAAACTAGGCCACAATAACCATGGGCTAATATTTACTGTAGTGACACTGGGCCTCCTACGAGCCGTAGAAACAGTGGGCCTTCTACGGTCCATATAAGCAATGGGCCTTCTACGTGCCATAGAAACAATGGGCCTTCTACGGGCTATAGAAACAATGGGCCTTCTACGGGTCGTAGAGACAATGGGCCTTCTATGAGCCGTATCATCAATGGGCCTTATACGGGCTGTATGATCGATTGGCCAAACATGGGCCAAACAGACCGCATTCTGGCCGTAAACGGGCTAGAGTTGGAATCGCCCATTCATGGGTCGACCATAACGGGCCATCGTTAATAGGACATATTTGATGACGCTATGAAAACGGCCCAACTTATTAACGGACCACAAACGGGCCGACTGTAACCACGGGCTGAATTTGGCCCACAAGCAGAAAATGACAGTAACGGGCCGTAAGTAAACGAATGCTGGAAATGAGCCCAAGAATAAATGGGCTCTGAGAAGGCGAAAGATAACATGGGATGGAAACGGACCAACGTTAACGGACCGTTAATGGGTATAAAGTGATACACTATTCTTTACCGGCCAGTTTCTCCACGGGCCGTGAATAGGTGTAAAGTGATACACAGTTCATTATGGGCCAGTTTCACCATGGGCCGTTAATAGGCCAAGAGTTACGTAGGGCCTCATATGGGCTGAAAGACGTAATGGGCCATACATGGGACAGAAGTGAAAACGGGCTGAAATCATATTGGATGGCCCAGATGACGCTACTAGGCGTAATTCGAATAGGGTGTAACGGGCCTTGGGTTAGCGGGCTGTAAATGGGCTATATGCGAACAGGCCGTTAACAGGCTTTCCATGGGCCGGCCCGCTACCTTTTAACCAAGTCAAACGGGCCGACCTTGTCGCAGGAATGGGCCTCTGTTGGGCCGTGCCACGTATCGACGTATCATAGGCGCCTTCTGTCCAATGAGTGCATGGTATCTGTGCCAGCGATGAGCCGACACGTGTTTCCTTCAGCTAATGATGATTTTACACGTGGAAAATCCCCATTGGTCGGGGCTATTAACAGGTTATCGAATACAAAACCCGACCCGATAGCTTAACGGTGTTCCGTTACGCTGGATGCCACGTGTCGGTCACCCTTGATGAAAGCACTTCTGTGATGCGTGATTTATCGTCATGGAAGTGGACACTTCTGTGATGATAATTTTGGTAGTATCATGGAACACTTCTACGACAGCACAGGTATGACTATCTTGATTCCTTCATAAAATCGTCATGGATGTACATGCATGACAGAAAACGCGACCTACTGTGACAAACACGTATCATTAGGGAAGTGTATTTTTTGTAGTGAGGACCACCAGCACCTGCTGGACCTGACCGAGACGCTCGCCGCCATGCAGCATCGCCTGGATTCCGCTCAGCTGGAGCACAACGCCGCCTACGGCTTCATGGCTGCCGCGGCCGAACCGAGCCGGATCGCCGACTTGCGAGCCCGGGGCGGTGCGATCGGCCGCGCCTTCGGCGCCATCCCGCCCGTCTACGAGACTCCCGTGAAGAACATGCGTGCTGCCCAGGCGGCCGCGGTCGGCCTGGACCAGCTCTCGGGCAAGGAACTGAGGGAGCGCATCAAGCGGATGGGCGACCTCCTCGACACGGCCAACACACAGCAGGACCGCCTCAAGAGCTTCGCCAAGCCGGCGGGACCCGGCTCTGCCCGCTCTGTTGAACCCGGCGATCATCAGCACACGGCATCCTCTCCACCCAGCGAGGCGCACTCCGGTTGCAGCCAGACCCGGCATGACCTGGCCGTGACGGCCGCAGGCGACTTAGGAAATGAGCCGGCTCCAGAAAACCGACGCGGACCCGACCAACCCGGTCGGCGTCCGGCTCCAACCGACCCGGCTCCCCGTGGCCCGGTCGCCAGCCGACTCGACGCACGCGCCATCGACAACCGAAGCTCGCCAAAGCCTCGACCGACTCACTTTCTCCCTGGAGGTGGAGGAAGGCGGCGCCGTCGGCCCGACGTGCTTCGGCCCGCTCATCCTGGAGGAGCCCTTTCCGAAAGGGTTCACGCTCCCCCGTGACACCCCCAAGTACAACAGAACCGTGAAGCTGGAGGACTGGCTCACCGACTACACCACCGCCATCAGCATCACATGTGGCAACCACCGACTCGTCATGCGCTATGCGCCGCTCATGCTCCAAGGGTCAGCCCACACCTGGTTGAATAGTCTGCCGATGGGCAGCGTCAACACGTGGGTTGACTTCCAGCAGGCCTTCGTCCACAATTTCACGGGAACCTACCGGCGACCCGGCCGCCCCAGCCAGCTCACCATGTGCGTGCAGGTGCCGACAGAGACCGACCGCAAGTACCTCACACGCTGGAGCGAGCTTCGAAACAACTGTGAGGGCATCCACGAGGTCCAAGCAATCCAGTACTTCATCAACGGGTGCTGAGATGGCAACCTCCTCAAGCACAAGCTCTTGCGCTCCGAGCCAGCCACCATGGCCGCTCTCATGGTGACGGCGGACAGCCCGGTTCCCCCTCCGAAGCCGGGTGGCTAAGGCAGCCAGCAGCAGCACAACCAGCAGAACCACAAGCGCAAGGCCGATCAGCCAGCCCAGCGCTACGACAACCGACTCGTCGCAGCCACCGACCCCGCGGCCAAACGCCGGCAGACCGGCAAGGTGGCATGGCAGCCCACCATGAGTTTTGAGGAGATGCTCGACACTCCCTGCAAGCACCACAGCGGCGCGAGGCCGTCCATGCACACGATTCGGCAGTGCGGCATCACCAATCGCATAATGAGGGGCGATGTGCCGCCTCCTCTAGCTCCGGCTTCAGGCACGGGCCAGCCGCCTCCCCCTCCTCCACCGCCTCCGGCCGGTGGCGCCATGCGTGATGACGCCTACCCGGGCAAGAACGCGGCCTATGTCGTCTTCACCAGCATTGGCAACGACAAGCACAGCGAATGCCTCCTCCGGCAAGAGGTGAACACCGTCGTCCCGGTCAAGCCGAAGTACATGCACTGGTCGGACCGCCCGGTCACGTGGTCCCGGGAGGACCACCCGGCCGTCATGCCGAATCCGGGTGGCTACGCCCTTGTCCTCAACCCTACCATTGTCACACCGCGGCGCACGTGCAAGTTTTCTCGAGTCCTCATCGACGGTGGTAGCAGCATCAACATCCTCTACCGCGACACCATGACCAAGCTCGGCCTCGAGGCCAAGGACCTGGAGCCAACCCGAACGATCTTCCATGGCATCGTGCCCGGCCTCTCCTACTCTCCCATCAGCCGGGTCCAGCTCGACGTCCTGTTCGGCGACAGCAGTCACTTCTGGCGCGAATCGATCTGGTTCGAGGTGGTGGACCTGTCCAGCGCGCACCACGCACTGCTGGGCCAACCCGCGCTCGCCAAATTCATGGCGGTCCCCCACTACGCCTACCTAAAGATGAAGCTGCCAGGTGCAAAGGGCCCCATCACCGTTACCAGCAACTACCGCAAGTTCCTGGTGTGCGCCCAGGACGGCGCCAAGCTGGCCGAGTCGTTGTTCATAGCCGAGGAGCGGCGCCAGCTCGAGCGGATCGTCGCCCTGGCCAGATAAGTGTTAGTCGCACTGATCCCGTCCGTGGAGCCCGCTGACGAGGCCGCCTTCAAGCCGTCCAAGGAGACCAAGACAGTGAAGCTGAACCCGAAAGACCCCAGTTGCAGCAAGTACGTGGTCGTAGGCACCCGCCTCGACAGCAAATAGGAAGGCGGGCTCGTCGACTTCCTTCGTGAGAATCGGGATATTTTTGCATGGACCCCAAAGGACATGATGGGTATCCGAAGGAAGTACGTCGAGCACAAACTCCATGTTCACAAGGACGCCAAGCCTGTCTGCCAACCCCTACGATGATTTTCTGGAGAGAAGAGAAGAACCATCGGTGAAGAGGTCACCAAGCTTTTGGCGGCCAGCTTCATCATGGAAGTGTTCCACCCCGAGTGGCTTGCCAACCCAGTCCTCGTCCTGAAGAAAAACAAGACCTGGCGCATGTGTATCGACTACACCAGCCTAAACAAGGCTTGTCCGAAGGATCCATTCGCTCTCTCGCGGATCGACTAAGTCATCGATTCGACCACCGGGTGCGAGGTCCTGTCCTTCCTGGAAGCTTACTCCGGCTACCACCAGATCAAGCTGGACTCGGCCGACGCCCTGAAGACGTCCTTCATCACGCCCTTTGGGGCATATTGCTACATCACCATGTCATTTGGATTGAAGAACACCGGCGCCACCTTCCAGCGCAGCATGCAGAAATGCTTGCTGCCGCAACTCGGCCGCAACATCCACGTCTACGTGGACGACATCGTGGTGAAGAACAAGCAGCACCTCACACTCCTCGATGATCTGAAGGAAACATTCGCCAACCTGCGTGAATACAAGGTCAAGCTCAACTGGAGAAATGTGTTTTCAGCGTCCCGGCTAGAAAGCTACTTGGCTTTCCTCGTCTCGGAGCGTGGCATCGAGGTGAACCCGGAGAAGATCAAGGCCATCGAGCGCATGCGCAAGCCGGCCTGGTTGCGCGATGTCTAGAAATTCACCGGTTGCTTGGCCTCGGTCAGCCAGTTTCTCCGCCGGCTAGGCAAGAGGGCCTTGCCCCTGTACCAGCTAATGAAGAAGACGATGCCGTTCGAATGGAACGGCCAGCAGAACAAAGCTTTCAGGGACCTCAAGCGCATGCTCTCCACCGCACCCGTCCTGGCCGCACCGGCTGAGAAGGAGCCATTGTTGCTCTACATTGCCGCGACCTCACGGCCGGTCAGCACGGTGGTGGTGGTCGACCAACTAGAGAAGGTCAAAGTTCAAGCCGTCCAATGCCAAGTCTACTACCTGAGCGAAGTACTCTCCGCCTCCAAGCAGAACTACCTGCATTACCAGAAGATGTGTCACGGTGTGTACTTCACCGCCAAGAAGTTGAAGCAGTATTTTCGAGGAGCATGTTGTCATCATGGTCAGCACGGCTCCCCTCGGCGAGATCATCGGGTGCCGGGACACCTCTGGCCGGGTCGCCAAGTGGGCGCTCAAGCTAGCCGGCCACGCCATCCTCTATGAGCCCCGCACCACGATTAAGTCCCAAGCCCTGGCCGACTTCCTCGTCGACTGGACCGAGACCCAGTACTTACCGCCGCCGCCGGACTCGACGCACTGGCACATGCATTTCAATGGCTCCAAGATGCAACTCCGCCTAGGGGCCGACATTGTGATGTCTTCCCCGAAGGGCGACCGACTCCGCTACGTGCTCCAGATCCACTTTGCCGCCTCCAACAACGTCGCCGAGTATGAAGCCCTTGTGTATGGCCTCCAGCTTTCCAAGGAACTCTTCATCAGGCGCATCCTGTGCTACGGCGACTCGGACCTGGTGGTGCAGGAATGCTCCGGCGAGTGCGACACCCGTGACTCCAACATGGCAAGCTAATGCTTCCTCGTCCAGAAATTGTCCGAATCCTTCGAGGGCTGCGAGTTCCTGCACGTCCCATGCGCGGAGATCTAGGCAACTAACACGCTCTCCTAGATCACCTCGTCCCGACAGTCCATCCTGCCCGGCGTCTCCCTCGAGTACCTACACAAGCCGTCCGTCAAGCCGTCTTCGGATTCAGAGTCCATACACGTCCCGGATGACCCAGCCGCGCCTCAACCTGGCCCGGGGACTGCTGAACCCGGCCTGGGGACTGCTGAACCCGGCCCGGAGACCGAAGCAGCCAACCCGGCCACCATCATCCTCAACCCGGCCGCCACCATCCTCGGGGGCTGCTCAGTCCGGCTCGGGGGCTACCGACCCGAAACCCACCCTGGTGGCCGTCTTCGCCGTGGTGACAGCTCTGTCTTGGGCCCTGCCCATCTCGGAGTTCCTGGAGAATGGGGCCCTCCCCATGGACGAGACCGAGGCCCGGCAGGTGCAACGTCGGGCGTCCGCCTACAGCATCATCAACAACGAGCTCGTCAAACGTAGCTCCACCGGCGTGTTCTAGCGATGTGTCGAGTAGGACCAAGGCATTGAGATCCTCCTCGACATACACCAGGGCGAGTGCGGGCAAAACGCCACCTCGCGATCCCTGGTGGCCAAGGCTTTCTGCCATGGCTTCTACTGGCCAACAACCATCCAAGACACCGAGTCACTCGTCCTCAAGTGCGAGGGATGCCAGCGCTTCAGCAAGCGCAGCCACCAGCCGGCGTCAGCACTCTGCACTGATACGTCTCCAACGTATCAATAATTTTTGATTGTTCCATGCTATTATATTACCTGTTTTGGATGTTTAATGGGCTTTACTATACACTTTCATATTATTTTTGGAACTAACCTATTAACCGGAGGCCCAGTCCAAATTGCTGTTTTTTGCCTATTTCAGTATTTCGCAGAAAAGGAATATCAAACGGAGTCCAAACGGAATGAAACCTTCGGGAGAGTTAGTTTTGGAATAAACGCAATCCAGAAGACTTGGAGCCACAAGGCAGGGAGGCGCGCCCAGGGGGGTAGGCACGCCCCCCACCCTCGTGGGCCCCTCGTGGCTCCCCTGGCCGACTTCCTTCGCCTATATATACTCACGTACCCTGAAAACATCCAGGAGCACCATGAAACCCTATTTCCACCACCGCGACCTTCTGTACCCATGAGATCCGATATTGGGGCCTTTTCCGGCGCTCCGTCGGAGGAGGCATCGATCACGGTGGGCTTCTACATCAACACCATATCATCTCCGATGAAGTGTGAGTAGTTTACCACAGACCTTCGGGTCCATTGTTATTAGCTAGATGGCTTCTTCTCTCTCTTTGGATCTCAATACAAAGTTCTCCTCGATCTTCTTGGAGATCTACTCGATATAATTCTTTTTGTAGTGTGTTTCTCGAGATCCAATGAATTGTGGGTTTATGATCAAGATTATCTATGAACAATATTTGAATCTCCTCTGAATTCTTTTATGTATGATTTGTTATCTTTGCAAGTCTCTTCGAATTATCAGTTGGATTTCGCCTACTAGATTGATCTTTCTTGCAATGGGAGAAGTGCTTAGCTTTGGGTTCAATGTTGCAGTGTCCTTTCCCAATGACAGCAGGAGCAGCAAGGCACGTATTGTATTGTTGCCATCGAGGATAAAAAGATGGGGTTTATATCATATTGCTTGAGTTTATCCCTCTAAATCATGTCATCTTGCCTAATGTGTTACTCTGTTCTTATGAACTTAATACTCTAGGTGCATGCTGGATAGCGGTCGATGTGTGGAGTAATAATAGTAGATGCAGAATCATTTCATCTACTTGTCGCGGACGTGGTTCCTATATACATGATCATGCCTAGATATTCTCATAACTATGCACTTTTCTATCAATCGCTCGACAGTAATTTGTTCACCCACCGTAATACTTATGGCATCTTGAGAGAAGCCACTAGTGAAACCTATGGCCCCCGGGTCTATTTTCCATCATAAAAGTTACCGGTCTACTTTATTTTGCAATCTTTACTTTCCAATCTATATCATAAAAATACCAAACATATTTGTTTATCTTATTATCTCTATCAGATCTCACTTTTGCAAGTGGCTGTGAAGGGATTGACAACCCCTTTATCGCGTTGGTTGCAAGGTTCTTATTTCTTTGTGTAGGTACGAGGGATTTGCATGTAGCCTCCTACTGGATTGATACCTTGGTTCTCAAAAACTAAGGGAAATACTTACTCTACTTTGCTGTATCACCCTTTCCTCTTCAAGGGAAAAGCAACGCATGCTCAAGAGGTAGCACACACCATTCCGATAGCTTTTCCCTTCGCGGTGTACGGACTCGACATGGTGGGGGCCTTCAAAACCGCCAGAGGCGGCATGATGCACTTACTGGTGGCAGTGGACAAGTTCACTAAGTGGATCAAAGCAAGGCCAATCAAGAAACTGGACGGGACGACGGCCGTCCGGTTCATCAAAGACATCGTGGTACGCTATGGCGTGCCAAACAGGATCATCACGGACAATGGCACCAACTTCGCGAAGGGCGCGCTAATGCTCCGTCTCTGGCATCCACCTCAACCTAGCCTCCGTTGCGCACCCGCATTCCAACGGGCAGGTCGAGCGGGCCAATGGCCTCATCCTAGCCGGCATCAAGCTGTGGCTCGTCGAGCCGCTCATCTGCTCACCCGGCAGCTGGCTCGATGAGTTGTCAGCCGTCCTCTGGAGTATCCGAAACACGCCAAGCCAGTCGACCGGGTTCACCTTTTTCTTCCCCGTCTATGGAGCCGAAGCCGTCATCCCGACCAACGTCGAGTTCGACTCGCCGCGTGTGGCGATGTACACTGAAGCCGAAGCCAAGGAAGCCCGCGAAGACGGCGTCGAACTACTCAAAGAGGCGCACCTCCTAGCGCTTAGCCGTTCGGCCATCTACCAGCAAGGCCTGAGGCACTACCACAGCAAGAAGATCAAGCCCCTCGCATTCCACGAGGGCGACCTCGTCCTCCGACTCGTCCAAGAGCAAGCCGGCCAGCACAAGTTGTCCCCTCCATGGAGGGCCCCTTCATCGTCAGCAGTGCCTTCTGCGATTGCAACGCCTACTACCTCATCAACACATGCAAGTCAAACAAGCGCAAGAGAAACACCACAGGTGAAGAAACGACCTGGCCGTGGAACGCGGAACTTCTCCACCCATTTTACAGTTAGCTGTACGAATGTGTGTATCGCTGCCTTCTGTAAACCCATGAAACTATGGAGGCCCCGAACGATGCTCGAGGGCTGCCCTTTTATGACCAAGTTATTGTGTCTCCTACATTTGTGCATCGCTTTGCTCCTAAAGTCGGCCACCGGTCCGACTCGCTCGACCCTGGGGCTCGGGGGCTGGCCGGCTTGGTCGCCACCCGCCGCCTTCCGTGGTGATTCCTGACGCGCTAAGGACGTCGTTCCCCCCACTTTGCCCTAGGCCACAGATCCGGCTTCGGCTATTGGCTGGCAAGCACAACAGGGCAGAGCTCCAGCATGCTTCAAACACCAAGTCAAAGGCCGCCGGGTCGCCCAACCCGGCCCGTCACTCTAAAAAACGGCCGCACAACCGGCTGCTCACCAACCCGGCTCTGCCGGATGGCTGCCAGCCAGCCCAGTGGGTGTTTCGCTCGCGCTCAACGTTTTGAAAGCCTAAGGACTTCACACTCCTCTCAAAAAACCGAACCCCTTGTCACGGACCGGAGCTTCGGCCGTCACACTCGCGGGGGGGGGGGAGGTTCGAGAAAGGAAAAGTGCAAGAAATTGGTTCAAAAAACAAAGAGTAGAAGCACAGGCACCCACAAGATATAAACATCACATAATGTTAAAGGACGGGCCCACGGCCAGAGTTCATTTCACCCAGAAACCCCCAGTGGGTGGGTGGACCTGCACAAATTTTCTCTAAGTCTAAACAGGACAGCCTCAGGAATCTCCAGCTCCGGGTCATGCAGCTGACGGCTCGCCCGCGGCTGCCTCTGGGTCCGCCGAAGTGCCGGTGTCTTCCTCCTCGGCATCCCCGTCGCGGTAGACGTCCATCTCCTCGGAGCTGCCCTCCGGGGCGTGCAGAAGAAGGCCGTAGTTGTCGCCAGGCACGACTCCGCCATCCTCTGCCCACTCCGGGTGGAACTCGTCATGGAAGGCGAACCCGGCGATGTAGCTGGCCCGGGCAGCAATCCGCCCGGACTACGCCTGCAACTGCTCCTCCGAGCCAGCCCACTGGCCCATCAACTCATCCAGCTGTAGGTCCGGGTGCGAGTACAAGGCAAACCGGAGCGCCATCTCGGTGCCGGCACAAGCGGTGGAAACGTGCCACTCATGGAGCCGGTCTGGCCCCATCTCCAGCCAGCGTGCCAGCCGCGTGAAGCTTCTCGGTGCAACGGAGCCTGTCCACAGGGCCGCCGTCATCGCCGCGCCGGCCTGGGAGAGCCGCCCCATCTGACCGCCCAAGACTCACAAACAATCCTCGGCAGCGGTCAAGGTCTCTGGGAAGCTCCAGGCCACCTGCGGGTTGGTCCCGGCGCCAACGACCCCCAGTGGATCGTGCTGGAAGTGGACGGGCTCCTCCGCCAGCTGATGCATCTCCGGGAAGGCCCCTGTCAGAAAAACAAGCAAGTCAGAAAAATGGCACCAAGGGCAACAAGCCGGGGTCCCAACCTGGCAGAACACAAGAAAAAGTACTTACCGGAGAAGGATTCTTCCAGGTGCTGCGCTTCGAGCAACGTATCGCGCCGCTCCTGATCAATCATGCGGTCACGCTCCTGGACCGTCTTCTCCAAGTCGGCCACCTTGGCAAGGGCCGCCTTCAGCTCGGCGTCCTTGTCCTCAGCCGCCTTCTCGGACGCCTCGCGGCGGCGAGTCTCCTGCCGACAGGCCTCCTCTACCGCGGTCGTATGCCCCTTCAGGCGCTCCACCTCGGCCTGGAGCTACCCCTTGTTGTCGGCCAGCTTGCCGTGCTGCTGGTCCACCTCGGCAAGGGCCCGCTGGGCCTCCACCACCTTGGTGGCTTCCGCCTTAAGGCGCTCCACCTCGGCCTCGAGGTGGCTCTTGTCGACCGCCAACTGCTCCCGCAGCCGGCTGGCTTCATCGAGCGACCGCTGGGCCGCCGCCGCCTCCGCCTTTGCCTGTGCCACCTCGGCTCCAAGACGGCCAGCATCAGTGATAAGCCGGTCATAATGAAGGCCGACCCGAAGCAGCCGGGTCTGCCGAGACAGCACCTCGGCTACAAAAAAGAAGATTCAGAAACGTAGAACTAGTTTTAAGAGTCGAGCCAACTGTTGCACAGTTGGCCCGAATCTCGGGGGCTACACCCAGTGGGTGCGCTAGCGCGCCCCCACTAAAAAAGATCACAGAAAGTACCTGCGGAAACGCCGAACTCCTCCTTCTTGGCGGCGAGCTCCTCCTTGAGCTCCCGATACTTGCCCAGGAGGCGGTTGAAGACGCCGACCCGGTAGGCATCCAGTTGTTGTAAAAAAGCAACGTTCAACACAAAGACGGCATTCTAAAGCGCGCCCCCACATAGAAGAACCCACAAAGGAAGAAATACCAGAAAGCGGAAAGGGAGCTTACCAGCACGGCATGCTCTGGCTCCTGCATCCGCTCCACCTCGGCCTGGGCGAAGGCCTCGATCCGGTCCGCCCGCCCCCGCAGACGGCGGCTGACGGCGTCCATCACTGCCTCCTTCTGGGTTTGAGGCCCGAAGACCACGGCGGCCCCGCCCAGTGGCGGCAGTGACACGGCGGGCTGACGCCCCCCTGGCCTGGGCACTAGGGCAATCTCTTGACCAGCCGCTCCGCCCACGGCCGGCGCGCTCACCAACGCCCTCTCCGGCGCCGCCTCCGACTCGGCGGCCAGAGCAGCCTGCGGCACCACCGCCGCGTCGACAGCCAGGGTGGCCTGCGGCGCCTCGCTCGCCGATGCCCGAGGCGTCCCCTGCGGCGCCATCCGTGGCGCCTCCTCCAAGACGGCATCGCAGCCGCCTCCGTCAACCCCCGCCCGCTCAACCACCGTGGTTGATACGTCCATTTTGCATCAAGCTTTAATATCAATATTTATTGCATTATGGATTGTTATTACACGTATGTCATAATACTTATGGTTATTATTATATACTTAAGACAGAAGGCAAATAAGACATCACGTTCTTGCACACAGATTAAATTATCTCGAGCTTTAATATTAGATATTAACGGCTGAGATTTAAAAGATATAGCGTTACATACAAACAATATTGGGGTCCAAACGCTTGGACATGTCACGTGTCACATATGAATAGCTCAACACATATGTAGTCAAATTGATATGCCTTTCTGTTAAAAAAAATCAGACATAAGTTTACTATGTACGGCACACCTAAGCAAGAGTCCGCTGCAAAAACGGAAGACGTGTCCAAACTGTATACATGGGCTAATCTCATACTAATAACACCCGGACTACTATATAGGGAACGGGAAATGTTCAAAAACAGCCGGATGATTTGTGGCTTCGTCAGCCGCGTCCGGCGCCGATCGCACGCCATCGTGTGTGGTGCGGAGCCTCTGTTCTCCACGTCACGTCCATAGTGACGCCTAGAGCTATTATTGTTAATTAACAGATTCTTTTTACTTGCACTTCTCACGTTGTGCTTAGCACGTCCCTACATATGTACGTGGGAAGCGGATCCTCTAACATCCCGAAGGGATGTCACGTAAGCTACAGTAACCGTGACATCCCAAGAGGAAGCACACAACAAGAACTAAACTAGGATTTTAGAACACCATATTCTTTACGTTGATTGTGGGTCTTTGATGGATTTTGGTACTCGCAAGCACATGGAGTCATGATTTGCTTAGATATAGCAATGCTTAGAGTAGCGTCCTTGACACCTCTGCAAGCGCCGTGGCTGTCGAAACATATATACTACCGCAACATCATCGGATTAGCCGAGTTGTTGTCATAGCATCATTGAAACAATTGTGCCATTGTCGCAGCACTGCAACGGCCGGGAAGCATGCCGTCGAACCAATCAGGCCTTCGTCGCAGCATCGCCATGGTCATTGAAAGAACGTCGCCGTCACGGTTCGTCGCGACATAGTCGTGGGTGTCGGAAGCATGTCGTCGTAACATCATGGAAGCAGCCGGCTCGCCGTCGTAGCATCGTTGTGACTGTCGAAGCATCCATCGCGGCCATCAAAGCACGCCGATGCAACATCACCGAAGTATCCCGGGTTGCCGTCGTAGCATCACCGCGGTTGTTGAAGCACCCACCATTGTGTGGCCGAAGCATGCCGTCACAACATCATTGAAGCAGACAATTTGTCGTCATAGTATCGCTGCAAGTGTCAAAGCATGCTGTCGCAACATCGTCGAAGAAGACAGGCTACCGTCGCAGAATCGCCGCGACCGCCGAAGCACGTCATCGCGCCATCACCACGGCTATCGAAGCATGTGCCAGGTTTTCGTCGAAGCCCTCCTCGTAGCATCACCTCAGGCTGCCATTGCAGAGATGGTTGTCCAGCGTCGCAGCACTGCTCGCGCCCTTACTCTAGGCCCGCAACAGTCGAACAACCCCTTGCGACATTGTCGTCTCGTCTTCCAGCGCGTCTACCCTCGTATGCAGCAGCCACCATGCCGATTCTTTCGAGGGCTCTTGGGTCAATGACATCACGGGTGAGCTATCCTTCACGGCTCACATGCAACTCATACACTTGCAACATGCATTGGCGACGATCCAAAGGAATGTATCGGAGGATGATGTCTTCTACTGCCCTGGAGTGTCACGGGTTCATATAGCGCAAAATCCACCTACAGTATGCTATGCCAGGGCATGACTCGGTTCGCCGCCGCTCAATGCATTTGGAGCAGTTGGGCGCCTCTCAAGTGCAAAAATTTTGCGTGGCTTGCCTCTTGATACCGGCTATGGAATTCGGACCGACGTGCGAGGCATGGTCTCCAAGATACGACTTCGGCATGCTACACTTGCTGCCAAGAGGAGGACACAACAAACCATATCCTCGCTAGATGCGTTTACGCGAGGCAAGTTTGGAGTGGTTGCTTCCAGTTACTTCAAATCAACATCCAAATCCCAAGCCCCGAGGATACATTCATGGTGTGGTGGGACAAGCGCGGAAGTCCTTCCATGAAAAGCTCAAGAGAGGGTTTGATTCGCTCGTCATCTTGACCGTGTGGCACCTATGGAAGCAGAGGAACGCTCGGGTGTTCAACTGCAATGACCAAGTGCGCTCGGACACTAATCTTGTTCAGCTCATCCACGAGGAGATCAAGCTTTGGAAGAAAGCGGGTCTAGGAGTTGAGGGTTTAGATCCTTCCGTGAGAGAGTAGGCTTTTGTTTTTTTTTCGGAGCGGAGTTTCCGTGTAGGCTTTCTAGTCTCATCGCAGAGTCTTGTACAACATTTTCTCCCCTTCTATATAAATCCACCTACAACATTTTCTTGTAGGCTTTCAAGCCTTTGGCGTACTCTAAAAAAAAACTCTGCCGATTGTATTTGAATTAGCTCGTGGTGGTGCACGAGCATGGATGACTTGCTATTTTTCTATTAAAAAATGGGTGACTTGCTACGTAACAAATACTAGATGACTTTGCTGCTTAGCTGAACAAGAAGCACTTCGCCTTGTCATGCATGTGTGCGTGGCTGTTTGTGAAAGCAGTACTCGCGACCCGCACTCTCGAAAAGAAATGAATCGAACAGGCTTGAGACGTGGATCGAACGGCTTATAATACGGGCTGCCAGGACGATCGAGTGGCTGCCGACCCGGCTGATCCCACGCGCAGATCAGCCGGATGATTCCTAGCATGCGCCGTAGGGAACACTGGAAAAAAGGCATACTAAGATGACCGGACTATATACTAGGGAAAAAGGAAAAACTGAGGCACCATGCCGTACACAGTTATTCATCAAGAGCCACCCAAAAAAAAATATCAAGACACTTGGGCGTGAATATGTCATAGAAGAAGTGCTAATCATATCCAGACAACTATATATGGAAAATCACACAAAAAAATATGTCAGGACAATAGGGAAAAAAAAACATGCTAAGACGACCGGACTACGAAAAAAATTAGGGGCAAGTTCAGATGCAGCGTACTATGCATACACAATCAGTGGATTCATCAGTACCCGCAAATAAAAAGACACATGGATATACGCAAGGATACGATGCATATTTACTAAAAGAATAAGGATACAAGGCATACTAGAGCGAACACAATGTTCCGCTCGGACATGTAAACGGCAAAAGTACAATGTGCGTCATCATCTATTAAGCTAATGGAAGTGAATTAATAACTAATTCGTACAAACTGTAAATCTGAAATATCTACCAAAAACATTGTACATTTATATTCTAACATTAATCATCTATATAAGCTAAATTACGTATAATTATTGATCATGGTGGATCCAGATTATGACAATGTCTATTTCAAGAACCAATAGTAACACTACTCTGTATTTGATGTGCACGAGTAAAGATGTTTATATATGGAATTAAATAAAATAAATCAACTTGATTTTCACGTGGTAACAATGAACTATCCCTAAATTTGGAATGGATTATATATGAAAAACTATAATTAGGTGAGTAATGAATATGATACGATTTCATCCATCACATATGAATAAATAAAAATATTAGAAATTTTGGTAATGTGGTAGAAATACATATAGTCCTAACTGGGATATAGTTATTCTCAGTATGGGCCGATTATTCATAGCCGACGTGGCATAAAGTGAGTTAAAGCAAGTAAATAAATCAAATAGAAATCAAGAAGTAAAGTGAAGGTCAAAGAAAGCTTACCAATAGAAAAGAGAGACTTCAGATATCTAGGTGAATCTGCATTTGTGCAACTAGACATTTTTCTTTACATTTTGAGATGTTCTACCATACACAAATTTGATTACTCGAATAATTCAATTTTTCATATCTACTGCGTGTCAAGTTCGTGAAGTACTAAATCAGGAAATAAACTCCAAAAGAGAATTCGTAGCTACAAGAATGTTTCTTAGAAGAAAAAAAGACAAAACTAAAATAAAATTATACAATTCATTTTCAAACAAACTCCTTTGGAAGTACATATATATAATTCATGTCATACATGTATAGCAGTAATTAAGAAGAATGCCACATACAATGCTAAGGCGCCATGTGCACTACATTTTGGAACATATGGACCATAAAATTTATTCTTAATGATACATTATATTTATAATAATTCAATGGAGAAGGAGGCCTGGACTCTGTCAGTCATGTAATGCACAAGCGGAGAAGTGCCGGAGAAGAATCATCTATTTTATGCATGTACGCCAGCAGTAAAGAAGAATGCCACAAACAACTCTGATGTGTCATGCGGTACGAGAAAGTTGTACACACAAAATTACAACCAATAATCATGTGGATAGATGAAGGGAACAGAGGAACTAAGTACAAACCATATGTATTTTACTCATTTTTTGGAGAAACTGTACGATAGAGTTATTAACAAAGTACTATTTTTCTTCAAGCTCTACAACTATGTGGTCGGCCAAGTACATCTCTGTCATTCGTTGTCATACTCAGTTTACTTAATATGCTTATTTTTTTACTAAACTCAAGTCATGTAGCAGCATACATAATGGAATTCATGTATGAGAGTGAAGACATTAACAATATAATAACACCATTGGTAAGAACATGACCTTCACAGGAATTCCAAGCCATCAACTGAAACATAAGGTAGGTTTGCCGGTCATGCTCCTACGCAACATCAATCAAGCATCAATCATGCTACTGTACGAAAATATTTAAGTCAACACAAACAAGATGTGCACAATCAACATAAAATAAGACCACTCATTAATCATGGTGTAACGTGGATACGAGGTATATATCACATCAAATCCTAGCCGCGCAAATGCGCGGGTCACACTGCTAGTTCTCTCTTATTTTACAAGGTTTACATAAAGAGGGAGAATGTCGGCAGCTGGAATTCTGGGCAGGAAAAGGAGCAAATATTAGAGACCTATTCTGCACAACTCCAAAAGTCCTGAAACTCCCTGAAAGTCATTTCTGGATTTAATAAAAAATACTGGCGAAGGAATCAATGTCAAGGGGCCCACACCCTGGTCACCAGGGTGGGGGGCGCGCCCCCTGCCTCGTGGGCCCCCTGGCAGGCCTCTCGTGCCCATCTTCTGCTATATGAGGTCTCTTACCCTGGAAAAAATCATAAGCAAGCTTACGGGACGAAACTCTGCCGCCACGAGGCGGAACCTTGGCGGAACCAATCTAGGGCTCCGGCAGAGCTGTTCTGCCGGGGAAACTTCCCTCCGGGAGGGGGAAATCATCACCAACTATCCTCTCATCGGGAGGGAGTCAATCTTCATCAACACCTTCACCAGCACCATCTCCTCTCAAACCCTAGTTCATCTCTTGTATCCAATCTTTGTATCAAAACCTCAGATTGGTACCTGTGGGTTGCTAGCAGTGTTGATTACTCCTTGTAGTTGATGCTAGTTGGTTTATTTGGTGGAAGATCATATGTTCAGATCCTTAATGCATATCAATACCCCTCTGATTATGAACATGAATATGATTTGTCAGTAGTATGTTTGTTCCTGAGGACATGGGAGAAGTCTTGCTATAAGTAGTCATGTGAATTTGGTATTCGCTCGATATTTTGATAAGATGTATGTTGTCTATCCTCTAGTGGTGTTATGTGAACGTCGACTACATGACACTTCACCATTGTTTGGGCCTAGAGGAAGGCATTGGGACGTAATAAGTAGATTATGGGTTGCTAGAGTGACAGAAGCTTAAACCCTAGTTTATGCGTTGCTTCGTAAGGGGCTGATTTGGATCCACATGTTTCATGCTATGGTTAGGTTTACCTTAATACTTCTTTTGTAGTTGCGGATGCTTGCAATAGGGGTTAATCATAAGTGGGATGCTTGTCCAAGAAAGGACTGTACCCAAGAACCGGTCCACCCACGTATCAAATTATCAAAGTAACGAACGCGAATCATATGAACGTGATGAAAACTAGCTTGATAATAATTCCCATGTGTCCTCGGGAGCGCTTTTCTCATATAAGAACTTTACCAGGCTTGACCTTTGCTACAAAAAGGATTGGGCCACCTTGCTGCACTTTATTTACTTTAATTGCTTGTTACCCGTTACAAATTATCCTATCACAAAACTATTTGTTACCTACAATTTCAGTGCTGGCAAAGAATACCTTACTGAAAACAGCTTGTCATTTCCTTCTACTCCTTGTTGGCTTCGACACTCTTACTTATCGAAAGGACTTCGATAGATCCCCTACACTTGTGGGTCATAAAGACTCTTTTCTGGCGCTGTTGCCAGGGAGTGAAGCGCCTTTGGTAAGTGGAACTTGGTAAGGAAACATTTATATAGTGTGCTGAAATTTACTGTCACTTGTTACTATGAAAACTAATCCTTTGAGGGGCTTGTTCAGGGTATCTTAACACCGACCAGTAGAGCAAAGAGTTGCTCCTCAACCTACTGAACCTACTGAAAATGTTTACTTTGAAATTCCCTCAGGTATGGTAGAGAAACTGCTAGCTAATCCTTTTACAGGAGATGGAACATTACATCCCGACTTGCACCTAATCTATGTAGATGAAGTTTGTGTATTATTTAAGCTTGCAGGTATGCCTGAGGATGTTATCAAGAAGAAGGTTTTCCCTTTATCTTTGAAGGGAGACGCATTGACATGATATAGGCTATGTGATGATCTGGGATCCTGGAACTATAAACGATTGAAGTTGGAATTTCACCAGAAGTTCTATCCTATGCATCTTGTTCATCGTGATCATAATTACATATATAATTTTTGTCCTCGCGAAGGAGAAAGCATCGCTCAAGCTTGGGGGAGGCTTAAGTCAATGTTATATTCATTCCCCAATCATGAGCTCTCAAGAGAAACGATTATTCAAAAATGTTATGCTTGGCTTTCTCTCAACAATCGCACCATGCTTGATACTTCTTGTGCTTGGTCTTTTATGATGAAGACTATTGAATTCAAGTGGAATTTATTGGAAAGAATTAAATGCAACACTGAAGATTAGGATTTTGACGATGGTAAGGATTCAGGTATGACACCTAAGTTTGATTGTGTTAAATCTTTTATGGATACTGATGTTTTTCGTGGATTTAGCACTAAATATGGACTTGACTCTAAGATAGTAGCTTCTTTCTGTGAATCATTTGCTACTCATGTTGACCTCCCTAAGGAGAAGTGGTTTAAATACAATCCTCCCACTGAAGTAAAAGTAGTTGCACCTATTAAAGTTGAAGAAAATACTATCACTTATAATGATCCTATTGTCCCTACCACTTATATTGAGAAACCTTCCTTCCCTGTTAGGATAAAGGATCATGCTAAAACTTCAACTGTGGTTAATAAAAAGCAATATTAAGACATATAAACCCCCTGAGCAAATTCAAGTTGAACCTAATGTTGCTGTGGTTAAAGATCTCTTGGCTGATAACATTCATGGGCATGTTATTTATTTCTGTGATGAAGCTGCTAGAATTGCTAAACCTGATGCTAAGAAACATAGACCCGTAGTAGGCATGCCTGTTATTTCTGTTAAAATAGGAGATCATTGTTATCATGGCTTGTGTGATATGGGTGCTAGTGCTAGTGCAATACCTATTTCCTTATATCAAGAAATTATGCATGATATTGCACCTGCTGAGATAGAAGATATTGATGTTACAATTAAGCTTGCCAATAGAGATACTATTTCACCAATTGGGATTGTTAGAGATGTTGAAGTCTTCTATGGGAAAGCTAAATATCCTGCTGATTTTCTCGTTCTTGGTTCCCCACAAGATAAATTTTGTCCCATTATATTTGGTAGACCCTTCCTAAATACTGTTAAAGCTAGAATTGATTGCAAAAAAGATGATGTCACGATTGGCTTGGATGATATGACTCATGAGTTTAATTTTGCTAAATTTCGTAGACAACCACATGATAAATAGTTGTCTAGTAAGGATGAAATTATTGGTCTTGCTTCTATTGCTACGCCTCCTACTTATCCTTTAGAACAATATTTGCTAGATCATGAAAATGATATGTTCATGAATGAAAGAAGGGAAATAGATGAAGTATTCATTAAACATGGTCCTATTTTGAAACACAACTTACCTATTGAAATTCTAGGGGATCTTCCATCACCCAAGGGTGATCCCGTGTTTGAACTTAAACCATTATCTTGATGAGAAGAAGATATATCCTGTTATTATTAGTGCTAACCTTTCAGAGAAGGAAGAGGAAAAAATATTGAAAACTCTGAAGAAGCACCGTGCTGCTATTGGATATACTCTTGATGATCTTAAGGGCATTAATCCCACTCTATGCCAACACAAAATTAAGTTGGAAGAAGACGCCAAACCAGTTATTGATCATCAACGATGGTTAAACCCTAAGATGAAGGAAGTGGTAAGAAAGGAAATACTAAAGCTCCTAGAGGCAGGTATAATTTATCCCGTTGCTGATAGTACGTGGGTAAGTCATGTCCATTGTGTCCCTAAGAAGGGAGGTATTACTGTTGTTCCTAATGATAAAGATGAATTGATCCCACAAAGAATTATTACAGGTTATAGGATGCTAATTGATTTCCGCAAATTAAATAAAGCTACTAAAAAAGATCATTACCCTTTACCTTTTATCGATCAAATGCTAGAAAGACTATCCAAACATACACATTTTTGCTTTCTAGATGGTTGTTCTGGTTTCTCTCAAATACCTGTGTCAGCAGATGATCAAGAAAAGACCAATATTACTTGCCCTTTCGGTACTTTTGCTTATAGACGTATGCCTTTTGGTTTACGTAATGCTCCTGCTACTTTTCAAAGATGCATGATGGCTATATTCTCTGACTTTTGCGAAAAGATTTGTGAGGTATTCATCGATGATTTCTCCGTTTATGGATCCTCCTTTGATGATTACTTGAGCAACCTTGAACGAGTTTTGCAGAGATGCAAAGATACTAGTCTTGTTTTGAACTAGGAGAAGTGTCACTTTATGGTTAATGAAGGCATTGTCTTGGGGCATAAAATTTCTGAAAGAGGTATTGAAGTTGATAAAGCTAAAGTTGATGCAATTGAAACGATGCCATGTCCCAAGGACATCAAAGATATAAGAAGTTTCCTTGGTCATGCCGGTTTTTATAGGAGGTTCATTAAGGACTTTTCTAAAATCTCTAGGCCTCTTACTAATCTATTACAAAAAGATATCCCTTTTGTCTTGGATGATGATTGTGTAGAAGCATTTGAAATACTTAAGAAATCTTTCGTTTCTGCACCTATTTTTCAACCTCCTGATTGGAATTTACCCTTTGAAATTATGTGTGATGCTAGAGATTATGCTGTAGGTGCTGTTCTAGGACAAAGAGTTGATAAGAAACTAAATCTTATTCAATATGCTAGTAAAACTCTAGACAGTGCCCAGAGAAATTATGCTACTACTGAAAAAGAATTTTTAGCAGTTGTATTTGCTTGTGATAAGTTCAGACCTTATATTGTTGATTCTAAAGTAACTATTCACACTGATCATGCTGCTATTAAATATCTTATGGAAAAGAAATATGCTAAACCTAAACTTATTAGGTGGGTTCTCTTACTACAAGAATTTGATTTACATATTATTGATAGAAAGGGAGATGAGAACCCCGTTGCAGACAACTTGTCTAGGTTAGAGAATGTTCTTGATGACCCACTACCTATTAATGATAACTTTCCTGATGAACAATTAGCTGTCATAAATGCTTCTCGTACGGCTCCATGGTATGCTGACTATGCTAATTACATTGTTTCTAAATTCATACTACCTAGTTTTACATATCAACAAAAGAAAAAGTTCTTCTATGATTTAAGACATTACTTCTGGGATGACCTACACCTTTATAAAGAAGGAGTAGATGGTGTTATTAGACGTTGTGTACCTGAGCATGAACAGGAACAGATCTTACGCAAGTGTCACTCCGTGGCATATGGAGGACACCACGCTGGAGATAGAACTGCACATAAGGTATCTCAATCTGGTTTTTATTGGCCTACTCTCTTCAAAGATGCCCGTAAGTTTGTCTTGTCTTGTGATGAATGTCAAAGAATTGGTAATATTAGTAGATGTCAAGAAATGCCTATGAACTATTCTCTTGTTATTAACCCATTTGATGTTTGGGGCTTTGATTATATGGGACCTTTTCCTGCCTCTAATGGGTATACACATATTTTAGTTGCTGTTGATTACGTTTCTAAGTGGGTAGAAGCTATTCCAACTAGTAGTGCTGATCATAACACCTCTATTAAGGTGCTTAAAGAAGTTATTTTTTCGAGGTTTGGAGTCCCTAGATACTTAATGACTGATGGTGGTTCTCATTTTATTCATGGTGTTTTTTGTAAAATACTTGCTAAGTATGATGTTAACCATAGAATTGCATCCCCTTATCACCCACAGTCTAGTGGCCAAGTAGAGCTGAGTAACAGAGAACTTAAATTAATTTTGCAAAAGACGATTAATAGATCTAGGAAGAATTAGTCCAAGAAACTTGATGATGCATTATGGGCTTATAGAACTGCATATAAAATCCTATGGGTATCTCTCCATATAAAATGGTTTGTGGAAAAGCTTGTCACTTAGCTCTTGAACTAGAACATAAGGCATATTGGGCTATTAAAGAACTCAATTATGATTTCAAACTTGCCGGTGAGAAAAGGTTATTTGACATTAGCTCACTTTTTTTTGACCAAAGAACAGTAGGGCAACAACCCTACTGTGTGTCATTTTCCATTAATGAAGGAGAAATAGAATGTAATGTCTTACATTGGTTGTTGGGGAAACAACCAAAGATGAAAAGATACATAAATGTAATTGGTAAGAAAAAGGTAAATCTAGATTATTAAATTAAATGTTGTCAATCCAGGATGACATGTCATCTTTCAGAGATGGTTTGGCTCTCATCATGGTAATCTTGAAAGATCTGATGAAATCACATTTGCATTCATTAATTGAGCATGGTATCCCCTCAAATATCATCCCATTTCTCTGATTCCAAATACTCCAGCAACCCACTATCATAATTTCCATAAAATGTTTGATTTTGTATCTGTGGTTGGCATCCATGATCATTCTGTGTATATCCAAGTCTAAATTCCATTCAAATCCAATATCCCACCAAAAACCTTGACTAAATGGACAAGTGAAGAGGAGGTGCATTCTATCTTCCATGTCTTCAGCATTACACAACACACATGTAGTGGAATCAATATGCATGCTCTTCTTAGTTAAGAGATCACATGTGTTTATCCTGTCATTAAGCATAAGCCAGCAGAAAAATTTGTGTTTAGGAAGGCAGCATGATTTCCATATCCATTTAAAAGTATCATCAGCATCTTCACCCTTCATAAGAAATTGATATATCATCTTGATGAATGGAGAACCCAAGCTTATGGAAATGCCAAACTGTTTAAAGAAAAAGTTAAAATATGGCATGACAAAAGGATACAAAAGCGTGAGCTCAACGTGGGTGACTTTGTGTTGCTTTTCAACTCTCTTTTAAGATTTTTTGCAGCAAAACTTCTCTCTAAATGGGAAGGCCCTTATGTTATCGAGGAAGTCTATCGTTCCGGTGCCATAAAAATCAACAACTTCGAGGGCACAAATCTGAAGGTGGTGAACGGTCAAAGAATCAAACATTATATCTCAGTTAACCCAATAAATGTTGAAACTAACATTATTGAAACCGTAACCCCGGAGGAATATATAAGGGACACCTTCCAGAACATTCCAGACTCCAAAAAGGAATAGGTATGTGGTACGGTAAGTAAACTGACTCCAAATTAATTTTAACAGCAGTATTTCTCCGTTTTGGAATATTTAAGAAAATAGAAAAATAAGAAGTAGTACGGGAAGGACACGAGGCCTCCACGAGGGTGGAGGGCGCGCCCCCTGCCTCATGGCCACCTCGTGTGCTCTCCGGATTGCTTTTTCTTGCACGATACTTCTTTTGGTCGGTAAAAATTCATTATATAATCTCCCGGAGGTTTTGACCACCGTATCATGCTAATATCCTCTGTCTTTGTTTCGAGCTTGTTTGTTTGGCAGATCTAGATCGCCATGAAGTCACCCTCCTCCAACAATGAAGATAAGGATGCTTGGCTACTAAAGATAGAGCTGAAGAGAGAAGAACCTGAGGAGATCAACAAGGTTGAAGGGATCAAGAAGGCCATGGAGAATCAAACCCTGGCAGCAGAAGAAGAAAATATCCCTCAACCTCTTCCTAACCTCTTTACCCCCAACTGAGATTGAAGCTTTCAAGATCATTGAGTTAGCATGCATACAAAACAAGTATCTCACACAGGAAAATATTTTGTTGACGGGTCATATCGTCGCACTCAAGGGCATTATCCGCAAGTTGGAAGAGCTCCTACGCTCGATGTGTGAATTTCCATCACCACCTTCTTCACCAGCAAAGGAGACATAATCACATGGGTATGGGCACTCCCCTTGGCAACTGCCAAGCTTGGGGGAGGTGCCCCGGTATCGTATCACCATCACACTCCTATCTTTACAGTTTTTCTTAGTTCGATCCTTTTGGTAATATCTTGATCTAGTAGAATAAAGTTCCGTATGAATTAATTTCGAGTTTTGCTTTGTGATCCATCTATGTAATCGAGTCCGTGAGCTATCTATAATAAAAATTAATGTTGAGTCAAGGGCTTTGCTATCTTGCTATGATCTTGAGAAAAATAGAAAGAATAAAAAGAAACAAAAGAAACCATGTTGATCTTATGGATAGTAATGACTTCCCACATAAATAGTATGAGGCATAGAAGTTGTTGAGAGTTGGCAAACATGGTTTTGGTCATCGTTGCAATTAATAGGAAGTGATAAAGAAAGAGAGGTTCTCACATGCAAATATACTATCTTGGACATCGTTTATGATTGTGAGCACACATTAAAATATGACATGCTAAAAGAGTTGATGTTGGACAAGGAAGACAACGTAATGGGTTATGCTTTCTCACATCTTAGTTAAAGTATATTGTCATGGATCGTCCAACATGTTGAGCTTGCCTTTGCCCCTCATGCTAGCCAAATTCCTTGCACCAAGTAAAAATCACTTGTGCTTCCGAAATACCCTTAAACCAGTTTTCCATGAGAGTCCACCATATCTACCTTTGGATTGAGTAAGATCCTTCAAGTAAGTTGTCATGTTGCATGAAATAAAATTTTCTCTCTAAATATGTATGACTTATTAGTGTGGAGAAAATAAGCTTTATACGATCGTGTGATATGGAAGTAATAAAAGCGACGGACTGCATAATAAAGGTTCATATCACAAGTGGCAATATAAAGTGATGTTCTTTTGCATTAAGATTTTGTGCATCCAACCATGAAAGCACATGACAACCTCTGCTTCCCTCTTCGAAGGGACTATCTTTTACTTTATGCAAGAGTCAAGGTGACCCTCACCTTTCCTTTTTATTTTATCCTTTGGCAAGCGCCTTGTGTTGGAAAGATCCTGATACATATATCCAATTGGATGTTCGTTAGCATGAACTATTATTGTTGACATTACCCTTGAGGTAAAACGTTGGGAGGCAACACTATAAGCCCTTATCTTTCTTTGTGTCCGATTAAAACTCCATAACCACAAGTATTGCGTGTGTGTCAGCAATTATGAAACACTAAATGATAGTTGAGTATGTAGACTTGCTGAAAAGCTCTTATGTTGACTCTTTCCTATCTTATGATAAACTGCAATTGCTTCAATGACTGAGATTATAGTTTGTTAGTCCTCAATAAAGTTTCTAAACCATACTTGACATTGTGAATAGATTGTTACTTGAGCATAAGAAACCATATGACAATATATATATATATATATATATATATATATATGTTGCTGTTATAAGAATGATCATGATGCCTGCATGTCCGTATTTTATTTTTATCGACACCTCTATCTCTAAACATGTGGGCATATTTTTTGATATCGTCTTCCGCTTGAGGACAAGCGAGGTCAAAGCTTGGGGGAGTTGATACGTTCATTTTGCATCATGCTTTTATATCAATATTTATTGCATTATGGACTGTTATTACACGTTATGTCACAATACTTATGGCTATTCGACACTACAAAAAAAAGACACATCCGTGACATTTTGGGTCGAACAATTTTTTTTTCTGTCATACATATGACACTTTTATGACGATAATTGTGACAAAACCCGGTATCATGATAGATGTGGTGGGATCCTACTTCTATGACAAAAAAATCATGACAGAAAATGGGCTTTTCGTCCTGGGCGGGCCGGAGACGTAGCTGCATGACATTCTTTGGGCCGTCCATGATGGAAAAAACCGTGGTAGAAGCGAGGGAGAGGAAATTTCGGGGAGTTGCCGGTTATGGTGGGAGGTCGGGGTCGAGCGGTGCGCGTTTCTCTCGTACACGTATGCACGTGTGTGCGAGGCGTTGGCTCTAACTGAACCCGAGTGAGGCGCTGGGCTCTAACTGAACCCGAGCGATTGCACAGCAGGCTACGCGTTACTGAACCCGAGCGATCGATCGATGGCTGTTAACTGAACCCAATCGAGCAATTCCTTCGCTACTGCTGCCAACTGAAGCCGGTCGATTGGAAGAACAGTGAG